>NC_091987.1:153126634-153726634 GCF_044704955.1 Pristiophorus japonicus | reverse complement strand
TGTCTGGGTCATTGGCTGTCTGTGTAACTGGCTGTCTGGGTAACTGTGATTGTCTGGGTCACTGGCTGTCTGGGTCACTGTGACTGTCTGGGTCACTGCCTGTCTGGGTCAATGTCTGTCTGGGTCACTGGCTGTCTGGGTCACTGGCTGTCTCGGTAACTGTCTATCTGGCTCATTATCTAGGTCACTGGCTGTCTGGGTCACTGTCTTGGTCACTGAATATCACTGTCTGTCTGGGTCACTGTGACTGTCTGTGCCACTGGCTGTCTGGGTCACTAGCTGTCTGCGTCATTGGCTGTCTGGGTCACTGTGAATGTCTGGGTCACTGGCTGTCTGGGCACTATGACTGTCTGGGTAACTGGCTGTCTGGATCACTGTTTGTCTGGGTCACTGTCTAACTGGTTCATTGTCTAGGTCACTGGCTGTCTGGGTCACTGTCTGTCTGGTCACTGAATATCTGGGTCACTGACTGTCCGGGTTTACTTTCTGTCTGGGTTACTGCGAATGTCTGGGTCACTGTCTGTCTGTGTCACCGTGACTGTCTGGATCACTGTCTGTCTGGGTCACTGTGACTGTCTCGTTCACAGGTTGTCTGGGTCACTGGCTGCCTGGGTAACTGTGATTGTCTGAGTCACTGTCTTGGTCACTGAATATCTGGGTCACTGTCTTTCTGGGTCACTGTGACTGTCTGGGTCACTGTCTGTCTGTGTCACCGTGACTGTCTGGATCACTGTCTGTCTGGGTCACTGTGACTGTCTCGTTCACAGGTTGTCTGGGTCACTGGCTGTCTGGGTCACTGTGACTGTCTTGGTCACTGACTGTCTTGGTCACTGTCTGTTTGGGCCTTTGTGACGCTCTGGGTCACTGCCTGTCTGGATTACTGGCTGTCTGGGTCACTGTGACTGTCTGAGTCACTGGCTGTCTGTGTCACTGTCTGTCTGGGTCTTTCTCGGACAGAGTCACCGTCTGTCTGGATCAATTTCTCTCGGTCACTGCCTGTCTGGATCACTGGCTGTCTGGGTAACTGTGACTGTCTGGGCCACTGGCTGTCAGAGTCACTGTGACTGTCTGGGTCACTGGCTGTCTGGGTCACATGCTGTCTGGGTCTCTGTGACAGTCTGGGTCACTGTCTGTCTGCGTCACTGTCTGTCTGGGTCATTGTCTGTCAGGGTCACTGTCTGTGTGGGTCACTGCCTGTCTGGGTCAGTGTGATTGTCTGGATCACTGGCTGTCTGGGTCACTGTCTGTCTGGGCTATTGTGACACTCTAGGTCACTGCCTGTCTGGATTACTGCCTGTCTGGGTCATTGTGACTGTCTGGGTCACTGTCTGCCTGTGTCACTGGCCGTCTAGTTCACTGTGACTGTCTGGGTCATTGGCTCTCTGGTAACTGGCTGTCTGGGTAACTGTGTCTGTCTGGCTCACTGGCTGTCTGGGTCACTGGCTGTCTGGGTAACTGGCTGTCTGGGTCATTATCGGTCAGAGTCACCGTCTGTCTGGATCACTCTGTCTGGGTCACTGCCAGTCTGGATCACTGGCTGTCTGGGTAACGGTGATTGTCCGGGTCACTGGTTGTCTGGGTAACTGTGACTGTCTGGGTCACTGGCTGTCTGGATCACTGTCTCTCTGGGTCATTGTGACTGTCTGGGTCACTGAATGTCTGGGTCACTGTCTGTCTGGTTCACTCTCTATCTGGTTCATTGTCTAGGTCACTTTATATCTGGGGAACTGTTTGTCTCGGTCACTGATGGTCTGGGTCACTGTCTGTCTGGGTTACTAGCTGTCTGGGTCTCTGTGACAGTCTGGGTCACTGTCTGCCTGTGTCACTGTCTGTCTGGGTCATTGTCTGTCAGGGTCACTGTCTGTCTGGGTCACTGCCTGTCTGGGTCAGTGTGACTGTCTGGATCACTGGCTGTCTGGGTCACTGTCTGTCTGGGCTATTATGACACTCTAGGTCACTGCTTGTCAGAATTACTGGCTGTCTGGGTCACTGTCTGTCTGTGTCACTGGCCGTCTGGTTCACTGTGATTGTCTGGTTCATTGGCTGTCTGTGTAACTGGCTGTCTGGGTAACTGTGATTGTCTGGGTCACTGGCTGTCAGGGTCACTGTGACTGTCTGGGTCACTGCCTGTCTGGGTCAATGTCTGTCTGAGTCACTGGCTGTCTGGGTCACTGGCTGTCTGGGTCACTGTGATTGTCTGGGTCACTGGTTGTCTGGGTCACTGTGACTGTCTGGGTCACTGGCTGTCTGGGTCACTGTCTCTCTGGGTAACTGTGACTGTCTGGGTCACTGGCTGTCTGGATCACTGTCTCTCTGGGTCATTGTGACTGTCTGGGTCACTGAATGTCTGGGTCACTGTCTGTCTGGTTCACTCTCTATCTGGTTCATTGTCTAGGTCACTTTATATCTGGGGAACTGTTTGTCTCGGTCACTGATGGTCTGGGTCACTGTCTGTCTGGGTTACTAGCTGTCTGGGTCTCTGTGACAGTCTGGGTCACTGTCTGCCTGTGTCACTGTCTGTCTGGGTCATTGTCTGTCAGGGTCACTGTCTGTCTGGGTCACTGCCTGTCTGGGTCAGTGTGACTGTCTGGATCACTGGCTGTCTGGGTCACTGTCTGTCTGGGCTATTGTGACACTCTAGGTCACTGCTTGTCAGAATTACTGGCTGTCTGGGTCACTGTCTGTCTGTGTCACTGGCCGTCTGGTTCACTGTGATTGTCTGGTTCATTGGCTGTCTGTGTAACTGGCTGTCTGGGTAACTGTGATTGTCTGGGTCACTGGCTGTCAGGGTCACTGTGACTGTCTGGGTCACTGCCTGTCTGGGTCAATGTCTGTCAGAGTCACCGTCTGTCTGGATCACTCTGTCTGGGTCACTGCCAGTCTGGATCACTGGCTGTCTGGGTAACGGTGATTGTCCGGGTCACTGGTTGTCTGGGTAACTGTGACTGTCTGGGTCACTGGCTGTCTGGATCACTGTCTCTCTGGGTCATTGTGACTGTCTGGGTCACTGAATGTCTGGGTCACTGTCTGTCTGGTTCACTCTCTATCTGGTTCATTGTCTAGGTCACTTTATATCTGGGGAACTGTTTGTCTCGGTCACTGATGGTCTGGGTCACTGTCTGTCTGGGTTACTAGCTGTCTGGGTCTCTGTGACAGTCTGGGTCACTGTCTGCCTGTGTCACTGTCTGTCTGGGTCATTGTCTGTCAGGGTCACTGTCTGTCTGGGTCACTGCCTGTCTGGGTCAGTGTGACTGTCTGGATCACTGGCTGTCTGGGTCACTGTCTGTCTGGGCTATTGTGACGCTCTAGGTCACTGCTTGTCAGAATTACTGGCTGTCTGGTTCACTGTCTGTCTGTGTCACTGGCCGTCTGGTTCACTGTGATTGTCTGGGTCATTGGCTGTCTGTGTAACTGGCTGTCTGGGTAACTGTGATTGTCTGGGTCACTGGCTGTCTGGGTCACTGTGACTGTCAGGGTCACTGCCTGTCTGGGTCAATGTCTGTCTGGGTCACTGGCTGTCTGGGTCACTGGCTGTCTCGGTAACTGTCTATCTGGCTCATTGTCTAGGTCACTGGCTGTCTGGGTCACTGTCTTGGTCACTGAATATCTGGGTCACTGTCTGTCTGGGTCACTGTGACTGTCTGTGCCACTGGCTGTCTGGGTCACCAGCTGTCTTGGTCATTGGCTGTCTGGGTCACTGTGAATGTCTGGGTCACTGGCTGTCTGGGCACTGTGACTGTCTGGGTCACTGGCTGTCTGGATCACTGTCTGTCTGGGTCACTGTCTAACTGGTTCATTGTCTAGGTCACTGGCTGTCTGGGTCACTGTCTGTCTGGTCACTGAATATCTGGGTCACTGACTGTCCGGGTTTACTGTCTGTCTGGGTTACTGCGAATGTCTGGGTCACTGTCCGTCTGTGTCACCGTGACTGTCTGGATCACTGTCTGTCTGGGTCACTGTGACTGTCTCGTTCACAGGTAGTCTGGGTCACTGGCTGCCTGGGTAACTGTGATTGTCTGGGTCACTGTCTTGGTCACTGAATATCTGGGTCACTGTCTGTCTGGGTCACTGTGACTGTCTGGGTCACTGCCTGTCTGGGTCAATGTCTGTCTGGGTCACTGGCTGTCTGGGTCACTGTGACTGTCTTGGTCACTGACTGTCTGGGTCACTGTCTGTCTGGGCCATTGTGACGCTCTGGGTCACTGCCTGTCTGGATTACTGGCTGTCTGGGTCACTGTGACTGTCTGAGTCACTGGCTGTCTGTGTCACTGTCTGTCTGGGTCTTTGTCAGACAGAGTCACCGTCTGTCTGGATCAATTTCTCTGGGTCAGTGCCTGTCTGGATCACTGGCTCTCTGGGGAACTGTGACTGTCTGGGCCACTGGCTGTCTGAGTCACTGTGACTGTCTGGGTCACTGACTGTCTGGGTCACGTGCTGTCTGGGTCTCTGTGACAGTCTGGGTCACTGTCTGTCTGCGTCACTGTCTGTCTGGGTCATTGTCTGTCAGGGTCACTGTCTGTGTGGGTCACTGCCTGTCTGGGTCAGTGTGATTGTCTGGATCACTGGCTGTCTGGGTCACTGTCTGTCTGGGCTATTGTGACACTCTAGGTCACTGCCTGTCTGGATTACTGGCTGTATGGGTCATTGTGACTGTCTGGGTCACTGTCTGCCTGTGTCACTGGCCGTCTAGTTCACTGTGACTGTCTGGGTTATTGGCTCTCTGGTAACTGGCTGTCTGGGTAACTGTGACTGTCTGAGTCACTGGCTGTCTGGGTAATTGTGTCTGTCTGGCTCACTGGCTGTCTGGGTCACTGGCTGTCTGGGTAACTGTCTATCTGGCTCATTGTCTAGGTCACTGGCTGTCTGGGTCACTGTCTTGGTCACTCAATATCTGGGTCACTGTCTTTTGAGGTCACTGTGACTGTCTGGGTCACTGGCTGTCTGGGACACAGTGACTGTCTGGTCACTGGCTATCTGGGTCACTGTCTCTCTGGATCACTGTGACTGTCTGGGTCACTGGCTGTTTGGGTCACTGTCTGTCTGGGTCACTGAATATCTGGGTCACTGACTGTCCGGGTTTACTGTCTGTCTGGGTCACTGTGAATGTCTGGGTTACTGTCTGTCAGGGTCACTGTCTGTCTGGGTCACTGTGAATGTCTGGGTTACTGTCTGTCAGGGTCACTGTGATTGTCTGGGTTACTGTCTGTCAAGGTCACTGTCTGTCTGGGTCACTGTGACTATGTGGGTAACTGTCTGTCTGGGTCACTGTCTGTCTATGTCACTGTGACTATCTAGATTACTGACTGTCTGGGTCACTGTCTGTCTGGGTCACTGTCTGTCTGGTCACTGTGACTATCTGGGTCACTGGCTGTCTCAGTCACTGGCTATCTGGGTCACTGTCTGTCTGGGTCACTGAATATCTGGGTCACTGTCTGTCTGAGTTACTACCTGTCTGGGTCATTGTGACAGGCTGGGTTACTGTCTGTCTGCGTCACTGTCTGTCTGGGTCATTGTCTGTCAGGGTCACTCTTTGTCTGGGTCACTGCCTGTCTGGGTCAGTGTGACTGTCTGTATCACTGGCTGTCTGGGTCACTGGCTGTCAGGGTCACTGTGACTGTCTGTGCCGCTGGCTTCTGGGTCACTGGCTGTCTGGGTCACTGTTTCTGTCTGGGTCACTGGCTGTCTGGGCACTGTGACTGTCTGGTCACTGGCTATCTGGGTCACTGTCTCTCTGGATCACTGTGACTGTCTGGGTTACTGGCTGTCTGGTCACTGTCTGGCTGGGTCACTGTCTAACTGGTTCATTGTCTAGGTCATTGGCTATCTAGGTCACTGTCTGTTTGGGTCACTTAATATCTGGGTCACTGTCTGTCTGGGTTACTAGCTGTCTGGGTCACTGTGACAGTCTGCGTCACTGTCTGTCTGGGTCATTGCCTGTCAGGGTCATTGTCTGTCTGGGTCGCTGGCTGTCTGGGTCACTTTGACTGTCTGAGTCACTGGCTGTCTGGGTCACTGCCTGTCTGGGTCACTGCCTGTCTGGGTTACTGGCTGTCTCGGTCACTTGCTGTCTGGGTCACTGTGACTATCTGGGTCATTGGCTTTCTGGGTCACTGGCTATCTGTGTCTCTGCCTGTCTGGGTAATTGCCTGTCTGGATCACAGCCTGTCTGGGTCACTGGTTGTCTGGGTCACTTTCTGTCTGGGCCACTGTCTGTCTGGGTCACTGTCTGTTTGGGTCACTGTCTCTCTGAATCACTGCCTGTCTGGTTCAACATCTGTCTGGGTCACTGTCTGTCTGGATCACTGCCTGTCTAGGTCACTGTCTGTCTGGGTCACTGGCTGTCTGGGTCACTGTGACTGTCTAGGTCACTGGCTATCTGGGTCACTGTCTGTCTGGGTCACTGAATATCTGGGTCACTGTCTGACTGGGTTACTAGTTGTCTGGGTCACTGTGACACTCTGGGTCACTGTCTGTCTGCATCACTGTCTGTCTGGGTCATTGTCTGTCAGGGTCACTCTCTGTCTGGGTCACTGGCTGTCTGGGTCACTGTTTCTGTCTGGGTCACTGGCTGTCTGGGTACTGTGACTGTCTGGTCACTGGCTATCTGGGTCATTGTCTCTCTGGATCATTGTGACTGTCTGGCTCACTGGCTGTCTGGGTCACTGTCTGGCTGGGTCACTGTCTAACTGGTTCATTGTCTAGGTCACTGGCTGTCTGGGTCACTGTCTGTCTGGGTCACTGAATATCTGGGTCACTGACTGTCTGGGTCACTGTCTGTCTGGGTCACTGTGAATGTCTGGGTCACTGTCTGTCTCTGTCACCGTGAATGTCTGGATCACTGCCTGTCTGGGTCACTGGCTGTCTGGGTCACCATCTGTCTGGGTCACTGTGACAGTCTGGATCACTGGCTGTCTGGGTAACTGTGACTGTCTGGGTCACTGGCTGTCTGGATAACTGTCTCTCTGGGTCACTGTGACTGTCTGGGTTACTGGCTGTCTGGGTCACTGGCTGTCTGGGTCACTGTCTAACTGGTTCATTGTCTAGGTCACTGGCTGTCTGGGTCACTGTCTGTCTGGGTCACTGAATATCTGGGTCACTGACTGTCCGGGATTACTGTCTGTCTGTGTCACTGTGAATGTCTGTGTCACTGTCTGTCTGTGTCACCGTGACTGTGTGGATCACTGCCTGTCTGGGTCACTGTGACTGTCTGGTTCACAGGCTGTCTTGATCACTGGCTGCCTGGATAACTGTGATTGTCTGGGTCACTGTCTTGTTCACTGAATATCTGGGTCACTGTCTGTCTGGGTCACTGAGACTGTCTGGGCCACTGTGACTGTCTGGGTCACTGACTGTCTGGGTTACTGTTTCTCTGGGCAATTGTGAAGCTCTGTGTCACTGCCTGTCTGGATTACTGGCTGTCTGGATCACTGTGACTGTCTGGGTCACTGGCTGTCTGTGTCACTGACTGTCTGGGTCATTGTCGGTCAGAGTCACCGTCTGTCTGGATCACTCTATCTGGGTCACTGCCAGTCTGGATCACTGGCTGTCTGGGTAACGGTGACTGTCTGGGCCACTGGCTGTCTGGGTCACTGGCTGTCTGGGTCACTGTGATTGTCTGGGTCACTGGTTGTCTGGGTAACTGTGACTGTCTGGGTCACTGTCTGTCTGGTTCACTCTCTATCTGGTTCATTGTCTCGGTCACTGGCTATCTGGGTCACTGTTTGTCTGGGTCACTGATGGTCTGGGTCACTGTCTGTCTGGGTTACTAGCTGTCTGGGTCACTGTGACAGTCTGGGTCACTGTCAGCCTGCGTCACTGTCTGTCTGGGTCATTGTCTGTCAGGGTCACTGTCTGTCTGGGTCACTGCCTGTCTGGGTCAGTGTGACTGTCTGGATCACTGGCTGTCTGGGTCACTGTCTGTCTGGGCTATTGTGACGCTCTCGGTCACTGCTTGTCAGAATTACTGGCTGTCTGGTTCACTGTCTGTCTGTGTCACTGGCCGTCTGGTTCACTGTGATTGTCTGGGTCATTGGCTGTCTGTGTAACTGGCTGTCTGGGTAACTGTGATTGTCTGGGTCACTGGCTGTCTGGGTCACTGTGACTGTCTGGGTCACTGCCTGTCTGGGTCAATGTCTGTCTGGGTCACTGGCTGTCTGGGTCACTGGCTGTCTCGGTAACTGTCTATCTGGCTCATTATCTAGGTCACTGGCTGTCTGGGTCACTGTCTTGGTCACTGAATATCACTGTCTGTCTGGGTCACTGTGACTGTCTGTGCCACTGGCTGTCTGGGTCACTAGCTGTCTGCGTCATTGGCTGTCTGGGTCACTGTGAATGTCTGGGTCACTGGCTGTCTGGGCACTATGACTGTCTGGGTAACTGGCTGTCTGGATCACTGTTTGTCTGGGTCACTGTCTAACTGGTTCATTGTCTAGGTCACTGGCTGTCTGGGTCACTGTCTGTCTGGTCACTGAATATCTGGGTCACTGACTGTCCGGGTTTACTTTCTGTCTGGGTTACTGCGAATGTCTGGGTCACTGTCTGTCTGTGTCACCGTGACTGTCTGGATCACTGTCTGTCTGGGTCACTGTGACTGTCTCGTTCACAGGTTGTCTGGGTCACTGGCTGCCTGGGTAACTGTGATTGTCTGAGTCACTGTCTTGGTCACTGAATATCTGGGTCACTGTCTTTCTGGGTCACTGTGACTGTCTGGGTCACTGTCTGTCTGTGTCACCGTGACTGTCTGGATCACTGTCTGTCTGGGTCACTGTGACTGTCTCGTTCACAGGTTGTCTGGGTCACTGGCTGTCTGGGTCACTGTGACTGTCTTGGTCACTGACTGTCTTGGTCACTGTCTGTTTGGGCCTTTGTGACGCTCTGGGTCACTGCCTGTCTGGATTACTGGCTGTCTGGGTCACTGTGACTGTCTGAGTCACTGGCTGTCTGTGTCACTGTCTGTCTGGGTCTTTCTCGGACAGAGTCACCGTCTGTCTGGATCAATTTCTCTCGGTCACTGCCTGTCTGGATCACTGGCTGTCTGGGTAACTGTGACTGTCTGGGCCACTGGCTGTCAGAGTCACTGTGACTGTCTGGGTCACTGGCTGTCTGGGTCACATGCTGTCTGGGTCTCTGTGACAGTCTGGGTCACTGTCTGTCTGCGTCACTGTCTGTCTGGGTCATTGTCTGTCAGGGTCACTGTCTGTGTGGGTCACTGCCTGTCTGGGTCAGTGTGATTGTCTGGATCACTGGCTGTCTGGGTCACTGTCTGTCTGGGCTATTGTGACACTCTAGGTCACTGCCTGTCTGGATTACTGCCTGTCTGGGTCATTGTGACTGTCTGGGTCACTGTCTGCCTGTGTCACTGGCCGTCTAGTTCACTGTGACTGTCTGGGTCATTGGCTCTCTGGTAACTGGCTGTCTGGGTAACTGTGTCTGTCTGGCTCACTGGCTGTCTGGGTCACTGGCTGTCTGGGTAACTGGCTGTCTGGGTCATTATCGGTCAGAGTCACCGTCTGTCTGGATCACTCTGTCTGGGTCACTGCCAGTCTGGATCACTGGCTGTCTGGGTAACGGTGATTGTCCGGGTCACTGGTTGTCTGGGTAACTGTGACTGTCTGGGTCACTGGCTGTCTGGATCACTGTCTCTCTGGGTCATTGTGACTGTCTGGGTCACTGAATGTCTGGGTCACTGTCTGTCTGGTTCACTCTCTATCTGGTTCATTGTCTAGGTCACTTTATATCTGGGGAACTGTTTGTCTCGGTCACTGATGGTCTGGGTCACTGTCTGTCTGGGTTACTAGCTGTCTGGGTCTCTGTGACAGTCTGGGTCACTGTCTGCCTGTGTCACTGTCTGTCTGGGTCATTGTCTGTCAGGGTCACTGTCTGTCTGGGTCACTGCCTGTCTGGGTCAGTGTGACTGTCTGGATCACTGGCTGTCTGGGTCACTGTCTGTCTGGGCTATTATGACACTCTAGGTCACTGCTTGTCAGAATTACTGGCTGTCTGGGTCACTGTCTGTCTGTGTCACTGGCCGTCTGGTTCACTGTGATTGTCTGGTTCATTGGCTGTCTGTGTAACTGGCTGTCTGGGTAACTGTGATTGTCTGGGTCACTGGCTGTCAGGGTCACTGTGACTGTCTGGGTCACTGCCTGTCTGGGTCAATGTCTGTCTGAGTCACTGGCTGTCTGGGTCACTGGCTGTCTGGGTCACTGTGATTGTCTGGGTCACTGGTTGTCTGGGTCACTGTGACTGTCTGGGTCACTGGCTGTCTGGGTCACTGTCTCTCTGGGTAACTGTGACTGTCTGGGTCACTGGCTGTCTGGATCACTGTCTCTCTGGGTCATTGTGACTGTCTGGGTCACTGAATGTCTGGGTCACTGTCTGTCTGGTTCACTCTCTATCTGGTTCATTGTCTAGGTCACTTTATATCTGGGGAACTGTTTGTCTCGGTCACTGATGGTCTGGGTCACTGTCTGTCTGGGTTACTAGCTGTCTGGGTCTCTGTGACAGTCTGGGTCACTGTCTGCCTGTGTCACTGTCTGTCTGGGTCATTGTCTGTCAGGGTCACTGTCTGTCTGGGTCACTGCCTGTCTGGGTCAGTGTGACTGTCTGGATCACTGGCTGTCTGGGTCACTGTCTGTCTGGGCTATTGTGACACTCTAGGTCACTGCTTGTCAGAATTACTGGCTGTCTGGGTCACTGTCTGTCTGTGTCACTGGCCGTCTGGTTCACTGTGATTGTCTGGTTCATTGGCTGTCTGTGTAACTGGCTGTCTGGGTAACTGTGATTGTCTGGGTCACTGGCTGTCAGGGTCACTGTGACTGTCTGGGTCACTGCCTGTCTGGGTCAATGTCTGTCAGAGTCACCGTCTGTCTGGATCACTCTGTCTGGGTCACTGCCAGTCTGGATCACTGGCTGTCTGGGTAACGGTGATTGTCCGGGTCACTGGTTGTCTGGGTAACTGTGACTGTCTGGGTCACTGGCTGTCTGGATCACTGTCTCTCTGGGTCATTGTGACTGTCTGGGTCACTGAATGTCTGGGTCACTGTCTGTCTGGTTCACTCTCTATCTGGTTCATTGTCTAGGTCACTTTATATCTGGGGAACTGTTTGTCTCGGTCACTGATGGTCTGGGTCACTGTCTGTCTGGGTTACTAGCTGTCTGGGTCTCTGTGACAGTCTGGGTCACTGTCTGCCTGTGTCACTGTCTGTCTGGGTCATTGTCTGTCAGGGTCACTGTCTGTCTGGGTCACTGCCTGTCTGGGTCAGTGTGACTGTCTGGATCACTGGCTGTCTGGGTCACTGTCTGTCTGGGCTATTGTGACGCTCTAGGTCACTGCTTGTCAGAATTACTGGCTGTCTGGTTCACTGTCTGTCTGTGTCACTGGCCGTCTGGTTCACTGTGATTGTCTGGGTCATTGGCTGTCTGTGTAACTGGCTGTCTGGGTAACTGTGATTGTCTGGGTCACTGGCTGTCTGGGTCACTGTGACTGTCAGGGTCACTGCCTGTCTGGGTCAATGTCTGTCTGGGTCACTGGCTGTCTGGGTCACTGGCTGTCTCGGTAACTGTCTATCTGGCTCATTGTCTAGGTCACTGGCTGTCTGGGTCACTGTCTTGGTCACTGAATATCTGGGTCACTGTCTGTCTGGGTCACTGTGACTGTCTGTGCCACTGGCTGTCTGGGTCACCAGCTGTCTTGGTCATTGGCTGTCTGGGTCACTGTGAATGTCTGGGTCACTGGCTGTCTGGGCACTGTGACTGTCTGGGTCACTGGCTGTCTGGATCACTGTCTGTCTGGGTCACTGTCTAACTGGTTCATTGTCTAGGTCACTGGCTGTCTGGGTCACTGTCTGTCTGGTCACTGAATATCTGGGTCACTGACTGTCCGGGTTTACTGTCTGTCTGGGTTACTGCGAATGTCTGGGTCACTGTCCGTCTGTGTCACCGTGACTGTCTGGATCACTGTCTGTCTGGGTCACTGTGACTGTCTCGTTCACAGGTAGTCTGGGTCACTGGCTGCCTGGGTAACTGTGATTGTCTGGGTCACTGTCTTGGTCACTGAATATCTGGGTCACTGTCTGTCTGGGTCACTGTGACTGTCTGGGTCACTGCCTGTCTGGGTCAATGTCTGTCTGGGTCACTGGCTGTCTGGGTCACTGTGACTGTCTTGGTCACTGACTGTCTGGGTCACTGTCTGTCTGGGCCATTGTGACGCTCTGGGTCACTGCCTGTCTGGATTACTGGCTGTCTGGGTCACTGTGACTGTCTGAGTCACTGGCTGTCTGTGTCACTGTCTGTCTGGGTCTTTGTCAGACAGAGTCACCGTCTGTCTGGATCAATTTCTCTGGGTCAGTGCCTGTCTGGATCACTGGCTCTCTGGGGAACTGTGACTGTCTGGGCCACTGGCTGTCTGAGTCACTGTGACTGTCTGGGTCACTGACTGTCTGGGTCACGTGCTGTCTGGGTCTCTGTGACAGTCTGGGTCACTGTCTGTCTGCGTCACTGTCTGTCTGGGTCATTGTCTGTCAGGGTCACTGTCTGTGTGGGTCACTGCCTGTCTGGGTCAGTGTGATTGTCTGGATCACTGGCTGTCTGGGTCACTGTCTGTCTGGGCTATTGTGACACTCTAGGTCACTGC
This sequence comes from Pristiophorus japonicus, assembly GCF_044704955.1. NCBI lineage: Eukaryota > Metazoa > Chordata > Chondrichthyes > Pristiophoridae > Pristiophorus > Pristiophorus japonicus. The sequence goes on along the minus strand of NC_091987.1, from coordinate 153,714,000 downwards.
CTGTCTGGATTACTGGCTGTATGGGTCATTGTGACTGTCTGGGTCACTGTCTGCCTGTGTCACTGGCCGTCTAGTTCACTGTGACTGTCTGGGTTATTGGCTCTCTGGTAACTGGCTGTCTGGGTAACTGTGACTGTCTGAGTCACTGGCTGTCTGGGTAATTGTGTCTGTCTGGCTCACTGGCTGTCTGGGTCACTGGCTGTCTGGGTAACTGTCTATCTGGCTCATTGTCTAGGTCACTGGCTGTCTGGGTCACTGTCTTGGTCACTCAATATCTGGGTCACTGTCTTTTGAGGTCACTGTGACTGTCTGGGTCACTGGCTGTCTGGGACACAGTGACTGTCTGGTCACTGGCTATCTGGGTCACTGTCTCTCTGGATCACTGTGACTGTCTGGGTCACTGGCTGTTTGGGTCACTGTCTGTCTGGGTCACTGAATATCTGGGTCACTGACTGTCCGGGTTTACTGTCTGTCTGGGTCACTGTGAATGTCTGGGTTACTGTCTGTCAGGGTCACTGTCTGTCTGGGTCACTGTGAATGTCTGGGTTACTGTCTGTCAGGGTCACTGTGATTGTCTGGGTTACTGTCTGTCAAGGTCACTGTCTGTCTGGGTCACTGTGACTATGTGGGTAACTGTCTGTCTGGGTCACTGTCTGTCTATGTCACTGTGACTATCTAGATTACTGACTGTCTGGGTCACTGTCTGTCTGGGTCACTGTCTGTCTGGTCACTGTGACTATCTGGGTCACTGGCTGTCTCAGTCACTGGCTATCTGGGTCACTGTCTGTCTGGGTCACTGAATATCTGGGTCACTGTCTGTCTGAGTTACTACCTGTCTGGGTCATTGTGACAGGCTGGGTTACTGTCTGTCTGCGTCACTGTCTGTCTGGGTCATTGTCTGTCAGGGTCACTCTTTGTCTGGGTCACTGCCTGTCTGGGTCAGTGTGACTGTCTGTATCACTGGCTGTCTGGGTCACTGGCTGTCAGGGTCACTGTGACTGTCTGTGCCGCTGGCTTCTGGGTCACTGGCTGTCTGGGTCACTGTTTCTGTCTGGGTCACTGGCTGTCTGGGCACTGTGACTGTCTGGTCACTGGCTATCTGGGTCACTGTCTCTCTGGATCACTGTGACTGTCTGGGTTACTGGCTGTCTGGTCACTGTCTGGCTGGGTCACTGTCTAACTGGTTCATTGTCTAGGTCATTGGCTATCTAGGTCACTGTCTGTTTGGGTCACTTAATATCTGGGTCACTGTCTGTCTGGGTTACTAGCTGTCTGGGTCACTGTGACAGTCTGCGTCACTGTCTGTCTGGGTCATTGCCTGTCAGGGTCATTGTCTGTCTGGGTCGCTGGCTGTCTGGGTCACTTTGACTGTCTGAGTCACTGGCTGTCTGGGTCACTGCCTGTCTGGGTCACTGCCTGTCTGGGTTACTGGCTGTCTCGGTCACTTGCTGTCTGGGTCACTGTGACTATCTGGGTCATTGGCTTTCTGGGTCACTGGCTATCTGTGTCTCTGCCTGTCTGGGTAATTGCCTGTCTGGATCACAGCCTGTCTGGGTCACTGGTTGTCTGGGTCACTTTCTGTCTGGGCCACTGTCTGTCTGGGTCACTGTCTGTTTGGGTCACTGTCTCTCTGAATCACTGCCTGTCTGGTTCAACATCTGTCTGGGTCACTGTCTGTCTGGATCACTGCCTGTCTAGGTCACTGTCTGTCTGGGTCACTGGCTGTCTGGGTCACTGTGACTGTCTAGGTCACTGGCTATCTGGGTCACTGTCTGTCTGGGTCACTGAATATCTGGGTCACTGTCTGACTGGGTTACTAGTTGTCTGGGTCACTGTGACACTCTGGGTCACTGTCTGTCTGCATCACTGTCTGTCTGGGTCATTGTCTGTCAGGGTCACTCTCTGTCTGGGTCACTGGCTGTCTGGGTCACTGTTTCTGTCTGGGTCACTGGCTGTCTGGGTACTGTGACTGTCTGGTCACTGGCTATCTGGGTCATTGTCTCTCTGGATCATTGTGACTGTCTGGCTCACTGGCTGTCTGGGTCACTGTCTGGCTGGGTCACTGTCTAACTGGTTCATTGTCTAGGTCACTGGCTGTCTGGGTCACTGTCTGTCTGGGTCACTGAATATCTGGGTCACTGACTGTCTGGGTCACTGTCTGTCTGGGTCACTGTGAATGTCTGGGTCACTGTCTGTCTCTGTCACCGTGAATGTCTGGATCACTGCCTGTCTGGGTCACTGGCTGTCTGGGTCACCATCTGTCTGGGTCACTGTGACAGTCTGGATCACTGGCTGTCTGGGTAACTGTGACTGTCTGGGTCACTGGCTGTCTGGATAACTGTCTCTCTGGGTCACTGTGACTGTCTGGGTTACTGGCTGTCTGGGTCACTGGCTGTCTGGTTCACTGTCTATCTGGTTCATTGTCTAGGTCACTGGCTATCTAGGTCACTGTTTGTCTGGGTCACTGGCTGTCTGGGTCACTGTGACTGCCTAGGTCACTGGCTATCTGGGTCACTGTCTGTCTGGGTCACTGAATATCTGGGTCACTGTCTGACTGGGTTACTAGCTGTCTGGGTCACTGTGACAGTCTGGGTCACTGTCTGTCTACGTCACTGCCTGTCTGGGTCATTGTCTGTCAGGGTCACTCTCTGTCTGGGTCAATGCCTGTCTGGGTCAGTGTGACTGTCTGGATCACTGGCTGTCTGGGTCACTGGCTGTCAGGGTCACTGTGACTGTCTGTGCCACTGGCTGTCTGGGTCACTGGCTGTCTGGGAACTGTCTCTCTGGATCACTGTGACTGTCTGGGTCACTGGCTGTCTCGGTCACTGTCTGGCTGGGTCACTGTCTAACTGGTTCATTGTCTAGGTCGCTGGCTGTCTGGGTCACTGTCTGTCTGGGTCACTGAATATCTGGGTCACTGTGACTGTCTGTGCCACTGGCTGTCTGGTCTCTGGCTATCTGGGTCACTGTCTCTCTGGATCACTGTGACTGTCTGGGTCACTGGCTGTCTCAGTCACTGTCTGGCTGGGTCACTGTCTAACTGGTTCATTGTCTAGGTCACTGGCTGTCTGGGTCACTGTCTGTCTGGGTCACTGAATATCTGGGTCACTGACTGTCTGTGTCACTGTCTGTCTGGGTCACTGTGAATGCCTGGGTCACTGTCTGTCTCTGTCACCGTGACTGTCTGGGTCACTGGTTGTCTGGGTCACTGTCTGCCTGGGTCACTGAATATCTGGGTCACTGTCTGTCTGAGTTACTAGCTGTCTGGGTCATTGTGACAGTCTGGGTCACTGTCTGTCTGCGTCACTGTCTGTCTGGGTCATTGTCTGTCAGGGTCACTCTCTGTCTGGGTCACTGCCTGCCTGGGTCAGTGTGACTGTCTGGATCACTGGCTGTCTGGGTCACTGCCTGCCTGGGTCAGTGTGACTGTCTGGATCACTGGCTGTCTGGGTCACTGGCTGTCAGGGTCACTGTGACTGTCTGTGCCACTGGCTGTCTGGGTCACTGGCTGTCTGGGTTACTGTTTCTGTCTGGGTCACTGGCTGTCTGGGCACTGTGGCTGTCTGGTCACTGGCTATCTGGGTCACTGTCTCTCTGGATCACTGTGACTCTCTGGGTTACTGGCTGTCTCGGTCACTATCTGGCTGGGTCACTGTCTAACTGGTTCATTGTCTAGGTCACTGGCTGTTTGGGTCACTGTCTGTCTGGGTCACTGAATATCTGGGTCACTGACTGTCTGGGTCACTGTCTGTCTGGGTCACTGTGAATGTCTGGGTCACTGTCTGTCTCTGTCACCGTGACTGTCCGGATCACTGCCTGTCTGGGTCACTGTCTGTCTGGGTCACTCTCTGTCTGGGTCAATGCCTGTCTGGGTCAGTGTGACTGTCTGGATCACTGGCTGTCTGGGTCACTGGCTGTCAGGGTCACTGTGACTGTCTGTGCCACTGGCTGTCTGGGTCACTGGCTGTCTGGGAACTGTCTCTCTGGATCACTGTGACTGTCTGGGTCACTGGCTGTCTCGGTCACTGTCTGGCTGGGTCACTGTCTAACTGGTTCATTGTCTAGGTCACTGGCTGTCTGGGTCACTGTCTGTCTGGGTCACTGAATATCTGGGTCACTGTGACTGTCTGTGCCACTGGCTGTCTGGTCTCTGGCTATCTGGGTCACTGTCTCTCTGGATCACTGTGACTGCCTGGGTCACTGGCTGTCTCGGTCACTGTCTGGCTGGGTCACTGTCTAACTGGTTCATTGTCTAGGTCACTGGCTGTCTGGGTCACTGTCTGTCTGGGTCACTGAATATCTGGGTCACTGACTGTCTGTGTCACTGTCTGTCTGGGTCACTGTGAATGCCTGGGTCACTGTCTGTCTCTGTCACCGTGACTGTCTGGGTCACTGGTTGTCTGGGTCACTGTCTGCCTGGGTCACTGAATATCTGGGTCACTGTCTGTCTGAGTTACTAGCTGTCTGGGTCATTGTGACAGGCTGGGTCACTGTCTGTCTGCGTCACTGTCTGTCTGGGTCATTGTCTGTCAGGGTCACTCTCTGTCTGGGTCACTGCCTGCCTGGGTCAGTGTGACTGTCTGGATCACTGGCTGTCTGGGTCACTGGCTGTCAGGGTCACTGTGACTGTCTGTGCCACTGGCTGTCTGGGTCACTGGCTGTCTGGGTCACTGTTTCTGTCTGGGTCACTGGCTGTCTGGGCACTGTGACTGTCTGGTCACTGGCTATCTGGGTCACTGTCTCTCTGGATTACTGTGACTCTCTGGTTTACTGGCTGTCTCGGTCACTATCTGGCTGGGTCACTGTCTAACTGGTTCATTGTCTAGGTCACTGGCTGTTTGGGTCACTGTCTGTCTGGGTCACTGAATATCTGGGTCACTGACTGTCTGGGTCACTGTCTGTCTGGGTCACTGTGAATGTCTGGGTCACTGTCTGTCTCTGTCACCGTGACTGTCCGGATCACTGCCTGTCTGGGTCACTGTCTGTCTGGGTCACCGTCTGTCTGGGTCACTGTGATAGTCTGGGTCACTGGCTGTCTGGGTAACTGTGACTGTCTGGGTCACTGGCTGTCTGGGTAACTGTCTCTCTGGGTCACTGTGACTGTCTGGATCACTGGCTGTCGGGGTCACTGGCTGTCTGCGTGACTGTGACTGTCTGTGCCACTGGCTGTCTGGGCACTGTGACTGTCTGGTCACTGGCTATCTGGGTCATTGTCTAGGACACTGGCTGTCTGGGTCACTGTCTGTCTGGGTCACTGAATATCTGGGTCACTGACTGTCCGGGTTTACTGTCTGTCTGGGTCACTGTGAATGTCTGGGTTACTGTCTGTCTGGGTCACTGTCTGTCTAGGTCACTGTGACTATCTAGATTACTGACTGTCTGGGTCACTGTCTGTCTGGTCACTGTGACTATCTTGGTCTCTGGCTGTCTGGGTCACTGGCTGTCTGGGTCACAGTCTGTCTGGGTCACTGTCTGTCTGGGTCACTATGACTGTCTGGGCCACTGACAATCTGGGTCACTGGCTGTCTGGGTCACTGTGACTATCTGGGTCAATGGCTGTCTGGGTCACTGTCTGTCTGGGTCACTGTGACTATCTGGGTCACTGCCTGTCTGGGTCATTGTTTGTCTGGATCACTGGCTGTCTGGGTCACTGTGACTGTGTGGGTCACTGCCAGTCTGGGCCATTGTGATGCTCTGGGTCACTGCCTGTCTGGATTACTGGCTGTCTGGGTCACTGTCTGTCTGTGTCACTGGCTGTCTGGGTCATTGTCGGTCAGAGTCACCGTCTGTCTGGATCACTCTGTCTGGGTCACTGCATGTCTGGATCACTGGCTATCTGGCTAACTGTGACTGTCTGGGCCACTGGCTGTCTGAGTCACCGTGACTGTCTGGGTCACTGGCTGTCTGGGTCACTGGCTGTCTGGGTCACTGTGACTGTCTAGGTCACTGGCTATCTGGGTCACTGTCTGTCTGGGTCACTGAATATCTGGGTCACTGTCTGTCTGAGTTATTAGCTGTCTGGGTCATTGTGACAGGCTGGGTCACTGTCTGTCTGCGTCACTGTCTGTATGGGTCATTGTCTGTCAGGGTCACTCTCTGTCTGGGTGACTGCCTGTCTGGGTCAGTGTGACTGTCTGGATCACTGGCTGTCTGGGTCACTGGCTGTCAGGGTCACTGTGACTGTCTGTGCCACTGGCTGTCTGGGTCACTGAATATCTGGGTCACTGACTGTCTGGGTCACTGTCTGTCTGGGTCACTGTGAATGTCTGGGTAACGGTGACTGTCTGGGTCACTGGCTGTCTGGGTTACTGTCTCTCTGGGTCACTGTGACTGTCTGGGTTACTGGCTGTCTGGGTCACTGTCTGTCTGGGTCACTGTCTATCTGGTTTATTGTCTAGGTCACTGGCTATCTGGGTCACTGTCTGTCTGGGTCACTGAATATCTGGGTCACTGTCTGTCTGAGTTATTAGCTGTCTGGGTCATTGTGACAGGCTGGGTCACTGTCTGTCTGCGTCACTGTCTGTATGGGTCATTGTCTGTCAGGGTCACTCTCTGTCTGGGTGACTGCCTGTCTGGGTCAGTGTGACTGTCTGGATCACTGGCTGTCTGGGTCACTGGCTGTCAGGGTCACTGTGACTGTCTGTGCCACTGGCTGTCTGGGTCACTGAATATCTGGGTCACTGACTGTTTGGGTCACTGTCTGTCTGGGTCACTGTGAATGTCTGGGTAACGGTGACTGTCTGGGTCACTGGCTGTCTGGGTTACTGTCTCTCTGGGTCACTGTGACTGTCTGGGTTACTGGCTGTCTGGGTCACTGTCTGTCTGGGTCACTGTCTATCTGGTTTATTGTCTAGGTCACTGGCTATCTGGGTCACTGTCTGTCTGGGTCACTGAATATCTGGGTCACTGTCTGTCTGAGTTATTAGCTGTCTGGGTCATTGTGACAGGCTGGGTCACTGTCTGTCTGCGTCACTGTCTGTATGGGTCATTGTCTGTCAGGGTCACTCTCTGTCTGGGTGACTGCCTGTCTGGGTCAGTGTGACTGTCTGGATCACTGGCTGTCTGGGTCACTGGCTGTCAGGGTCACTGTGACTGTCTGTGCCACTGGCTGTCTGGGTCACTGAATATCTGGGTCACTGACTGTCTGGGTCACTGTCTGTCTGGGTCACTGTGAATGTCTGGGTAACGGTGACTGTCTGGGTCACTGGCTGTCTGGGTTACTGTCTCTCTGGGTCACTGTGACTGTCTGGGTTACTGGCTGTCTGGGTCACTGTCTGTCTGGGTCACTGTCTATCTGGTTTATTGTCTAGGTCACTGGCTATCTAGGTCACTGTCTGTCTGGGTCACTGAATATCTGGGTCACAGTCTGTTTGGGTTACTAGCTGTCTGGGTCATTGTGACAGTCTGGGTCACTGTCTGTCTGCGTCACTGTCTGTCTGCGTCACTCTGTCTGGGTCATTGCCTGTCAGGGTCACTGTCTGTCTGGGTCACTGCCTGTCGGGGTCAGTGTGACTGTCTGGATCACTGGCTGTCTGGGTCACTGGCTGTCTGGGTCACTGTGATTGTCTGTGCCACTGGCTGTCTGGGTCACTGGCTGTCTGGGTCACTGGCTGTCTGGGACACAGTGACTGTCTGGTCACTGGCTATCTGGGTCACTGTCTCTCTGGATCACTGTGACTGTCTGGGTTACTGGCTGTTTGGGTCACTGTCTGTCTGGGTCACTGAATATCTGGGTCACTGACTGTCCGGGTTTACTGTCTGTCTGGGTCACTGTGACTATGTGGGTAACTGTCTGTCTGGGTCACTGTCTGTCTATGTCACTGTGACTATCTAGATTACTGACTGTCTGGGTCACTGTCTGTCTGGGTCACTGTGGAAGAAAGAATCTATGAATCCATGGCTTATGAAAGAGGGAAGGGTTAAATTCTTTTTATTAGCTATGCTTAAAGAAATAATAAGACTAGAAAATAGCCACGCTTTTTAGCCTTGAAACTTACAGATGCAATTAAATGACTATCTGGTATTAAAAGGGAGTCTCCTTAGACTGTGAACAGAGAAAAACTATGCAAGGACAGATAGAGTGTGTACCTCCCGAGACGACCTTTGCACTCGCGGGACGAATGAATAAGATTCCTTTTCTATTTCTGTATTCAATTTCTGGATAAAGATAAGTGCAATTTGCTTGTACGACAGAGTTCTGCCTTGGTACGGTCCAAGCAAGCTCTCCAAGATATCTTGTTAGCTTTAGTAATAAACTTCTCTCGAAGCAACTTCTGAAAGTCTCCGCCTGAGTTAATTTAAGCTAAATAATTCCTCGACAGATTCTGGCGTAGTCCGGCAGGATCTCTAAAAAAAAACTAGATCCAAAAGAACTAAATTTAACTTTTAAAGAGAAAAGAGGAATATTTCCTCGACAGATTCTAAAGAAAAGAGGAATTTTTAAGGACCTTCCTAGCTGAAAGGAGGAAGGTGCCTAGGCCGTCCTAGCTGAAAGGGGGACGGGCCGCCGAGATCCCCGAGAGGGTGAGGCATAAGGTAGCTACCGCTAAGAAGCTAAAATAACAAGAAGGCAAAAGGAGACCCCGAGCTGAGCGGAAGAGAGAACACCGGTGAGCGCTTTGTAAATTATTGTATATTTTGTAGGATTGTCCTAACTCTCATTTCAGAAAAGATCGCGAGACGTTGCACCCGGAAGAATGGGAAACGGCTCTAGTCGAGCAGGGCGCTCGCGCCCAGCTCCTAGAAAAGGAAAGAAGGACGACCTCTCAACTGAAAGAATGAAAGTACATCCTAAGACTGAGAAAAGAATCAGTAAGGTAGTAAAGCGGACACTGTAATTAAAGAAACAGGAGACGACAGATACGCGGTAACATTTAGTAGCGATTTGTACGGTTGGTCTGACGGGGATTGGCCATATGGAGGAAGTTTTAAATTGTCCTTAATTGAGGAATGGAGACAGACCACCAAAGATGGGGCGGGGGACCCCACTTGGGATAAAGATTATATGGAGAATTGTTTTAAAAAATGGACAGAGGTGGCAAAGAGGTACCAGCCCCTAAAAATCAAAAGAAAGAGGAGGAGGGTAAGGAGAAGCCCCCTCCCTCTTACAGCCCCCCCCCGAGTGCCCCGGTTTTGACCGCTTCCCCTGTCAGCTTATACCCCCGTCTTCCAACCACCGAGCCGGATGATTGGCAGGAGATTATAGAAATAGTGGCCGCCCAGCTGGATAAGACAGGCCGATTCCTCCACTATCCCCACGAACACAAGCCCCCGTGTAATGATCAGAACAACGGCTGTCCTAAAGCCCTGGACACCGGGAGAAGCTCGGGATATGATATCAGCTGCCCCTAATCCTGTTAAGAAGCCAGTAGCCTTTCACAACTGGCTTGAGCAAACCTGTACCATTTATTAAAGGGAGCTAAAAAGCATGGAGATATAGGGGAAGTCACCCGCTGCTTGCAGAAAGCAGAAGAATAGATTTTGCAGGCAGATGGAAAAATAGTTGGGACGAGCATGCAGGAATACCGATGGATCAAAATGAACCTTTGGCAGTGCAAACCTTGTTAAATTGTATGTTGCCACAACAAGCAAGAACATACAAAATAAGGGTTTTGGACTGGCAAGGAAAAAGTTGGAAAGAGACAGTTACAGTACTGGCTAACATGGATAGAGAGGGACTATTTACCTATAAGGAAAATAAGGCTAAAACAGCAGGTCAGTAAATCAGCAAAAGGGACGAGGACAGGCACAGAATAATCAGCATCGGGATGCCCCGGAGGCTTAGTGGTACAGGCGCCAGCCCTCCGCTTATCGGCAGACATAGAAGAAAACCCTCTAGCAGTAGTAAAAGTAGGAGACACTTATGTGAAGTTCCTGGTGGATACCGGTGCTACTATGTCTTCTGTACCATCCTCTGTGGGATTATCTGTAAGCAACACCACCGTCTTAAGTGTGGGTGTGGCCGGTATCCCCATGAAAGAATTTTTATCTGAACCTACCAAATTGATAATTGAAGGACAATCAGTTAATGATGAGACTTTGATAGTCTCTAAAACAACACCTCTCCCTTTATTGGGAAGACAGACTTTGTGCAAACTAGGAGCCACAATTTATTGCACAAAGGAAGGAATGTACATGGAGCTCCCTCCAAATAATATTCATCAGTTCTTTAATGGGATTGAAGAAGAGAAAAGGGAGGATAACAAAGAAAAGGCTACCCTCTATTGTTGGCAATTGATTGGCAACTTCTATTCCCCCTTGATACATGAAGTTATACAAAACTTAAAAGCTAAATTTGACTGTAATACTGAAGAATTGATGTATATAATTTTGACAAGCTTTGAGGCAGTTCAGCTTCACTGTACAGCCTGGTACACTCGACAAAAAGCTGAAACTTACCAGTGTTTGGTACAATCCTTTTAAATAGAGAAGAAATAGTAGAGGCTACGCCCCGCATTTATTTTGGACCAGAAGGATTGGGGGTAGCCATCGATTTGACACCCTTACAGCAACAGCGGTTTAGAGAAGCGAACTCGACACCTCATCTGACCTTGGCTACAAAACCGCCAGCGAAACCTAAAGATATGGGTCCGATGATTGTAGGAATAGAAAGAGAAAAACAGCAACACGGCTATCAACCTTGGGCAGTAATAAAATTGCAAAATGTTCAGATAGACTTTATCACCCACAACAGGGGGATTCTCCAGTGGAAAGGTAAAAATCATGCCTCCACTTTTGAAAAACAGCAACCCCCGGAACAACCAAGCCCTAAGCTGCCACTGGCATTGAATCAAGTATCTTCTGAACTTTGGGCAAAGCATAACAATCATGTTGGGCAAGTACATTCTGCCGTACCCCATCGGGTACAATTGATAAAGAACGCCGTGTTACCAAGCATTAGGCAGTACAGACTGCCTCCAGAGGCAGAAAATGGGATAGAGCCAGTCATTTCTGCATTGTTGGAACAAGGAGTTTTAGAAAAGACACAGAGCCCGTGTAACACACCGATACTGCCCATACCAAAGGTTAATAGGCCGAATGAATGGAGATTTCTGCAAGATCTGAGAGCTATTAATAAGATAGTAGTCCCTATCACCCCTGTGGTACCGGACACCAACATTATACTATCTGCTATACCACCAACAGCAACTGTCTTTACTGTGATAGACCTGTGTTCAGCCTTTTTCTCCATCCCGTTAAATCAAGAAAGTCAGTATCTGTTTGCTTTCACCCACAAGAAGCAGCAGTACACATGGACCAGGTTGCCCCAAGGATACACCGAAAGCCCCGCAGTATATGCAGCAGCAGTAAAGAGAGACCTCGAAGACTGTTCATTATCAGACCAGTCTGTACTGCTGCAGTATGCGGACGATTTGCTTGTGGCTTCTAGCCACGGATACAGGTGCATGCAAGATTCCCTGAAACTGTTACAGCACCTATGTGAAAGAGGGCACCGAGTGTCGTTACCAAAGTTACAATTTTGTCAGACTCAAGTCCAGTACCTGGGTTTTCACATATCTCAAGGGCAGAGGCAGCTAGGACCAGAAAGAATTCAGACAATTCAAAGGGCCACCATACCAAAGACAAAGAAGGAAATCTTGTCATTTTTGGGGATGGTTGGGTACTGTAGACAATTATCGAGAATGGGATGCGGTCCTAAGATCAGCTGCCCTAAATGATGCCCCACCCAAGGTGGAGTGGACCCCAGAGAGAGAGGAGGCATTTAAACAGTTAAAGAAAGCCATTACTAATGCTCCGGCGTTGGGACTTCCGAATTATGGTAAACCTTTTCAGATGTATGTGAATGAGAAGGAAGGATTTGCAACAGCAGTACTAACCCAAGAACATGGTGGGGGAAATAGACCAGTTGCTTATTATTTGTTTTTGCTGCCTCCAGTAGTAAGGGGAATGCTAGCATGTCTACGTGTTGTAGCTGCTACTGCGGTCATGGTGGAGAAGTCGGTACCTATTGTCTTGGATCATCCATGTACTGTCATTACAGCCCATGCTGTGTTATTACTTTTGAATTCAGCTGCCACACAACACTTTACAGCGTCTCGAAGAACAGGTTATGAAGTATGACTGCTGTCACACCCTAACTATACCTTTCGATGTGCACCGGTAGTGAACCCAACCACCTTTCTTCCTACTAAAGAAGTAGAGGATCCAGACCAGCATGATTGTCTGTTAACGGTGGAAGTAGCCACCTTACCAAGACCAGATTTGCTCACAGAGCCCATGGACAATCCTGATCTTATTCTCTATACGGATGGATCATCACATAGGCCGTCGGATGATTTGTTTTTGGCAGGCTATGCTATTGTAAACCCCCACGAAACTGTTGAAGCATTCGCCCTGCCTGCCAGAACCTCGGCTCAGGCTGCTGAATTGTTTGCCCTCACTAGAGCTTGTATAATAGCTAAAGATCATACTGCTAATATCTATACTGATTCTAGATATGCATTCGGTGTGGTCCATGATTTTGGACAACTGTGGAAAAACAGAGGCTTTATCACCTCTGGTGGAAAGCATATTAAGCACTCTCAATTGGCGCTTAATCTATTAGACGCCATTCAGTTGCCAAGTAAGGTCGCCGTTATTAAATGTGCAGCTCACACAACCGGTGAGGATGAAGTATCAGTAGGAAATAGGAGGGCTGATGAGGCAGCCAAACAGGCCGCTTCGGCACAGGCAGACTGCCTTCAAGCAGTCTCAGTCTCCCCTCCACAGGTACTTGACATCCAACAACTTAAAACAGCCCAACAACAAGTTACCATGCAGGAAGGAAGAACTTGGGAAAACCAGGGTTGTTTTAAAAAACGACATTTGGTGTCACCCTGATGGGCGAACTGTTTGCCCTAGATCTCTATTTTTGCCCCTGTCTCGCCTAGCACACGGTCAGGCTCACATGGGCAAAGGAGGGATGATACATGCTATTAATGCACAGTGGTATGCACCAGGAATAACAGTAGTAATTGAGAAAGTTGCTAGAACATGCCAAATTTGTCAACAAAATAACAGAGGTAAAACACCTGCTGGATATGATCATCTACCCCAACCAAGTATGCCCTTTGAAAATTTGCAAATTGACTTTGTCCACATGCCTCCAGTATCAGGTCTCAAGTATCTATTAGTCATAGTAGATATGTTCACAAGGTGGGTAGAAGCGTACGCCACTAGGAGAGACGATGCCCGAACAGTAGTAAAAATTCTATTTGAAGAAATAGTACCAAGATATGGAATACCTATGGGAATCAACAGTGACAGGGGAACACACTTCACAGGAAAAATAGTGCAAAACCTTGCAGAAGCGTTAGGGTTCCAGTGGAAGTTACATATACCATATCAGCCACAGTCCTCGGGAATGGTAGAAAGAGTAAATGGGATAATAAAATCTACCCTTACCAAGGTATGTCAGGAGACTGGACTGAAGTGGCCAGAAGCCTTACCATTAGTATTGTATACAATGAGAAACCAGAAAAACCGAAACACTGGGTTGACACCACATGAAGCCTTATTGGGAAGACCAATGCCTACTGGTGTAAAACCACCACAGTCAGATGAAAAAATAGCATTAATTTGGAATGATGAAAAATCACTAAAGTATGCTCAGGCCATGTGTGAAATAGCAAGAAGTCTGCATGAACAAATAAAGCAGACACAGGTGCCCCGTCGGAAGGAAATATGCACCTTTCAGACCTGGAGATCAAGTGTTAGTAAAAACATTAAATAAAGAATCCTTTTCTCCTAGGTGGAAAGGACCGTATCAGATAATTTTCACAACACGAACCGCTTTGAAGTTGGAAAAGCACCCGAACTGGGTGCATGCGACCCGCTGTAAATATTATTTCCCCGACGAATTACAGCCGAAGGAAAAGGCATTGAACCAGGACGTACTACGGTCGCCCGACTAAGAAAACAGCCATCTTCTAGCTGAAGAACTGTACCTGCTCTTGTATTAAATATTTGGACTTTAAATTATTGCACAAAATTCACGGACGGATGTCAGAGCTCATTTGTGTGCCAGTTTGGGCCTTTATTATTTGGGTCACTGTTACTATCGTGTGGACGTGTTGTTATTGTAACGACTTATTTCAAGAGTGGTATAGAAACAAACAAGAAAGGGAAGATGGGAAGGGACTCTTGGAAAAATAAATGGACGTTAGGTATACTGATCATTTTAGCGACAGGGAACTCCCGGCAGGAGGAAGAAGTCCTAAAAGAAGGAAGAGTATGGAAGGGAAATATGGTATGGGAAAGAAGTAATAGTATAAGGCAGCAAGGCAATTTTTTGTGTCCAGCAGGCCAAAGTTGTATAGTAGGGAATTTTACGGTACGATGTGAGGCATGTGGAATGAAGGAAGAAAGAGGGGAGTTCCAGTTTATATTGGGGAAAGGGTATCGGTTGTTAATAGAATTCCAGGCCGATGTGTGGATGAGGTGTACCTGGAGCACAGGGAAAAACAAGAGATGGATGCACATAGGAGGGCCGGACGAGAGAAAAGACTTCCTCCGTTATTCATTTACAGGTATGGGAGATGGGCAGCAGATGTTGTGCATGAATAACACCCCAGTGAATGGAGGAGACCCATTTGTGGTAAAATGGTCAGTAAAAGAATCCGGCCACCTAGAAGACCGAGACCCGGGACATCTAAAAAGGATACTGACCACTTGCATCCCAGTGGTAAGATCCCCAGGTGTATTAAATCTAACAATACGAATTAAATATCCCCCAAAGAAAGAAGATGGTTGCCACACAACCAGTGTTAAGGTATCTTTTGAAAAAGAAAGACCCCAAAGAAAGAAACGGGATGTGTTAGAGACTGTGTTAGGTGGAGTGGGAGCAGGAATTACAGATATCAGGTTACGTCCTAAATGAAAGGGATTTCATTTGAAGGGATGAAGGGATAGAGAAGGAAATAGAGAACCTAATGAAAGAACAACAGGGAGTAAACAAGTACACCCATTGCCTGTTTAAAGAAATGATCAGACAGCTATTAAGAGCCGAGTTAGAAAGGAAAATATTATCCTTCCATGCTAACACATGGGAAAGGCTGCTGGAAATTAACAAAAGGGATAAGCTTCTTAATTTAACCATTAACCCTCAAAAAAGATATACCAGTTGTAATTCAAAAGGATGTAACGTTACAATGGAGATAGTAAGTATGACACGAAAAGAAATTTGGTGTCAGTTCCAAGTAATGCCCCAGCTGTTTGGACAGAACTTCTGGTACCCAGAATTTAAAGGAGATTGGGTCGATGAGAAGAATATGACACATCACCAGAGGGGATGTGCTAGGTGGCCATTCGGAATGATATGTCCCTATCAGACCGCCATATACGAATCATGCTCACTGCAGCACTCCAATGGAGTATGTAAATGGGAATTAAAGCTAACCAATGACACTGATATAACAGAAATAGGACAGAATGAGATCTGTGTGACAGGAAATAAACCTGTCGATCTGGATGGAATTTTGTATAAACCCCCCATTAATAAATGCGTGAGAAGAGTCTACACCCTGTATGATCCTGAAGTAAAAAGAACTTATACCTTTGGGCAGTGGAAAAATGTAGAAAATTATCTGTCTGTGCACAAGATTGAACCCTTACCCCCCGTAATTAATCTGACCAGACTGCACAATTTGATACGGAATGACAAGAAAATTGAGGAAGCTCTGTCAAAGCAAGGCAGAGACATCCACCAATTTAGAGTCGAAATGAGTTACAAGAAGGGGCAACTAGTGAGAATCGCAGATGAAGTCACCTCTTTGACAGTACACCACTGGTGGGATGTGTTTACCGCATGGTCCCCAAGAGCTACAGCAGTACTGAAGCTCGCTATACACCCCATAGTAATCGTAGGTGTGGTTATGCTTGTATTATTAATAATCCTTTGCGGAATGTGGATAAAATTAAAAAACGTAATTAGTCAAGTAATAGGCCTGCTCTCCGAAATAGAAAGAAAAGGTGTATGCATGAAAGGAAGGTTAAGTGGCTTAGAGGAAAAGGTTGATGAAGACGATTATCTCCAAATGCGACCCTATCCTGAAGGGTATACACCCCCTTTTGCTAAAGAAGAAAATATAGGAAATTGTGTTGATCTAAAAAAATAAAAAGATCAACAAGGAGGGAATTGTGGAAGAAAGAATCTATGAATCCATGGCTTATGAAAGAGGGAAGGGTTAAATTCTTTTTATTAGCTATGCTTAAAGAAATAATAAGACTAGAAAATAGCCACGCTTTTTAGCCTTGAAACTTACAGATGCAATTAAATGACTATCTGGTATTAAAAGGGAGTCTCCTTTGATTCTGCTTATTAGACTGTGAACAGAGAAAAACTATGCAAGGACAGATAGAGTGTGTACCTCCCGAGACGACCTTTGTACTCGCGGGACGAATGAATAAGATTCTTTTTCTATTTCTGTATTCAATTTCTGGATAAAGATAAGTGCAATTTGCTTGTACGACAGAGTTCTGCCTTGGTACGGTCCAAGCAAGCTCTCCAAGATATCTTGTTAGCTTTAGTAATAAACTTCTCTCGAAGCAACTTCTGAAAGTCTCCGCCTGAGTTAATTTAAGCTAAATAATTCCTCGACAGTCACTGTCTGTCTGGTCACTGTGACTATCTGGGTCACTGGCTGTCTCAGTCACTGGCTATCTGGGTCACTGTCTGTCTGGGTCACTGAATATCTGGGTCACTGTCTGTCTGAGTTACTACCTGTCTGGGTCATTGTGACAGGCTGGGTTACTGTCTGTCTGCGTCACTGTCTATCTGGGTCATTGTCTGTCAGGGTCACTCTTTGTCTGGGTCACTGCCTGTCTGGGTCAGTGTGACTGTCTGTATCACTGGCTGTCTGGGTCACTGGCTGTCAGGGTCACTGTGACTGTCTGTGCCGCTGGCTTCTGGGTCACTGGCTGTCTGGGTCACTGTTTCTGTCTGGGTCACTGGCTGCCTTGGCACTGTGACTGTCTGGTCACTGGCTATCTGGGTCACTGTCTCTCTGGATCACTGTGACTGTCTGGGTCACTGGCTGTCTGGTCACTGTCTGGCTGGGTCACTGTCTAACTGGTTCATTGTCTAGGTCACTGGCTGTCTGGGTCACTGTCTATCTGGGTCACTGAATATCTGGGTCACTGACTGTCTGGATCACTGTCTGTCTGGGTCACTTTGAATGTCTGGGTCACTGTCTGTCTCTGTCACCGTGACTGTCTGGATCACTGCCTGTCTGGGTCACGGTCTGTCTGGGTCACTGTGATAGTCTGGGTCACTGGCTGTCTGGGTAACTCTGACTGTCTGGGTCACTGTCTCTCTGGGTTACTGTGACTGTCTAGGTTACTGGCTGTCTGGGTCACTGTCTGTCTGGTTCACTGTCTATCTGGTTCATTGTCTAGGTCACTGGCTATCTAGGTCACTGTCTGTCTGGGTCACTGAATATCTGGGTCACAGTCTGTCTGGGTTACTAGTTGTCTGGGTCATTGTGACAGTCTGGGTCACTGTCTGTCTGCGTCACTGTCTGTCTGGGTCATTGCCTGTCAGGGTCACTGTCTGTCTGGGTCACTGCCTGTCAGGGTCAGTGTGACTGCCTGGTTCACTGGCTGTCTGGGTCACTGTGACTGTCTGCCACTGGCTGTCTGGGTCACTGGCTGTCTGGGTCACTGGCTGTCTGGGACACTGTGACTGTCTGGGTCACTGGCTGTCTGGGTAACTGTGACTGTCTGGGTCACTGGCTGTCTGGGTTACTGTCTCCCTGGGTCACTGTGACTGTCTGGGTTACTGGCTGTCTGGGTCACTGTCTGTCTGGTTCTTTGTCTATCTGGTTTATTGTCTAGGTCACTGGCTATCTAGGTCACTGTCTGTCTGGGTCACTGAATATCTGGGTCACAGTCTGTTTGGGTTACTAGCTGTCTGGGTCATTGTGACAGTCTGGGTCACTGTCTGTCTGCGTCACTGTCTGTCTGCGTCACTCTGTCTGGGTCATTGCCTGTCAGGGTCACTGTCTGTCTGGGTCACTGCCTGTCGGGGCCAGTGTGACTGTCTGGATCACTGGCTGTCTGGGTCACTGGCTGTCTGGGTCACTGTGATTGTCTGTGCCACTGGCTGTCTGGGTCACTGGCTGTCTGGGTCACTGGCTGTCTGGGACACAGTGACTGTCTGGTCACTGGCTATCTGGGTCACTGTCTCTCTGGATCACTGTGACTGTCTGGATCACTGGCTGTTTGGGTCACTGTCTGTCTGGGTCACTGAATATCTGGGTCACTGACTGTCCGGGTTTACTGTCTGTCTGGGTCACTGTGAATGTCTGGGTTACTGTCTGTCAGGGTCACTGTCTGTCTGGGTCACTGTGAATGTCTGGGTTACTGTCTGTCAGGGTCACTGTGAATGTCTGGGTTACTGTCTGTCAAGGTCACTGTCTGTCTGGGTCACTGTGACTATGTGGGTAACTGTCTGTCTGGGTCACTGTCTGTCTATGTCACTGTGACTATCTAGATTACTGACTGTCTGGGTCACTGTCTGTCTGGGTCACTGTCTGTCTGGTCACTGTGACTATCTGGGTCACTGGCTATCTGGGTCACTGTCTGTCTGGGTCACTGAATATCTGGGTCACTGTCTGTCTGAGTTACTACCTGTCTGGGTCATTGTGACAGGCTGGGTTACTGTCTGTCTGCGTCACTGTCTGTCTGGGTCATTGTCTGTCAGGGTCACTCTTTGTCTGGGTCACTGCCTGTCTGGGTCAGTGTGACTGTCTGTATCACTGGCTGTCTGGGTCACTGGCTGTCAGGGTCACTGTGACTGTCTGTGCCGCTGGCTTCTGGGTCACTGGCTGTCTGGGTCACTGTTTCTGTCTGGGTCACTGGCTGTCTGGGCACTGTGACTGTCTGGTCACTGGCTATCTGGGTCACTGTCTCTCTGGATCACTGTGACTGTCTGGGTCACTGGCTGTCAGGTCACTGTCTGGCTGGGTCACTGTCTAACTGGTTCATTGTCTAGGTCACTGACTGTCTGGGTCACTGTCTGTCTGGGTCACTGAATATCTGGGTCACTGACTGTCTGGATCACTGTCTGTCTGGGTCACTTTGAATGTCTGGGTCACTGTCTGTCTCTGTCACTGTGACTGTCTGGATCACTGCCTGTCTGGGTCACTGTCTGTCTGGGTCACCGTCTGTCTGGGTCACTGTGATAGTCTGGGTCACTGGCTGTCTGGGTAACTCTGACTGTCTGGGTCCCTGGCTGTCTGGTCACTGTCTCTCTGGGTCACTGTGACTGTCTGGGTTACTGGCTGTCTGGGTCACTGTCTGTCTGGTTCACTGTCTATCTGGTTCATTGTCTAGGTCACTGGCTATCTAGGTCACTGTCTGTCTGGGTCACTGAATATCTGGGTCACAGTCTGTCTGGGTTACTAGTTGTCTGGGTCATTGTGACAGTCTGGGTCACTGTCTGTCTGCGTCACTGTCTGTCTGGGTCATTGCCTGTCAGGGTCACTGTCTGTCTGGGTCACTGCCTGTCAGGGTCAGTGTGACTGTCTGGATTACTGGCTGTCTGGGTCACTGTGACTGTCTGTGCCACTGGCTGTCTGGGTCACTGGCTGTCTGGGTCACTGGCTGTCTGGGACACTGTGACTGTCTGGGTCACTGGCTATCTGGGCAATGTGACTGTCTGGTCACTGGCTATCTGGGTCACTGTCTCTCTGGATCACTGTGACTGTCTGGGTCACTGGCTGTCTGGGTCACTGTCTGTCTGGGTCACTGTCTAACTGGTTCATTGTCCAGGTGACTGGCTGTTTGGATCACTGTCTGTCTGCGTCACTGAATATCTGGGTCACTGACTGTCCGGGTTTACTGTCTGTCTGGGTCACTGTGAATGTCTGGGTTACTGTCTGTCAGGGTCACTGTCTGCCTGGGTCACTGTGACTATGTGGGTAACTGTCTGTCTGGGTCACTGTCTGTCTAGGTCACTGTGACTATCTAGATTACTGACTGTCTGGGTCACTGTCTGTCTGGGTCACTGTCTGTCTAGTCACTGTGACTATCTGGGTCACTGGCTGTCTAGGTCACTGGCTATCTGGGTCACTGTCTATCTGGGTCACTGAATATCTGGGTCACTGTCTGTCTGAGTTACTAGCTGTCTGGGTCATTGTGACAGGCTGGGTCACTCTCTGTCTGCGTCACTGTCTGTCTGGGTCATTGTCTGTCAGGGTCACTCTCTGTCTGGGCCACTGCCTGTCGGGGTCAGTGTGACTGTCTGTATCACTGGCTGTCTGGGTCACTGGCTGTCAGGGTCACTGTGACTGTCTGTGCCACTGGCTGTTTCGGTCACTGGCTGCCTGGGTCACTGTTTCTGTCTGGGTCACTGGCTGTCTGGGTAACTGGCTGTCTCAGTCACTGTCTGGCTGGGTCACTGTCTAACTGGTTCATTGTCTCGGTCACTGGCTGTCTGGGTCACTGTCTGTCTGGGTCACTGAATATCTGGGTCACTGACTGTCTGGATCACTGTCTGCCTGGGTCACTGTGAATGTCTGGGTCACTGTCTGTCTCTGTCACCGTGACTGTCTGGATCACTGGCTGTCTGGGTCACTGGCTGTCTGGGTCACTGTGACTGTCTAGGTCACTGGCTATCTGGGTCACTGTCTGTCTGGGTCACTGAATATCTGGGTCACTGTCTGTCTGCGTCACTGTCTGTCTGAGTGATTGTCTGTCAGGGTCACTCTCTGTCTGGGTCACTGCCTGTCTGGGTCAGTGTGACTGTCTGGATCACTGGCTGTCTGGGTCATTGGCTGTCAGGGTCACTCTTTCTGTCTGGGTCACTGGCTGTCTGGGCACTGTGACTGTCTGGTCACTGGCTATCTGGGTCACTGTCTCTCTGGATCACTGTGACTGTCTGGGTCACTGGCTGTCTCGGTCACTGTCTGGCTGGGTCACTGTCTGACTGGTTCATTGTCTAGGTCACTGGCTGTCTGTGTCACTGTCTGTCTGGGTCACTGAACATCTGGGTCACTGTCTGTCTGGTTCACTGTGAATGTCTGGGTCACTGGCTGTCTGTGTCACTGTCTGTCTGGGTCACTGAACATCTGGGTCACTGACTGTCTGGGTCACTGTCTGTCTGGGTCACTGTGAATGTCTGGGTCACTGTCTGTCTGTGTCACCGTGACTGTCTGGATCACTGCCTGTCTGGGTCACTCTCTGTCTGGGTCACTGTCTGTCTGGGTCACTGTGATAGTCTGGGTCACTGGCTGTCTGGGTAACTGTGACTGTCTTGGTCAATGGCTGTCTGGGTAACTGTCTCTCTGGGTCACTGTGACTGTCTGGGTTACTGGCTGTCTGGGTCACTGTCTGTCTGGTTCACTGTCTATCTGGTTCATTGTCTAGGTCACTGGCTATCTAGGTCACTGTCTGTCTGGGTCACTGAATATCTGGGTCACATTCTGTCTGGGTTACTAGCTGTCTGGGTCATTGTGACAGTCTGGGTCACTGTCTGTCTGCGTCACTGTGTGTCTGGATCATTGCCTGTTAGGGCCACTGTCTGTCTGGGTCACTGCCTGTCGGGGTCAGTGTGACTGTCTGTCTCACTGGCTGTCTGGGTCACTGGCTGTCTGGGTCACTGTGACTGTCTTGCCATTGACTGTCTGGGTCACTGGCTGTCTGGGTCACTGGCTGTCTGGGTCACTGTGACTGTCTGGGTCACTGGCTGTCTGGGCACTGTGACTGTCTGGTCACTGGCTATCTGGGTCACTGTCTCTCTGGATCACTGTGACTGTCTGGGTCACTGGCTGTCTGGGTCACTGTCAGTCTGGGTCACTGTCAGTCTGGGTCACTGTCTAACTGGTTCATTGTCTATGTCACTGGCTGTTTGGGTCACTGTCTGTCTGGGTCACTGAATATCTGGGTCACTGACTGTCTAGGTTTACTCTCTGTCTGGTTCACTGTGAATGTCTGGGTCACTGTCTGTCTGTGTCACCGTGACTGTCTGGATCACTGCCTATCTGGGTCACTGTCTGTCTGGGTCGCTGGCTGGCTGGGTCATTGTGACTATCTGGGTCACTGCCTGTCTGGGTCAATGTCTCTCTGGATCACTGGCTGTCTGGGGGACTGTGAATGTCTGGGTCACTGTGACTGCCTGGGTCACTGCCTGTCTGGGTCACTGCCTGTGTGGGTCACTGTCTATCTGGTTCATTGTCTGGGTCACTGGCTATCTAGGTCACTGTCTGTCTGGGTCACTGAATATCTGGGTCACTGTCTGTCTGGTTCACTGTCTATCTGGTTCATTGTCTAGGTCATTGGCTATCTAGGTCACTGTCTGCCTGGGTCACTAAATATCTGGGTCATTGTCTGGGTTACTAGCTGTCTGGGTCACTGTGACAGTCTGGGTCACTGTCTGTCTGCGTCACTGTCTGTCTGGGTCATTGCCTGTCAGGGTCACTGTCTGTCTGGGTCACTGCCTGTCTGGGTCAGTGTGACTGTCTGGATCACTGGCTGTCTGGGTCACTGGCTGTCTGCGTGACTGTGACTGTCTGTGCCACTGGCTGTCTGGGCACTGTGACTGTCTGGTCACTGGCTATCTGGGTCATTGTCTAGGTCACTGGCTGTCTGGGTCACTGTCTGTCTAGGTCACTGAATATCTGGGTCACTGACTGGCCGGGTTTACTGTCTGTCTGGGTCACTGTCTGCCTGGGTCACTGTGACTATGTGGGTAACTGTCTGTCTGGGTCACTGTCTGTCTAGGTCACTGTGACTATCTAGATTACTGACTGTCTGGGTCACCGTCTGTCTGGGTCACTGTCTGTCTGGTCACTGTGACTATCTGGGTCACTGGCTGTCTGGGTCACTGGCTATCTGGGTCACAGTCTGTCTGGGTCACTGTGACTGTCTGGGTCACTGTGACTGCCTGGGCCACTGACTGTCTGGGTCACTGTCTGTCTGGGTCACTGTGACTATCTGGGTCACTGGCTGTCTGGGTCACTGTGACTATCTGGGTCACTGGCTGTCTGGGTCACTGTCTGTCTGGGTCACTGTGACTATCTGGGTCACTGCCTGTCTGGGTCAATGTTTGTCTGGATCACTGGCTGTCTGGGTCACTGTGACTGTCTGGGTCACTGCCTGTCTGGGCCATTGTGATGCTCTGGGTCACTGCCTGTCTGGATTACTGGCTGTCTGGGTCATTGGCGGTCAGAGTCACTGTCTGTCTGGATCACTCTGTCTGGGTCACTGCCTGTCTGGATCACTGGCTATCTGGATAACTGTGACTGTCTGGGCCACTGGCTGTCTGAGTCACTGTGACTGTCTGGGTCACTGGCTGTCTGGGTCACTAGCTGTCTGGGTCACTGTGAATGTCTAGGTCACTGGCTATCTGGGTCACTGTCTGTCTGGGTCACTGAATATCTGGGTCACTGTCTGCCTGAGTTACTAGCTGTCTGGGTCACTGTGACAGTCTGGGTCACTGTCTGTCTGCGTCACTGTCTGTCTGGGTCATTGTCTGTCAGGGTCACTCTCTGTCTGGGTCACTGCCTGTCTGGTTCAGTGTGTCTGTCTGGATCACTGGCTGTCTGGGTCACTGGCTGTCTGGGTCACTGTGACTGTCTGTGGCACTGGCTGTCTGGGTCACTGGCTGTCTGGGTCACTGTGACTGTCTGGGTCACTGGCTGTCTGGGCACTGTGACTGTCTCATCACTGGCTATCTGGGTCACTGTCTCTCTGGATCACTGTGACTGTCTGGGTCACTGGCTGTCTCGATCACTGTCTGGCTGGGTCACTGTCTAACTGGTTCATTGTCTAGGTCACTGGCTATCTGGGTCACTGTCTGTCTGGGTCACTGAATATCTGGGTCACTAACTGTCTGGGTCACTGTCTGTCTGGGTCACTGTGAATGTCTGGGTCACTGTCTGTCTCTGTCGCCGTGACTGTCTGGATCACTGTCGGTCTGGGTCACTGGCTGTCTGGGTCACTGTGACTGTCTAGGTCACTGGCTATCTGGGTCACTGTCTGTCTGGGTCACTGAATATCTGGGTCACTGTCTGTCTGCGTCACTGTCTGTCTGAGTGATTGTCTGTCAGGGTCACTCTCTGTCTGGGTCACTGCCTGTCTGGGTCAGTGTGACTGTCTGGATCACTGGCTGTCTGGGTCACTGGCTGTCTGGGTCACTGTGACTGTCTTGCCATTGGCTGTCTGGGTCACTGGCTGTCTGGGTCACTGGCTGTCTGGGTCACTGTGACTGTCTGGGTCACTGGCTGTCTGGGCACTGTGACTGTCTGGTCACTGGCTATCTGGGTCACTGTCTCTCTGGATCACTGTGACTGTCTGGGTCACTGGCTGTCTGGGTCACTGTCAGTCTGGGTCACTGTCTAACTGGTTCATTGTCTATGTCACTGGCTGTTTGGGTCACTGTCTGTCTGGGTCACTGAATATCTGGGTCACTGACTGTCTAGGTTTACTCTCTGTCTGGTTCACTGTGAATGTCTGGGTCACTGTCTGTCTGTGTCACCGTGACTGTCTGGATCACTGCCTATCTGGGTCACTGTCTGTCTGGGTCGCTGGCTGGCTGGGTCATTGTGACTATCTGGGTCACTGCCTGTCTGGGTCAATGTCTCTCTGGATCACTGGCTGTCTGGGGGACTGTGAATGTCTGGGTCACTGTGACTGCCTGGGTCACTGCCTGTCTGGGTCACTGCCTGTGTGGGTCACTGTCTATCTGGTTCATTGTCTGGGTCACTGGCTATCTAGGTCACTGTCTGTCTGGGTCACTGAATATCTGGGTCACTGTCTGTCTGGTTCACTGTCTATCTGGTTCATTGTCTAGGTCATTGGCTATCTAGGTCACTGTCTGCCTGGGTCACTAAATATCTGGGTCATTGTCTGGGTTACTAGCTGTCTGGGTCACTGTGACAGTCTGGGTCACTGTCTGTCTGCGTCACTGTCTGTCTGGGTCATTGCCTGTCAGGGTCACTGTCTGTCTGGGTCACTGCCTGTCTGGGTCAGTGTGACTGTCTGGATCACTGGCTGTCTGGGTCACTGGCTGTCTGCGTGACTGTGACTGTCTGTGCCACTGGCTGTCTGGGCACTGTGACTGTCTGGTCACTGGCTATCTGGGTCATTGTCTAGGTCACTGGCTGTCTGGGTCACTGTCTGTCTAGGTCACTGAATATCTGGGTCACTGACTGGCCGGGTTTACTGTCTGTCTGGGTCACTGTCTGCCTGGGTCACTGTGACTATGTGGGTAACTGTCTGTCTGGGTCACTGTCTGTCTAGGTCACTGTGACTATCTAGATTACTGACTGTCTGGGTCACCGTCTGTCTGGGTCACTGTCTGTCTGGTCACTGTGACTATCTGGGTCACTGGCTGTCTGGGTCACTGGCTATCTGGGTCACAGTCTGTCTGGGTCACTGTGACTGTCTGGGTCACTGTGACTGCCTGGGCCACTGACTGTCTGGGTCACTGTCTGTCTGGGTCACTGTGACTATCTGGGTCACTGGCTGTCTGGGTCACTGTGACTATCTGGGTCACTGGCTGTCTGGGTCACTGTCTGTCTGGGTCACTGTGACTATCTGGGTCACTGCCTGTCTGGGTCAATGTTTGTCTGGATCACTGGCTGTCTGGGTCACTGTGACTGTCTGGGTCACTGCCTGTCTGGGCCATTGTGATACTCTGGGTCACTGCCTGTCTGGATTACTGGCTGTCTGGGTCATTGGCGGTCAGAGTCACTGTCTGTCTGGATCACTCTGTCTGGGTCACTGCCTGTCTGGATCACTGGCTATCTGGATAACTGTGACTGTCTGGGCCACTGGCTGTCTGAGTTACTGTGACTGTCTGGGTCACTGGCTGTCTGGGTCACTAGCTGTCTGGGTCACTGTGAATGTCTAGGTCACTGGCTATCTGGGTCACTGTCTGTCTGGGTCACTGAATATCTGGGTCACTGTCTGCCTGAGTTACTAGCTGTCTGGGTCACTGTGACAGTCTGGGTCACTGTCTGTCTGCGTCACTGTCTGTCTGGGTCATTGTCTGTCAGGGTCACTCTCTGTCTGGGTCACTGCCTGTCTGGTTCAGTGTGTCTGTCTGGATCACTGGCTGTCTGGGTCACTGGCTGTCTGGGTCACTGTGACTGTCTGTGGCACTGGCTGTCTGGGTCACTGGCTGTCTGGGTCACTGTGACTGTCTGGGTCACTGGCTGTCTGGGCACTGTGACCGTCTCGTCACTGGCTATCTGGGTCACTGTCTCTCTGGATCACTGTGACTGTCTGGGTCACTGGCTGTCTCGGTCACTGTCTGGCTGGGTCACTGTCTAACTGGTTCATTGTCTAGGTCACTGGCTGTCTGGGTCACTGTCTGTCTGGGTCACTGAATATCTGGGTCACTGACTGTCTGGGTCACTGTCTGTCTGGGTCACTGTGAATGTCTGGGTCACTGTCTGTCTCTGTCGCCGTGACTGTCTGGATCACTGTCTGTCTGGGTCACTGGCTGTCTGGGTCACTGTGACTGTCTAGGTCACTGGCTATCTGGGTCACTGTCTGTCTGGGTCACTGTCTGTCTGAGTGATTGTTTGTCAGGGTCACTGTCTGTCTGAGTGATTGTCTGTCAGGGTCACTCTCTGTCTGGGTCACTGCCTGTCTGGGTCAGTGTGACTGTCTGGATCACTGGCTGTCTGGGTCATTGGCTGTCAGGGTCACTCTTTCTGTCTGGGTCACTGGCTGTCTGGGCACTGTGACTGTCTGGTCACTGGCTATCTGGGTCACTGTCTCTCTGGATCACTGTGACTGTCTGGGTCACTGGCTGTCTCGGTCACTGTCTGGCTGGGTCACTGTCTAACTGGTTCATTGTCTAGGTCACTGGCTGTCTGTGTCACTGTCTGTCTGGGTCACTGAACATCTGGGTCACTTTCTGTCTGGTTCACTGTGAATGTCTGGGTCACTGGCTGTCTGTGTCACTGTCTGTCTGGGTCACTGAACATCTGGGTCACTGACTGTCTGGGTCACTGTCTGTCTGGGTCACTGTGAATGTCTGGGTCACTGTCTGTCTGTGTCACCGTGACTGTCTGGATCACTGCCTGTCTGGGTCACTCTCTGTCTGCGTCACCGTCTGTCTGGGTCACTGTGATAGTCTGGGTCACTGGCTGTCTGGGTAACTGTGACTGTCTTGGTCAATGGCTGTCTGGGTAACTGTCTCTCTGGGTCACTGTGACTGTCTGGGTTACTGGCTGTCTGGGTCACTGTCTGTCTGGTTCACTGTCTATCTGGTTCATTGTCTAGGTCACTGGCTATCTAGGTCACTGTCTGTCTGGGTCACTGAATATCTGGGTCACATTCTGTCTGGGTTACTAGCTGTCTGGGTCATTGTGACAGTCTGGGTCACTGTCTGTCTGCGTCACTGTCTGTCTGGATCATTGCCTGTTAGGGCCACTGTCTGTCTGGGTCACTGTCTGTCGGGGTCAGTGTGACTGTCTGTCTCACTGGCTGTCTGGGTCACTGGCTGTCTGGGTCACTGTGACTGTCTTGCCATTGGCTATCTGGGTCACTGGCTGTCTGGGTCACTGGCTGTCTGGGTCACTGTGACTGTCTGGGTCACTGGCTGTCTGGGCACTGTGACTGTCTGGTCACTGGCTATCTGGGTCACTGTCTCTCTGGATCACTGTGACTGTCTGGGTCACTGGCTGTCTGGGTCACTGTCAGTCTGGGTCACTGTCTAACTGGTTCATTGTCTATGTCACTGGCTGTTTGGGTCACTGTCTGTCTGGGTCACTGAATATCTGGGTCACTGACTGTCCGGGTTTACTGTCTGTCTGGTTCACTGTGAATGTCTGGGTCACTGTCTGTCTGTGTCACCGTGACTGTCTGGATCACTGCCTATCTGGGTCACTGTCTGTCTGGGTCGCTGGCTGGCTGGGTCACTGTGACTATCTGGGTCACTGCCTGTCTGGGTCAATGTCTCTCTGGATCACTGGCTGTCTGGGGGACTGTGAATGTCTGGGTCACTGTGACTGCCTGGGTCACTGGCTGTCTGGGTCACTGCCTGTCTGGGTTACTGCCTGTCTGGGTCACTTGCTGTCTGGGTCACTTTGACTATCTGCGTCAGTGGCTGTCTGGGTCACTGTGACTATCTGGGTCATTGGCTGTCTGGGTCACTGGCTGTCTGGGGGACTGTGAATGTCTGGGTCACTGTGACTGTCTGGGTCACTGCCTGTCTGGGTCACTGCCTGTGTGGGTCACTGTCTATCTGGTTCATTGTCTGGGTCACTGGCTATCTAGCTCACTGTCTGTCTGGGTCACTGAATATCTGGGTCACTGTCTGTCTGGTTCACTGTCTATCTGGTTCATTGTCTAGGTCATTGGCTATCTAGGTCACTGTCTGCCTGGGTCACTAAATATCTGGGTTATTGTCTGTCTGGGTTACTAGCTGTCTGGGTCACTGTGACAGTCTGGGTCACTGTCTGTCTGCGTCACTGTCTGTCTGGGTCATTGCCTGTCAGGGTCACTGTCTGTCTGGGTCACTGCCTGTCTGGGTCAGTGTGACTGTCTGGATCACTGGCTGTCTGGGTCACTGGCTGTCTGCGTGACTGTGACTGTCTGTGCCACTGGCTGTCTGGGCACTGTGACTGTCTGGTCACTGGCTATCTGGGTCATTGTCTAGGTCACTGGATGTCTGGGTCACTGTCTGTCTAGGTCACTGAATATCTGGGTCACTGACTGTCCGGGTTTACTGTCTGTCTGGGTCACTGTCTGCCTGGGTCACTGTGACTATGTGGGTAACTGTCTGTCTGGGTCACTGTCTGTCTAGGTCACTGTGACTATCTAGATTACTGACTGTCTGGGTCACCGTCTGTCTGGGTCACTGTCTGTCTGGTCACTGTGACTATCTGGGTCACTGGCTGTCTGGGTCACTGGCTATCTGGGTCACAGTCTGTCTGGGTCACTGTCTGTCTGGGTCACTGTGACTATCTGGGTCACTGCCTGTCTGGATCACTGGCTGTCTGGGTCACTGTGACTGTCTGGGTCACTGCCTGTCTGGGCCATTGTGATGGTCTGGGTCACTGCCTGTCTGGATTACTGGCTGTCTGGGTCATTGGCGGTCAGAGTCACTGTCTGTCTGGATCACTCTGTCTGGGTCACTGTCTGTCTGGATCACTGGCTATCTGGATAACTGTGACTGTCTGGGCCACTGGCTATCTGAGTCACTGTGACTGTCTGGGTCACTGGCTGTCTGGGTCACTAGCTGTCTGGGTCACTGTGAATGTCTAGGTCACTGGCTATCTGGGTCACTGTCTGTCTGGGTCACTGAATATCTGGGTCACTGTCTGCCTGAGTTACTAGCTGTCTGGGTCACTGTGACAGTCTGGGTCACTGTCTGTCTGCGTCACTGTCTGTCTGGGTCATTGTCTGTCAGGGTCACTCTCTGTCTGGGTCACTGCCTGTCTGGTTCAGTGTGTCTGTCTGGATCACTGGCTGTCTGGGTCACTGGCTGTCTGGGTCACTGTGACTGTCTGTGGCACTGGCTGTCTGGGTCACTGGCTGTCTGGGTCAATGTGACTGTCTGGGTCACTGGCTGTCTGGGCACTGTGACTGTCTCGTCACTGGCTATCTGGGTCACTGTCTCTCTGGATCACTGTGACTGTCTGGGTCACTGGCTGTCTCGGTCACTGTCTGGCTGGGTCACTGTCTAACTGGTTCATTGTCTAGGTCACTGGCTGTCTGGGTCACTGTCTGTCTGGGTCACTGAATATCTGGGTCACTGACTGTCTGGGTCACTGTCTGTCTGGGTCACTGTTAATGTCTGGGTCACTGTCTGTCTCTGTCGCCGTGATAGTCTGGATCACTGTCTGTCTGGGTCACTGGCTGTCTGGGTAACTGTGACTGTCTGGGTCACTGGCTGTCTGGGTAACTGTCTCTCTGGATCACTGTGACTATCTGGGTTACTGGCTGACTGGGTCACTGTCTGTCTGGTTCACTGTCTATCCGGTTCATTGTCTAGGTCACTGGCTATCTAGGTCACTGTCTGTCTGGGTCACTGAATATCTGGGTCACAGTCTGTCTGGGTTACTAGCTGTCTGGGTCATTGTGACAGTCTGTGTCACTGTCTGTCTGCGTCACTGTCTGTCTGGGTCATTGCCTGTCAGGGTCACTGTCTGTCTGGGTCACTGCCTGTCGAGGTCTGTGTGACTGTCTGGAACACTGGCTGTCTGGGTCACTGGCTGTCTGGGTCACTGTGACTGTCTGTGCCACTGGCTGTCTGGGTCACTGGCTGTCTGGGTTACTGGCTGTCTGGGTCACTGTGACTATCTGCGTCAGTGGCTGTCTGGGTCACTGTGACTATCTGGGCCATTGGCTGTTTGGGTCACTGGCTGTCTGGGGGACTGTGAATGTCTGGGTCACGGTGACTGTCTGGGTCACTGCCTGTCTGGGTCACTGTCTATCTGGTTCATTGTCTCGGTCACTGGCTATGTAGGTCACTGTCTGTCTGGGTCACTGAATATCTGGGTCACTGTCTGTCTGGTTCACTGTCTATCTGGTTCATTGTCTAGGTCACTGGCTATCTCGGTCACTGTCTGTCTGGGTCACTGAATATCTGGGTCACTGTCTGTCTGGGTTACTAGCTGTCTGGATCACTGTGACAGTCTGGGTCACTGTCTGTCTGCGTCACTGTCTGTCTGAGTCATTGCCTGTCAGGGTCACTGTCTGTCTGGGTCACTGCCTGTCTGGGTCAGTGTGACTGTCTGGATCACTGGCTGTCTGGGTCACTGGCTGTTTGGGTGACTGTGACTGTCTGTGCCACTGGCTGTCTGGTGCACTGGCTGTCTGGGTCAGTGGCTGTCTGGGTCACTGTGACTGTCTGGGTCAATGGCTGTCTGGGCACTGTGACTGTCTGGTCACTGGCTATCTGGGTCATTGTCTAGGTCATTGGCTGTCTGGGTCACTTTCTGTCTGGGTCACTGAATATCTGTTGTCACTGACTGTCCGGGTTTACTGTCTGTCTATGTCACTGTGAATGTCTGGGTCACTGTATGTCTGTGTCACCGTGACTGTCTGGATCACTGCCTGTCTGGGTCACTGTCTGTCTTGGTCGCTGGCTGTCTGGATCACTGTGACTGTCTGGGTCACTGGCTGTCTGGGTCACTGCCTGTCTGGGTTACTGGCTGTCTGGGGGACTATGAATGTCTAGGTCACTGTGACTGCCTGGGTCACTGGCTGTCTGGGTCACTGCCTGTCTGGGTTACTG
The DNA here is from genome assembly GCF_044704955.1 of Pristiophorus japonicus. Taxonomy (NCBI): domain Eukaryota; kingdom Metazoa; phylum Chordata; class Chondrichthyes; family Pristiophoridae; genus Pristiophorus; species Pristiophorus japonicus. The sequence goes on along the minus strand of NC_091987.1, from coordinate 153,682,805 downwards.
GCTGTCTGGGTCACTTGCTGTCTGGGTCACTGTGACTATCTGTGTCAGTGGTTGTCTGGGTCACTGTGACTATCTGTGTCATTGGCTGTCTGGGTCACTGGCTGTCTGGGGGACTGTGAATGTCTGGGTCACTGTGACTGTCTGGGTCACTGCCTGTCTGGGTCCCTGCCTCTCTGGGTTACTGGATGTCTGGGTCACTTGCTGTCTGGGTCACTGTGACTATCTGCGTCATTGGCTGTCTGGGTCACTGTGACTATCTGGGTCATTGGCTGTCTGGGTCACTGGCTGTCTGGGTCACTGGCTGTCTGGGTCACTGTGACTGTCTGGGTCACTGCCTGTCTGGGTCACTGTCTGTATGGGTCACCGTCTGTCTGGGTCTCTGCCTGTCTGGGTAATTGCCTGTCTGGATCACTGCCTGTCTGGGTCACTGGTTGTCTAGGTCACTTTCTGTCTGGGCCACTGTCTCTCTGGATCACTGCCTGTCTGCTTCAACATCTGTCTGGGTCACTGTCTGTCTGGATCACTGCCTGTTTAGGTCACTGTCTGTCTAGGTCACTGTGACTATCTAGGTAACTGGCTGTCTGGGTCACTGTCTGTCTGGGTCACTGTCTGTCTGGGTCACTGTGACTATCTAGGTAACTGGCTGTCTGGGTCACTGTCTGTCTGGGTCACTGTCTGTCTGGGTCACTGTGACTGTCTAGGTTACTGTCTGTCTGGGTCACTATCTGTCTGCGTCACTGTGACTATCTGTGTCACTGTCTGTCTGGGTCACTGTCTGTCTAGTTCACCGTGACTATCTAGATTACTGGCTGTCTTGGTCACTGTCTGTCTGGGTCACTGTCTGTCTGGGTCACTGTCTGTCTAGGTCACCGTGACTATCTAGATTACTGGCTGTCTTGGTCACTGTCTGTCTGGGTCACTGTCTGTCTGGTCACTGTGACTATCTGGGTCACTGGCTGTCTGGGTCACTGGCTGTCTGGATCACAGTCTGTCTGGGTCACTGTGACTATCTGGGCCACTGGCTGTCTGGGTCACTGTCTGTCTGGGTCACTGTGACTATCTGGGTCACTGGCTGTCTGGGTCACTGTTGCTCTCAACATTAATGCCACGAGCTCCATTCAGGCTGCAAAGGGAGATCTTATCGACATCTCCCAGTTTGCATTGTATCACTGGGGTTGCAAGGGGGATTGAGTATAAAAGCAGAGAAGTCCTGCTACAACTGTACAGAGTATTGGTGAGACCACACCTGGAGTACTGTGTACAGTTTTGGTCTCTGTATTTAAGGAAGGTTATACTTGCATTGGAGGCTGTTCAGAGAAGGTTCTTTAGGTTGATTCCGGAGATGAGGGGGTTGACTTATTAAGATAGGTTGAGTAGGTTGGGCCTCTACACATTGAAATTCAGATGAATGAGAGGTGATCTTATTGAAACTTATAAGATAATGAGGGGGCTTGACAAGGTGGATGCAGAGAGGATATTTCCACTCATCAGGGAATCTAAAACTAGGGGGCATAGTCTCAGAATAAGGGGCCGCCCATTTAAAACTGAGATGAGGAGGAATTTCTTCTCTCAGAAGGTTGTAAATCTGTGGAATTCTCTGCCCCAGAGAGCTGGTGCCTGCGTCATTGAATATATTTAAGGCGGAGATCGACAGATTTTTGAGCGATAAGGGAGTAAAGGTTATGGGGAGTGGGCGGGGAATTGGAGCTGAGTCCATGATCAGATCAGCCATGATCGTATTGAATGGCGGAGCAGGCTCGAGGGGCCAAATGGCCGACTCCTGCTCCTATTTCTTATGTTCTTATGTCAGGGAGGTCACTGAGACTCTCTGTACCAGGAGAAACACTTACATATCCTCCCCGATTGCAGAAGAATAGCAGAAGAGAGCGTGAGGTTTTTGGTGCCCTGGTGCATACTGCCTTCCATGCTCCCCATGACAATGCTGCAATCTTCATCAATAGAAAGGGATTCCATCCCCTCAACGTATTGCGACCACAGGCATTGCATCATTTAGTTGTGTGCCCATTATCCTAGCAGGAGTCACAACTCCCTCATCCTGCGACAGTCCTCTGTGCTCCCTATATTCCAACCAAGTTAAAGTCTGACTACTGTGCAACAAGGATTATTCACTGCTAGGGCCGAATTTTTGGCTTTTGGGGTTTTTCCGCGAAAACGGTAGTGATACATGAAACTTACAGTTTTCGCTGGGCGCCCATTTTTAGGCCGAACATTCGGCCTTTGCGGATGCACCAGGGTGGGGGCGGAGGCGTTGAATAAACATTCTCTATTTTTCCTTTTAACTGCGCCTGTGTCTCTGCTGTTTTTTCAGCTCTGCTGGCCTCTCACTAGCAGCTGCTGGCTCACTGGTTCTACCGGTTTTCAACATTGCTGCTCGCTGGCTGCGGTTTGACGCCGATCTCCCGCGACTTGTGACAACGCCATCATCTTTCTGCACCACTACCGACTCTCCCTCCGTCTGCACATCCTCGATCTCTCGACACTCCCAATAACTTCTGGACCTCCCTCGCCTGCCTCGGACCATGGTTTATCAATGTTCTGTGATGCATCATCCTGTCCATGTCAGCTTTGGCCCTCCCTGGGACCTCTGACCCTGGTCTCCTGACTATTGTATCCCATTAACTACTACATTTAACCAGGCCTGTGTAACCTGAGCTTTTCCCCTGTCCATTCCCGCGCTCACTTTAGCTGCAGCTCCGGACCCGAGCCATTCAATGATCTTCCACTTTCCCCCTCTCTCCTTTTCTCTTTCTCCCTCCCTGACCACTCTCTCCTTTTGTCATGCCTCCTCTCTTGGATACTCTGCCCTCCCAAATCCCTACCCCAACCCTCCATTACTCTTCAACCTTCCTACTCTCCTGCCGCTTTCCCAGGCTTGACTCCCTCCTAGACAAGGTTGACTCCCTCCTCTGGGCCTCCCTTGGCATCCTCCGATGGGCCCATCGAGGCCCTCGTCGCTGTCTCCTCACGAGCAGCGACACCTACTCCTCCGGCACTTTCTCCTCCTTCGAGCCTCTCACCGTATTCCACCCCTCTCACCTCTCATTTAAAATTCTCCTTCTCTACCACCCTCCCAAGTACCATAAATATTTTATTACCGATATTTCTTTCTTACTTTCCTCCCTCAGCCTCTGCACCAACCGACTTCTCATCCTGGGTGATTTGAACCTCCATCTCAAGTCATCTTGCTCTCCCTCCTCTGAGTTCACTAACCTCCTGTCTTCCCTTAATCTCTCCCTCCATGTGAACTCACCAGCCCATACTCACGGCCACCCCGTCGATACATCGCCCATGGCAGCCTCGAAGGAGCCAGAGGTTAAGGGTTAAGGGTGACAGGCACTTTCAGTGCCACTGGCATGGCATGATAGCCAACTTCAGCTGGCAGCAGGTCTTCCTGAGGAGCGTCCGGAGGTCCCCGACCACTTGCCCTTGATGCCAGATTGCCTACAGTTTCCTAAGGAAGTATATGCTTGCCATAGAGGGAGTGCAACGAAGGTTCACCAGACTGATTCCTGGGATGGGGCGATTGTCCTATAAGGAGAGATTGAGTAGACTAGGCCAAGAGCTATCCAGCCTAATCCCACTTTCCAGCTCTCGGTCCGTAGCCCTGTAGGTTACGGCACTTCAGGTGCACATCCAAGTACTTTTTAAATATGGTGAGGGTTTCTGCCTCCCTTTAGGGCAGTGAGTTCCAGACACCCACCACCCTCTGGATGAAGACATTTCCCCTCAAATCCAATCTAAACCTCCCATCAATTACTTTAAATCTATGCCCCCTGGTTGTTGACCCCCTCTGCTAAGGGAAATAGGTCCGTCCTATCCACTCTCCATCTTCCCCTTCTTAGGCAATCCCCCCCGGGGTTGAGGATGACTTGCTTCCACGCTAAACTGAGTTCCAAAGTGACCGATGTGGGACCTACAGTCTCTGTCACAGGTGGGGCAGACGGTGGTTGGAGGGACGGTGGGTGGGGTGCCTGGTTTGCCGTACGCTCCTTCCGCTGTTTGTGCTTGGCTTCCGCGTGCTCCCGGTGAAGAGACTAGAGATGTTCGGTGCCTTCCCGGATGCACTTCCTCCACTTTGAGTGGTCTTGGGCCAGGGACTCACAGGTGTCGGTGGGGATGTTACATTTTTCCAAGGAGGCTTTGAGAGTGTCCTTGAAATGCTTCCTTTGCTCACCTGGGGCTCGCTTGCCGTGAAGGAGTTCCGAGTAGAGCGCTTGTTTCGGGAGTCTAGCATCGGGCATGTGGACAATGTGACCTGTCCATCGGAGCTGATTGAGCGTGGTCAGTGCTTTCATACATAAGGACATAAGAAATAGGAACAGGAGACGGCCATAAGGCCCCTCGAGCCTGCTCCGCCATTCAATACAATCACGGCTGATCTGATCATGGACTCAGCTCCACTTCCCTGCCCGATGCTGGGGATGTTGGCCTGAGAGAGGTCATCATCATCATAGGCCATCCTTCGGGGTCGAGGATGATTTGCTTTCACACTAACAATGAGTTACCAGGTGACTGAAGAACTCATTTTAAACGGTGGAAGATGCCTGTGCGTGGATTTTTTTAACGTGGGGTGGCCATTGCACACCAGCCACCACACGGGCTTGATGGAGCTAGGTCTTGGTCCAGTGGCAAGGGTTAACCAAGACAACTGGAGACCAGGCTGCGCCGCATGTGCCAATACAGACACACAACTTAAACATACTCCTACCATCCTCCTTTCTCCTTCTCACAGGACCTCGCTCTACATGGAGTTCATAGTACGCAATGTCAGCCTCACGACCTCACAGCCTTGCTATTGGCCCATGCTGTGCCTTCCCTCGGTCTTGTCCATGCTGCTCCACCTCCGGGCTCCGACCCCTCTGAGCCTAGTCCGTCCTCTCCTCTCCGCTTCCGATCTCTGGACCTTGCTGGTCCCAATCTCCGGACCTCGCCCATCCTGACCTCCGCGCCTCGCCGGTCCCAATCTCTGGACCTCGCCGGTCCCGACCTCTGCTCCTGATCTCCGCTTTGTTGGTTCGGCTGCTGTGGCACACTTGCCATCAAAGATTTGGCTGTACCGGGGGTTTTTAATTACAGATAACACTTTGTGGTTTATTTTTGAATGGCTTATTTGAACTATAGTTGCAGGTTTTCAGAGAAAGTGACTTCCAAACAATGTATTAGTCCCTCCGCATAAATATTTCTGAGTTATATTACAGGGAGTTTTAGATGGTTTCTCAAAAAGGGTTGAGTGTTACAAGGCTGCACCATTAGCTTTTATAGAGTAGGATTAATCTGAATGCTGAGAGAGAACACTGACGTTGGTGCAGCCAGTGGATTTACAGGATTTTGCTCTGGTGTGTGTACCTGATCGCTGTACTGTTGATGGCTCTCTCTGTCTCCACCGCCTGGGCAGCCTGGTAAAGGCGGCTGAGCAAGTTCCTTGTAGACGAGAACAGGCCGGGACTGGCACACATCGGCGGGGGATGCAGGGCTGGTGGCTGTGTGCAGGGTGCGGGAGGACGGGGGGGACTGTGAGCCGGGGCAGGGTGCAGGGTACAGGGTACAGGGGAGCCGGCGCTACATTGATGCAGAATATGGAGAGCGGCGGCCCAGGGGCTGCACGGCTCCCGCACTGACCGGCAGGCCGGCCTCCAGCGGCATTGCGGCACCCCCACCCGGGCTGTGCGAGCTTTGTGAGCTGTGTGTCGGCCTGCGACACGACCCGGCCCGGGGACTCGGCACTGCCGCTGTTGGTGCCGGCACTGCGTGTACCGGCCCGTGGAGGGAGGTAGCATCGCTCGGTCCTGCTCCGCGGGGGGAGCCACTCAGGTGTTGCAGGGACTGTGGGCACTGTACAGAGGGCAGTGTGTGAGAGCACTGTGCGCGGGCACTGTACAGTGGGCAGTGTGTGTGGGCACTGTACAGTGGGCAGTGTGTGTGGGCACTGAAGAGTGGGCAGTGTGTGGGTACTGTACAGTGGGCAGTGTGTGAGAGCACTGTGTGGGCAGTGTACAGTGTGAGGGCAGCTTGTGTGGGCACTGTACGACGGGCAGTGTGTGTGGGCACTGTACAGTGGGCAGTGTGTGAGAGCACTGTGTGTGGGCACTGTACAGTGGGCACTACAGTGGGCAGTGTGTGGGCACTACAGTGGGCAGCGTGTGTGGACACTGTTCAGTGGGCAGTGTGTGCGGGCACTGTACAGTGGACAGTGTGTGTGGGCACTGTACAGTGGACAGTGACTGAGGGCACTGTTTCTAGGCAGTGTACAGTGGCAGTGTGTGGGCACTGTATAGTGGGCAGTGTGAAAGCACTGTATAGTGGGCAGTGTGTGAGGGCACTGTACAGTGGGCAATGTGAGAGCACTGCATAGTGGGCAGTGTGTGTGGGCACGGTACAGTGGGCAGTGTGTGGGCACTAGTTGTTGAAGCTTCACGTCCAGATCACTGCGACGCTGAGCTGGTGACCCACACACTGCAGGTCAATACTGGTCACTGCTGGTCAGTACTGGGAAACATCAGTTACTACTAGTCAACACTGGTTACTGCTGACGAACACTGGTCACTGCTGGTCAGCACCAACACTGGTTACCACTGGCCAACATTGGTTTCTGTCGGTTACTGCTAGTCAACACTGGTTACTGCTGGACACTGCTGGTTACTGCCGGTTAGCGCTGGCCAAGACTGGTTACCGCTGGTCAACACAACTCGTCACCATGAGGAGCAGAAGCAATTCGGGTGTTCGGTTGGACGGGTACGCGAGGTTGGTGCAGCAAACCATTTTATGTCACCAGGTGGGTACTTGATTCGCTTTACTTTTTATACATTGTCTGTGTCGGGAGCCACCAAATCATCCAATACAAGAACTAAGTACTGCGGATGCTGGAAATCTGAAATACTCAGCAGGCCAGAGACAGTTTCTCTCTCCACGGTTTTTGCCTGAGCTGGAGCGTATTTCCTGTTTTTATGCCAAATGATCTAAATGTAGTTGGAGTGGAGAGAGAGGGGGGGGAGCGTCGGACCATACCATTGGTCTGCCCTTGCACACATTCAGACTTGTTAACTACCAAAATTGTGCTTTGAAAATATTTAGAAAGAGAAACGAAGGTATGGGATCACGGTCTGTGGTATCGAACAGCACTGAAGCTGTGAAGGAGGAAGGGAAGCAGTTTGAAAAGCCTGAAGCCAAGAGGAAGGAAGTATTGAGGCCGATCAGGAGTGCCTGATGAGGGGAAATGATTAAAATGCACACCTACTTCCTGGTTCCTGGGTTTATAATGTAAATAACATTTTAGATAATGTTATGTATATATAGAGTGTGCCAGATGGTCCAAATCTCGCAAGAATAGTCAGTGTGACTTGACATGACCAAGTTTCTTTTTTTAATATTAATTTAGTGCCTACTTGCACTGTGAAAGATATTAACCACAACAAAGCGGTTTCAACAATGGCTTTAGTTCAGTCAGAACCAGATGGAATTCCAGCAAATAAACTTGCTATAACTGAGAATAACTGCATCACAAATCCTTCCACTAATTCATTTGAAACTTGCTGTTTCTCAAGGCCACTGTTTAGGATAAAGCACATATGTGTTCTGTAACTACAAACTGCAGTTATTTATCAAGGGTAAACATGATCTTAAACGTAGCTTTGGTCTTCTGTCTGAGGCTGAACCACACGGTTTGCAACCTTGGTGTCTTATTTGACGCTAAAATGAGCTTTCGACCACATATCCGCAGCATAACTAAGACCACCTATTTCCACCTCTGTAACATCGCCCGTCTCTGCCCCTGCCTCAGCTCATCCGCTGCTGAAACCCTCATCCGTGCATTTGTTACCTCTAGACTTGACTATTCCAACACACTCCTAGCTGGCCTCTCACATTCTACCCTACATAAACTAGAGGTGATCCAAAACTTGGCTGCCCTGTGTCCTAACTCACACCAAGTCCCGCTCGCCCATCAGCCCCCTGTGCTCGCTGACCTACATTAGCTGCCGGTTTAAGCAACACCTCGATTTCAAAATTCTCATCCTTATTTTCAAATCCCTCCATGGCCTCGCCCCTCCCTATCTCTGTAATCTCCTCCAGCCCCACACCCCCCGAGATGACTGCGCTCCTCTAATTCTGCCCTCCTGAGCATCCCTGATTATAATCGTTCAACTATTGGTGGCCGTGCCTTCTGTTGCCTGGGCCCCGAGCTCTGGAACTCCCTCCCTAAACCTCTCCGCCTCTCTTTCCTACTGTAAGACGCTCGTTAAAACCTACCTCTGTGACCAAGCTGTTGACCATCTGCACTAATTTCTACTTATGTGGCTCGGAGTCCAATTTAAAAAAAAATCTCATAACCCTCCTGTCAAGCACCTTGGGACATTTCACTATGTTAAAGACGCTATATAAATACATGTTGTTCTCGGTTAAGTAATCATCAGAACTCTTTCACACCCACTGCTATAACTGTCTGGATATTAATGTATATTCAGAGAACTTTGTCTTGTAATTATGGGACTTTAAAGGATAAAAAGCAAAAGGGTACAAGGTCACAAATTTGTGTATTTCAACTCAAGAAACCCATGTAATAAATTCGCAGATTCAGTAGTAACATTCAAAAGAGAATTAGATAAATACTTGAAGGGGAAAACATTACAGGGCTATGGGGAAAGAGCAGGGAGTGGGATGTATTGGACAGTTTTTTTCAAAGAGCTGGCACAGGCACGATGGGCCAAATGGCCTCCTGTGCTGTAAGATTCTATATGTTCAGAATTGTAGCAGAGAAATGGTTGCATAATACTTTATTATTCCAATAAATCTAAATATAGGTGTCTCAGTTGATATATAACTCAGTGTCCGCTCATTCATTCTCAGTGGGAGAAAGTGGCTTGTTTACAGTATCGTTTAGTCTGGGGGAACGTGACATTGACCTTCTGCTGTTTGTGGATGGGCTAAAAATTTGGTTGCTTAGTGCCACGCATTAGCGCCCGCGTGGGACACTAACGTGCCGCGAAGCTCTCACCGACCGAGCACCGCACTGGCAGTGCCTCCCGCGATCTTCGGTGGAGGTCTACTGGCGGTGCCAAGAGTCAGTGCTGCGCACTCTCGCGCTGCTCACTGGGTGACGTCAGTGTGCAACGCCCCCGTCGCCTGCCACGACCACGAACATTAACGTGACTGCTTCCGCTAGCCGTTGCGCCCAGTGCAACCTCCGACGGGGAAAGCAGCCGTCACGGAAAAGCTGCCGGGGCGATATGTACGAGGGGGGGCAGATGGGCAGTTAAAACAATTTTTCCCCATTAATGCATCTCCCCTAGATGCTGCACACTGTGGTTTAGCTGCCTCGGCTTTTCTGTAACTTTCCGGGTGGTCCAGCCGACCTCCCCTTTACATGCTGGGAGGCTGGATTCCTGGCATCAGAACTTCAGCAGCACTCCCACGATAGTGCCCCAGGAATCAAGGTTAGCGCCCGGAGAGGGGTGGGGAATGCTTCCTTTACTGCCCCACTCCCCTCTTGGGGCGCTAACAGTGAATATCCCGGTTGGAGGCGGTAAACATCGCCCGGCGCTAAAGTTAGCGACCAGGCGGTGTCACCACCTCGAACTGAATTTTTCGCCCTAAGTGGTTTAACCCAATGTAGGTACCAGGATGTACGCCAGGGGAGGGAGCGAGGAAAAGGTCAGGCAAATGGAATTATGAGAAAACTGAAACCTTACTAAGGAATAACAGAGCAAGGAATGAATTGAAAATAGAGACTCGGAGTATGTAAATATTGGAAAGACATATTTGGGGAACAGTGGTTGGCCTCAGGCAATGCTTTGGAGATTAAAAGTGGGGTTATAGAGTGTGTCTATAAGGCCATAAGAAATAGGAGCAGGAGTAGGCCATTGGGCCCCTCGAGCCTGCTCCGCCATTCGATAAGATCATGGCTGATCATCGACCTTAACCTTATACTGAGAAGTGACGTAAGACCTCCCCTCCCCCCCAACCCCCACCTTCCTCCAGAAGTAGTTCAACAAATGACACACCAAACGTAAACGCTTGCTAAACTTGCCTGAAGATGATTTTGTGTTTCTCCCCACATTCTCTTAAACTGTAAATTTTATTTGATGGGAGAGGTCAACTCTGTTGAGGAGATTTACGAGGATGTTGCCTGGACTGGAGAATTTTAGCTATGAGGAAAGATTGGATAGGCCGGGTCTGTTTTCTTTGGAACAGAGGAGGCTGAGGGGAGACCTGATTGAGCTGTATAAAATTATGAGGGGCCTAGATAGAGTGGATAGGAAGGACCTGTTTCCCTTAGCAGAGGGGTCAACAACCAGGGGACGTAGATTTAAAGTAATTGGGGGAAGGTTTAGAGGGGATTTGAGGGGAAATTTCTTCACCCAGAGGGTGGTGGGGGTCTGGAAAGGGTGGTAGAGGCAGAAACCCTCACCGCATTTAAAAAGTACTTGGATGTGCACCGGAAGTGCATAACCTGCAGGGCTACGGACCAAGAGCTGGAAAGTGGGATTAGGCTGGATAGCTCTTGGTCGGCTCGGACACGATGGGCCGAAATGGCCTCCTTCTGTGCTGTAAATTTCTCTGATTCTATGATTGATTCTCTTCCCACCCCAACCCCAACCCCCTTTTAACTCTAGGGACAAACTCCAACGATTTACCCAAATCGTTTAGCTGTAGGCTGGAAGAGACGAGACTCTGGGATTCCTAAGTGTGCACAGCGGAGCTGGAGTTTCAGCAGCTGAAATGTTGCACTCTGCAAGTCATCATCATCATCATCATCATCATAGGCAGTCCCTCGAAGCGAGGATGACTTGCTTCCACGCCAAAAAGGGATGAGTTCACAGGTGTTTCAATGAAGGACCTAATATTCCAGATCCCAAACTAGATCCTGAAGGGTGGAAGATACCTGTGCGTGGATTTTTTTAACGTGGGGTGACCGTTGCACACCAGCCACCACACGGGCTTGACAGAGCTAGGTCTTGGTCCAGTGGCAAGGGTTAACCAAAACGACTGGAGACCAGCTCTGCTGCACGGACCTAGTGTGCACACATAAAGCAGTGTGGGCTGCCCGGGCCCCTGGCTCTGAACTCACGCCTCCCTTGGGCCCCGATCACATCCCTCCACAGTCTCTCGCCGCTCCTGCTGTACCTGCCCACGCTCCAATCACCGACCTGGACCTTGATGAGGTCGCTCTTCGCTGTCGTTGTCCTCCTGCACCAGCTCGCACTGCTCCCCGAGGCCTCCATGCTGTTCCCGGGCCAACGCTCACTGCTCCTTTTATGGCCCCGACCTGCCGCTGGTGTTCTCACACAGGTCGGGGCCTCCACGCTGCAGGCCAGCGACAGGTCGGGGCCATAAAAGGAGCGGAGGTGCGGTGACCTGGGACCAACGTGGAGGCCCTGACCTGCATGTGAAGACCCTGAAAGTACAGAGCACCCATAGGGCTCTGCTCTTAGCCTGAGCAGGAGCACTTGCCCCCCAGTAGGGCATTGGTTTGCAGAGTTATCTGAAGAATCGCAACCCTTGGTTGACAGGTCTATTGCTCCAGGTTTAACTAATGCACCCAGGCTCGACTGGATGGCCAATCATCGAACGGGTACTGCAGGTCTGTCTTGCTCTGCTATTGGATGACTCTGTCTGCCACAGTGGGTTGACTTGCCTCCAAACTCCCATTGTCAGGCATGGCGTCTCAGAGCCACCATGACATTGGAGATACCCGTTACATGTCGCCCCATTCCCTACCCCCACCTTGATGGATAGTCACGAGTTGGTCATTAGACAACTGACAGTGTGATAGTTTGAGCCTTGCCAGGCAGTCACGATGCACCAAGAGCTTCTCACAACTGAGCGGCAGAACGCATCATAAAATGTGTGCGTGCAGTGCCAGCACGGACTCGCAAAACATGCCTTGTCTGGTGGCTCTAACTGTTCGAGATATGGATCTGAACATAAGAAATAGGAGCAGGAGGCGGCCACCTGGCCCCTCGAGCCTGCTCCGCCATTCAATAAGATCATGGCTGATCTGATCATGGACTCAGCTCCACTTCTCTGCACGCTCCCCATAACCCTTTACTCCCTTATCGCTCAAAAATCTATCTATCTCCACCTTAAATATATTCAATGACCCAGCCTCCACAGTTCTCTGGGGCAGAGAATTCCACAGATTTACAACTCTTTGAGAGAAGAAATTTCTCCTCATCTTAGTTCTAAGACTATGTCCCCTAGTTTTAGTTTCCCCTATGAGTGGAAATATTCTCTGCATCCACCTTGTTAAGCCCCCTCATTATCTGATATGTTTTGATAAGATCACCTTTCATCTGAACTCCAATATGTATAGGCCCAACCTACACAATCTATCTTCCTTCATAAGTCAACCCCCTCATCCCCGGAATCATCTCCCTTCCCCCACCCAACCCTACTTTCTTCTGCATCTACCCCGGAAAAAACTCTCTCCCGACTCTCTTACAACTGCACTTTTGAACTCCCAACTGCCCAGCCTTTGGTCCTCCATTCACCAGGACATTTCTGCAGTTACCGATCCGCTCAACCACACCCTCACCACCCCCTTTGATGTCCTCGTCCCTATTAAAACAATTACTCTCTCCCACACTGGCTGTTCCCCCGGTATAGCCCACATCTTCACTCCCTCAAGGCCAAGGGTGCAGACTTGAACGGATATGACGGACACAGGTTTAGCCATTCACCGCCAGGTCTGGCTGGCCCAAATAAAGCACTATCGGGTCCTGCTCTCATCTGCCACAACAGCTCGCTATTCCAGGATCATTCTGGAATGCAAAGATAACCTCAGCTACTATTCTCTACTGCTAACTGTCTTCTTAAACCCCTCTCCCCTGTCTCCACCACACTCACCTCCAACAACAAGTGTGAGGAGCTCATGGATTTCTTTGTCTCTAAGATTGAGACCATCCGATCAGCTGCCTCTGCCAGTTCCCTTCCTTCACCTAACCCATAGAGCCAAACTTCCTCAAAGGATCCCCCCTGCCTCAGCCCTGACCTCACATTTTTCTCCAGTTTCTCTCTGATCTCCTCTCATGACCTCTCTGAGCTCATCCTGTCCATGAGACCCACTTCCTGCTCCCTTGACCCTATTCCCACTAAACTGCTGACCACCCAACTTCCTTTTCTGACTCCCATGTTAGTGACATTGTTAACGGTTCTCTGTCCTCAGGTACTGTCCCCCTCTCCCTCAAATCTGCCGTCATCACCCCTCTCCTCAAAAAACCAACCCTCAATCCCTCCATCCTTGCAAACTATCTCCCGATCTCCAACCTCCCCTTTCCTCTCCAAAGTCCTTGAACGTGTTGTCGCCTCCCAAATTCGTGCCCATCTTTCCCGGAACTCCATGTTCGAATCCCTCGGATCCAGTTTCCACCCCTGCCACAGTACCGAAACCGCTCTCATCATAGTCACAAATAAATCCTTTGTGACTGTGACAAAGGTAAATTCGCCCTCCTGGACCTGTCTGTCGCCTGACACTGTTGACCACTCCATTCTCCTCCAACGCCTCTCCACCACCGTCCAGCTGGGTGGGACTGCACCCGCCTGGTTCCATTCTTATCCATCTAATCATAGCCAGAGAATCACAGCTTCTCTTCCCACCCCGCATCGTTACCTCTGGTGTTCCCCAAGGATCTAACCTTGGCCCCCCCTCCTATTTCTCATCTACATGTTGACCCTTGGCGACATCATCCGGAAACACAGCATCAGTTTCCACATGTATGCTGAACACCCAGCTCTACCTCACTACCACTTCTCTTGACCCCTCCATGGTCTCTAAATTGTCAGACTGCTTGTCCAACATCCAGTTCTGGATGGGCAGAAATTTTCTCCAACTAAATATCTTCAGTCCCCACCACTAACTGTGTTCCCTAGCCACTGACTCCATCTCTCTCCCTAGCATCTGTCTGAGGCTGAATCAGACTATTCGTAACCTAGGTGCCATATTTGACCCTGAAATGAGTTTCCAGCCACATATCCGCAGCATAACTAAACCCGCCTATTTCCACCTCCGTAACATCGCCCGTCTCCATCCCTGCCTCAGCTCATCTGCTGCTGAAGCCCTCATCCATGCCTTTGTTACCTCTAGACTTGTCTTTTCCAACGTACTCCTGGCTGACCTCCCACGTTCTACACTACGTAAACTAGAGGTGATCCAAAACTCGGCTGCCCCGTGTCCTAACTCGCACCAAGTCCCGCTCACCCATCTCCCCCTGTGTTCGCTGACCTACATTGGCTTCCGGTTATCAAACACCTCGATTTTAAATTTCTCATCCTTGTTTACAAATCCCTCCATAGCCTCACCCCTCCCTATCTCTGTAATCTCCTCCAGCCCCACAACCCCCCGAGCTATCTGCACTCCTCTAATTCTGCCCTCCTGAGCATCCCTGATTATAATCGCTCCACCATTGGTGGCCGTGCCTTCTGTTGCCTGGGCCCCAAGCTCTGGAACTCCCTCCCTAAACCTCTCCGTCTCTCTACCTCTCTTTCCTCCTTCAAGACACTCCTTAAAACCTACCTCTTTGACCCAGCTAGTGGTCATCTGCTGTAATTTTTTATGTGGCTCGGTGTCAAATTGGTCTGTTTGGTCTTGTAACACTGCTGTGAAGCACCTTGGGAGGTTTTACTACGTTAAAGGCACTATATAAATGCAAGTGTTGTAGTGAATGGAGTCGCCCCATTGTTTTATTTCCAAAAGCACAATACAGCGAATGTTGAAAATCTGGAATAAAAACAGAAAATGCTGGAAATACTCAGCGGGTCAGGCAGCGTCTGTGGAGCGAGAAACAGAGTTAATGTTTCAGCTCGACGACTTCACCAATTCTGAGTTGTCCAGTTGTCAATTTAGTTTCCTCAATAATTGATGTTTGTTTTCAGAACGCCGTGACAGGGCTGCTCCCAGCCAGTATCGATCAGAGGGATGCCTGGGTGCGCGATAATGTGTACAGCATCCTGGCAATCTGGGGCCTGGGACTAGCATACCGCAAGAACGCAGACCGCGATGAAGACAAAGCCAAAGCTTATGAACTGGAGCAGGTCAGTCAGTGCCAACAAAACCAGCCCTTCTTTCTGCAATACACACACCAAATGCTGATTCCCAGCAGTTGTTGGGTTTTCTCTCTCTCTCTCCCTCTCCCTCCCTCCCTCTGCCTCGGTCTCTCTCTCTCGCTGTCCCCCCTCCACCCTCTCGCCCTCCTCCCTCTCGCCCTCCTCCCTCTCGCCCTCCTCCCTTTCGTCCTCCTCCCTCTCGCCACGCAGCTCTCTTGCCCCCGCTCTCTCTCCCGCTCCCTCTCTCCCCCTCCCTCTCTCCCCCTCCCTCTCTCCCCCTCTCCCCCTCCCTCTCTCCCCCTCCCTCTCTCCCCCTCCCTCTCTCCCCCTCCCTCTCTCCCCCTCCCTCTCTCCCCCTCCCTCTCTCCCCCTCCCTCTCTCCCCCTCCTTCTCGCCCTCCTCCCTCTCAACTTCCCCTCCCTCTCGCCCCCCTCCCTCTCAACTCCCCCTCCCTCTCGCCCTCCTCCCTCTCGCCCTCCTCCCTCTCGCCCTCCTCCCTCTCGCCCTCCTCCCTCTCACCCTTCTCCTTCTCGCCCTCCTCCCTCTCAACTCCCCCTCCCTCTCGCCCTCCTCCCTCTTGCCTTCCTCCCTCTCATCCTCCTCCCTCTCAACTCCCCCGCTCTCTCTCCCCCTCCCTCTAGACCCCTCCCTCTTGTCCCCCCCCCCTTCTCGCCAACCTGCTCTCTTGGCCCGGTCTCTTACCCCCGCTCTCTCTCCCCCTCCCTCTCGTCATCCTCCCTCTGAACACCCCTGCTCTCACCCCCCCACCTCCCTGCTCTCTCCTTCCCCCCCCCACCCCCGCTCTCTACCCCCCCCCAACCCCCCGCTCTCTCCCCCCCCACCCTCCGCTCTCTCTCCAAGCCCCCCCCACGGCTCTCTCACTCCCCCTCCCACTCCCACTCCCCCCCTGCTCTTTCCTCCCCCCGCCCGGCTCTCTCTCTCCCACCCCGCTCTCTCCCTCCCCCCACCTTCCCCCGCTCTCTCCACCTCCCGCTCTCTCCCCCCGCTCTCTCCCCCCCTCCCTGCTCTCCCCCCCAGCTCTCCCCCCCCCCTCCCTGCTCTCTTCCCCCCCCTCCCTGCTCTCTTCCCCCCCTTCCTGCTCTCTCCCCCCCTCCCTGCTCTCTTCCCCCCTCCCTGCTCTCTTCCCCCCCCCCCGCTCTCTCCCCCCCCCTCCCTGCTCTCTCCCCCCTCCCCTCCCTGCTCTCTTCCCCCCCCTCCCTGCTCTCTTCCCCCCCCCCCATCCCTGCTCTCTCCCCCCTCCCCTGCTCTCTCCCCCCCTCCCTGCTCTCCCCCCCCCTCCCTGCTCTCTTTCCCCCCTCCCTGCTCTCTCCTCCCCCCTCCCTGCTCCCTCCCCCCGCTCCCTGCTCTCTCCCCCCGCTCCCTGCTCTCTTCCCCCCCCTCCCTGCTCTCTCCCCCCTGCTCCCTGCTCTCCCCCCTCCCTGCTCTCTCACCCCCCTCCCTGCTCTCTCCCCCCCCACCTTGCTCTCTTCCCCCCCCTCCCTGCTCTCTCCCCCCCTCCCTGCTCTCTCCCCCCCTCCCTGCTCTCTCCCCCCCCTCCCTGCTCTCTCCCCCCCCTCCCTGCTCTCTCCCTCCCCCTGCTCTCTTCCCCCCCCCCTGCTCTCTCCCCCCTCCTGCTCTCTCCCCCCCCTGCTCTCCCCCCCCCCTGCTCTCCCCCCCCCCCTGCTCTCTCCCCCCCCTCCCTGCTCTCTCTTCCCCCCCCCCGCTCTCCCCCCCTTCCCCTGCTCTCTCTCCCCCCCCCCGCTCTCTCCCCCCACCCCCCGCGCTCTCCCACCCCTCTGCTCTCTTCCCCCCCCGCTCTCTTCCCCCCCCCCCCGCTCTCTCCCACTCCCGCTCTCTCCCACTCCGCTCTCTCCCCCCCCAGCTCTCTCCCTCCCTCACTCTCTCCCCCCCACACCCCTGCTCTCTCCCCCATCCTCCTGCTCTCTCCCCTCCCTCGCTCTCACCCCCCCCCCGCTCTCCCCCTCCTCCCCTGCTCTCTCTCCCCCCGCCCTCTCGGCTCTCGGCCCCTCGTCCCCACGCCCCCTCACACTCCTTGCCCCTTGCCTCCACGCCCCCTCGCCTCCACACCCCCTCACCACCACGCCCCCTCACCCTCACACCCTACCCTCCTCCCTCTACTATCAGCTGTCAGTGTTAGCTGTGCCTCAGTGGGCAGCACACTTGCCTCTGAGTCAGAAGGTTGTGGGTTCGAGTCCCACTCCAGGAACTTGAGCACATAAATCCAGGCTGACACTCCTAGTGCAGTGCTGCGGGAGTGTTGCACTGTTGGAGGTGCCATCTTTCGGATGAGACGTTAAACCTGCTCTCTCAGGTCGATGTATAAGATCCCACGGCACTATTTCGAAGAAGAGCAGGGGAGTTATCCCCGGTGTCCTGGGCCAATATTTTTCCCTCAATCAACATAACAAAAGCAGATTATCTGATCATTATCACATTGCTGTGTGTGGGAACTAGCTGTGTGCCAATTGGCTGCCGCGTTTCCCACATTACAACAGTGACTACACTCCAAAAGTACTTCATTGGCTGTAAAGTGCTTTGAGACGTCCGGTGGTTGTGAAAGGCGCTATATAAATGCAAGTCAGTCTTTCTATCCCATATCTACTGTTTCCCTTAATATCTAAAATTCTATCGATCTCTGTCTTGAATATACTCAACGACTGAGCCTCCACAGCCCTCTGGGGTAGAGAATTCCAAAGATTCACCACCCTCTGAGTGAAGAAGTTTCTCCTCATCTCAGTCTTAAATGGCCGGCCCCTTATCCTGGGACTGTGACCCCTGGTTCTGGACTCCCCAGTCCAGGGGAAACATCCTCCCTGCATCTACCCTGTCAAACCCTGTAAGAATGTTGTATGTTTCAATGAGGTCACCTCTCATTCTGCTAAACTCTGGAGAATATAGAACTAGTCTGCTCAATTTCTCCTCGTAGGACAATCCCCCCATACCAGGAATCAGTCTGATGAACCTTCGTTGCACTCCCTCAATGGCAAATATATCCTTCCTTAGGTAAGGAGACCAAAACTGTACACAATACTCAGGTATGGTCTCACCAGGGCCCTGTATAATTGTAGTAAGACTCTGATATTCAAATACTTTTGTAATAAAGGCCAACATACCATTATTTGCCGGCACTGTTCAAGGTAAATATTTCAGCGAATTTACAGATTGAATGTGAAGATTATTGGTAGTCCATTTGCAATGTTATTGAGGTGTTGTATAACATAAGGATTTTTTCCACGATCAGTACAGTAAAGCGTACATCAAAAGCAGAGCGAACTAATATTGGGAAGGCTTGCTGCAGCAGCTGTAGAATTGGAACGTTGAGGGCCGAAATTGCGCTGATCTGCATCTCTGGGGGGCGCTAACGGAGTGCGAAACTAGCTGACACGGTACCGCCACACGCTGCTAATAGCGTCCCGGGCTGCCACGCGACTGTCGGTGATGTTATCGGTGTGCACGCCGAGCCCTGAGCGTCCGGCACTGACCCCTTAACCGCTGCACGCGGGAATTGGCCAGCGCCCCGCAAACACGCCACACACCGCCATTTTTGTTCCGGCCGACTCGCTCGCTGTGTATGGCGTGGTGCAGGCCGGTATCGCGCAGCCCGGCCCTCCGTCTCGATGCTGGGCCGCGGCCGCGGCACCACACCGCCCTGGTGGCCCAGTGGAGAGTGCGCAGCGGCCCTGCCCTTTAACGGAAGGGGAGGGGCGCTGAAATGCGTCAGCACTGCCGAACGCACCCAAGTCGCGCCCCCGAAACCTCCGAACAGGAAGTGGAGCGCCGACTTTACGCTCCACTCCCTGTGAGGGCCAATAACCGCAGACAGGGCAGGACGTCCCCGCCGGGTGCAGAAAGTCTCTCCCTGACTGGAATACCGCCCCCTAGTGGGGCACGGGGGAATTTTGCCCCCTTGCAGTGATGACATTTTTGTTCACATTGACATCTACTATTGATTTTGTGTGACGGAGTGGAGTGAGACCTTTGATGCTTACTTCATTCCCACAACAGTAAATTTACTGAAGCAATATATTCCGTGAATAACACAAGATAAAAATATTACTCATCTCACTGTGGCTTAAGATTTTGGGCCTCAAAACATATAATGTGATGAAAGCTTTGCGTCAAACAGGGAGCAAACTTCAGTATTATACTTTCTTTACATATTTTTGATATGACTTTCAATAGAGTAAAGAAGAATTGGCTTTGGATATTTCTATTTATTCATTCATGGGATGTGGGCCTTGCTGGCAAGGCCGGCATTTATTGCCCATCCCTAATTGCCCCTTGAGAAGGTGGTGGTGAGCGACTTCTTGAACCGCTGCAGTCCGTGTGGTGAAGGTGCTCCCACACTGCTGTTAGGGAGGGAGTTCCAGGATTGTGACCCAGTGACGATGAAGGAACGGCCGATATATTTCCCAGTCAGGATGGTGTGGAACTTCCAGGTGATGGTGTTCCCATGCGCCTAGCTGCCCTTGTCCTAGGTGGTAGAGGTGCAGTAGTGAGGGAGGTGTTAACTGAGATTATGTGCCCTGCAGTGGGACTTGAACCCACAACCTTCTGACTCAGGTGAGAGTGCTACCCGCTGAGCCACGGATGGCACCAGGGAACACCTATTTGTTTTTGGTATATTTGAGGTAAGAATTAGATTGAAAAACAGAACCATTAAAGGGCAGGATGTGCCATGCACCAGAAGCTGCAGAGTATATAAACAGATTCTTGCAGCAGTATTTATATAAGACAGATGTGAAGGCTTCCAAAGAAAGTAACTATATCTGTGTGATACCAAAAGAGTCTGCACCACAAATAGAACAAAGCGGTGGGTACTGCACGTATTGAGAGCCATGAATGCGGATAAGGTGGCACGTCCAAGGAATCGGTCAGAGATCTGGTGTCGTTCATTAGAACGAGTGCTGTGAGGTTAGATTTAGGAGAAGTAATAATGCAGGAAGCCTTTCTCCAGTAAATCTGTTTTTCTCATTTGTAGTTTCTCCTCTTCCCTCTACACGTTGCCATTGCAAACGTACAAGGACACCCTCAAAGCCTCCCTGATAAAGTGCGACATCCCCACTGACACCTGGGAGTCCCTGGCCAAAGACCACCCTAAGTGGAGGAAGTGCATCCGGGAGGGCACTGAGCACCTCGAGTCTCGTCGCCGAGAGCATGCAGAAATCAAGCGCAGGCAGCGGAAAGAACGTGCGGCAAACCTGTCCCACCCACCCCGTCCCTCAACCACTGTCTGTCCCACCTGTGAGAGGGACTGTAATTCCCGTATTGGACTGTTCAGTCACCTAAGGACTCATTTTAAGTGGAAACAAGTCTTCCTCGATTCCGAGGAACTGCCTATGATGATGACATTTAATGAGTTACGGCAAAGCGATCAGACGATCTTGAAGAATGCATTACAGGAGTGTTTAGAAATATTAAAATTGATTAAAAGTGCTTTGCAGTTTGAGAAGTCCCATCTTATAAATCTAAAAGAACCTTTTCTGGGAAAGCTTGGCATTAATGGACGCGGTTAATGCAATGGTATTTTTATAGAAGCCTGTGACTTTTTCCTATGGTTGCTGCAATGTGACCAGAGGCAGTCATTGAACACCATTATTGTGAAGCTGAGCTGGGATTAGTAATGGGAGCAGCATTTGTCAGGAAAAGGTTTAGGGGTGGGAATTCAGTAACGCCCATTTTGAGGTGCTAATTGAGGGCAGTAAATTTTGCGGTGGGTAATGGTTTGTGTTAGCAGCCGCAAAATTCAGCAGCTGGGCCCTGAGTGTGGGGCAGAGAGCTAAGGGATTGCTCCCAGCCGCCATTACCGTCCCCCCGGGGCGCGAACAGAGGCGGCAACGGCCCGAATTTTCACCCCAAACTGTTTTGCAGAATTGAAACTTGCCTCCGTATTATAGTTTAGGATAATTAAGTTATTGAGCTAGTATGTTACTATTGTGAAGATTGAAAAATCACAATGCCTTTACATATAATTTTTATAACTAACTTACAACGGTAATTTATACATGAATATTTTCTTATCAGTAATTATAATAGCAACAAATGATAATGATAGCAGAAAGTTACGACAATAACCACAGGAACAGGTGGAGGCCATTCAGCCCCTCGGGCCTGTGTTGTCGTTCAATCAGATTGTGGTTGATCTGTACCTCAACTCCATTTATCTCGCTTGGCGCCATCATTTTGGGGACAAGTTCCAAATTCCCACTCCCCCTTGTGTAAAGTGCATCCTGATTTCACTAAACCGTCTTGCACTCATTTTAAGATTGTGCCCTCCAGTTCGGAATGCCCTCGTGATTTAACCCGTTAAACCCTGGTGCCATTCTGGTGCATCTGCACTCTCGCCCCATCACTTCGGGCACCAGATCATTTCTCCGTGACTGTTTATGGGAGTGTGACTGATTATCCCATACAAACCAATCAGATGTTCTGAACTGATTTTTTGTTTCCACAGAGTGTTGTGAAGTTGATGAGGGGCCTCCTCCAATGCATGATAAGGCAGGTATGTTATCTTCTTTCATTCATATACTGTGGAAATTCAGAAAAATCCAACTTTGTCGTGCTAATTAGCAACTTGCCCGAGAAGCTTGGCTGATTCTAGTCTGTGTCAAACAAGCCCTTGCATGTAATTAGTGAGGACTGAAGTACACACATAAGGCCCAAGTTTCCACATGATTTGCGCCTGATTTTTAGGAGCAACTGGTGGAGAACGGACTATCTTAGAAATCGCAATTCTCCACATTTTTTTTTCTGCAGTTCTAGTCAGGTAGAACAGTTCTACTTTGGAACAGAATTTTTTCTTCAAAAGGGGGCATGTCCGGCCACTGACGCCTGATTTGAAAGTTTCCACAGTGAAAACGTACTCCAAACTAAAGTAGAATGGAGCAAGTGAAGATTTTTGTAGAATTGAAAAAACCTGTTCTACACATTAAAAAATCAGGCGCAGGTTACAAATTAGGCGTCCAGAACGAGGTGGGGGGGGGGGGGGGTTGGTGGGAAGGGAAGTCATTAAATTCTATGATAAATCCTTATTTATACTTATACAAATATTATATAAATAAATCCAACCTGAATAAACATTTATAAGCAAAGAAAAGATTAAATAAACCATCCTCCTACCTGTGTGAAAGTGCTTCAGGCAGGCCTTTCGGGACCGAAGGCTGAACGGGCCGGCCCGAGACTTCGGGCAGGGCCCGTCCCCAGCACCAGATTTACAGGTAGGTGGCGTTGGGTTGGGTCGGGTCGGGGAGGTTCGGTTCGGTTCGGGTCAGGGGGGGAGAGAGAGGGGAGGGGGGGAGAGAGAGGGGGGGGAGAGAGAGGGGGGGGAGGGAGCGGGGGGGGAGAGAGAGAGAGAGAGAGAGAGAGAGGGGGGGAGGGAGGGAGAGAGAGGGGGAGGGAGGGAGAGAGAGAGAGAGGGGGGAGAGAGAGAGAGGGAGAGAGAGAGGGGGGAGGGAGAGAGAGAGAGGGAGAGAGAGAGGGGGGGAGGGAGAGAGAGAGAGAGAGAGAGGGGAGGAAGGGAGAGAGAGAGGGGGGAGAGGGAGGGAGGGAGCGAGGGGGGGAGGGAGAGAGAGAGAGAGAGAGGGAGGGGGGGAGGTCAGGTCGGATCCAGTCCCGGAGAGAGAGAGAGGGGGAGGGAGCGAGAAAGAGAGAGGGAGAGAGGGCGGGGGAAGAGAGAGAGAGAGAGAGAGGGGGGGGAGAGAGAGAGAGAGAGAGGGGGGAAGGTCAGGTCGGATTCAGTCCGGGAGCGGGAGTCGGGTCGGGTCCAGTGGGTGGGGGGGGGGGGTCGGGTTGGGGGGCGGGAGCGGGAACAGGAGCGCGGGTCGGGTCAGTCGGGGGGGGGGGGGGCGCGGGTGTCGGGTCTGGTCCGGAGGCAGGGGGGGGGGGAGCGGGTGTCGGGTCTGGTCCGGAGGCAGGGGGGGGGGGAGCGGGTGTCGGGTCTGGTCCGGAGGCGGGGGGGGGGAGCGGGTGTCGGGTCTGGTCCGGAGGCAGGGGGGGGGGAGCGGGTGTCGGGTCTGGTCTGGTCCGGAGGCAGGGGGGCGGGGAGCGGGTGTCGGGTCTGGTCCGGAGGCAGGGGGGGGGGGAGCGGGTGTCGGGTCTGGTCTGGAGGCAGGGGGGGGGAGCGGGTGTCGGGTCTGGTCCGGAGGCAGGGGGGGGGGAGCGGGTGTCGGGTCTGGTCTGGTCCGGAGGCAGGGGGGCGGGGAGCGGGTGTCGGGTCTGGTCCGGAGGCAGGGGGGGGGGGAGCGGGTGTCGGGTCTGGTCCGGAGGCAGGGGGGGGGGGAGCGGGTGTCGGGTCTGGTCCGGAGGCGGGGGGGGGGGAGCGGGTGTCGGGTCTGGTCCGGAGGCAGGGGGGGGGGAGCGGGTGTCGGGTCTGGTCTGGTCCGGAGGCAGGGGGGCGGGGAGCGGGTGTCGGGTCTGGTCCGGAGGCAGGGGGGGGGGGAGCGGGTGTCGGGTCTGGTCTGGAGGCAGGGGGGGGGAGCGGGTGTCGGGTCTGGTCCGGAGGCAGGGGGGGGGGAGCGGGTGTCGGGTCTGGTCTGGTCCGGAGGCAGGGGGGCGGGGAGCGGGTGTCGGGTCTGGTCCGGAGGCAGGGGGGGGGGAGCGGGTGTCGGGTCTGGTCCGGAGGCAGGGGGGGGGGAGCGGGTGTCGGGTCTGGTCCGGAGGCAGGGGGGGGGGAGCGAGTGTCGGGTCTGGTCTAGTCCGGAGGCGGGGGGGGGGGGGGGGGGAGCGGGTGTCGGGTCTGGTCTGGTCCGGAGGCAGGGGGGGGCGGGGAGCGAGTGTCGGGTCTAGTCGGGGGGGGGGGGGGGGAGGGTGGGGGGGAGCAGGAGCTGGCCGTGGGAGGAGCCTTATTCACGCAGCCCCAGTGAGGCCATTGGGCCAGGGCTAGGGGCTGCGTGCTTCGGGCCCCTCCCACACAGTTCAGTGCCTGGAGCTACTGCACTTGCGTGCCCACTATAGCGCGCATGTGCAGAGGTACCGGCACTGTTTTCAGCGCAGGGACCTGGCTCCGCCCCCCCCCCACAGCTCGTGCTGGCTGCGCCGAGGGCCAGAGGACCTGCAAGTAGGTGGAGAATACCGAGAATTTTTTTAGGCGCACTTTATGGCGCGAAAAACGGGCGCCCAGCTCGGGACTGCGCCGTTCTAGGTACGTGTGGAAACTTGGACCCATAATCTTATGCGTTCCGTTAAGATCACCTCTCATTCTTGTGAATTCCAATGAGTAGAGGCTCAACCTACTCAACCTTTCCTCATAAGTCAACCCCCTCATCTCCGGAATCAACCTGGTGAACCTTCTCTGAACTGCCTCCAAAGCAAGTATATCCTTTCGTAAATATGGAACTCAAAACTGCATGCAGTATTCCAGGTGTGGCCTCACCAATACCTTCTAAAGCTGTAGTAACACTTCCCTGCTTTTATACTCCATCCCCTTTGCAATAAAGGCCAAGATTCCATTGGCCTTCTTGATCACTTGCTGTACCTGCATACTGTCCTTTTGTGTTTCATGCACAAGTACCCCCAGGTCCTGCTGTACTGAAGCACTTTGCAATCTTTCTCCATTTAAATAATAACTTGCTCTTTGTTTTTTTTTCTGCCAAAGTGCATAACCCCACAGTTTCCAACATTATAGTCCATCTGCCAAATTATTGACCCACATTGCTGGGAGTACCTGGTTTGCCCCCGTGCTTTACTATCACTGTATTATTAACATAAAAGATGAGTGATCCCTGGACAACGTGGCGGCGTACCACTTCAGGGAACAGCACAAGGTGGTGCAGGAGGGCGACATCTTGGAGGATGGGGACTGGATTGGACGTCACCAAGGTCCAGGTCGCTGATTGGAGCGTGGGCTGTACAGCAGGAGCGGCGAGGTCAGGGTGGAGGAGCGGCGAGAGATTGCAGAGCAATGTGATCAGGGCCCAGAAGAGGCGAGGGCCCAGGGGCAGCACGGGCCAGCCCACACTGCGATATGTGCGCGTGCAAGGTCCATGCAGCAGAGCTGGTCTCCAGTCGTCCTGGTAAATCCTTGCCACTGGACCAAGACCTAGCTCTGTCAAGCCCGTGTGGTGGCTGGTGTGCAACGGCCACCACACGTTAAAAAAATCCACGCACAGGCATCTTCCACCCTTCAGGATGTAGTTCAGGATCTGGAATATTAGGTCCTTCATTGAAACACCTGTGAACTCATCCCTTTTTGATATGGAAGCAAGTCTTCCTCGCTTCGAGGGAGCACCTATGATGAAGATTATTAACAAACCCTTGCAAAACACAGCCCGAACAACACACCGTGTTCAAATGCGTTAACGGTATTCAAGCCGAGAGAACTTCACACTTTTTTCACTTTGGGATTCTGGAAGGAGACTGGCTGGATTGTCTTGGTGTTGATGGGGTGCGAGGGGATGAAACAGGAAGCTTAGCTTACAAACATACAAATGAACAATGACGGACAGGTAAGGACCATCTGGTCGATACAGCCTGTCCCACACAATCCCGATACCTTGTGTATCACAACATATACACTCCACCCCACCCCAAACCATGGGATCTTTTGGAAGAGGCAATAAACCAAATTAAAAACCCAGGCCAATCTGGGGAAAAAAATCTGGGAAATTCCTCTCCGACCCATCTCATCGATGGAAACTAGTCCTGGAGATCAGTCTGGCCTGAATTCCCTGCAGTACCTACTTTCTGTAAGATTTAATCTCCGTCCCAGCCAGAAACACACCCAGCTTTTGCTTGAAGGAATTCAATGAGTCTGCATCCACCACCTGAAACGGCAGCTTGTCCCAGAGGTCGACTATTCATAGAAACATAGAAAATAGATGCAGGAGTAGGCCATTCGGCCCTTTGAGCCTGCACCACCATTCAATATGATCATGGCTGATCATTCACCTCAGTACCCCACTCCTGCTTTCTCTCCATACCCCTTGATCCCTTTAGCCGTAAGGGTCACATCTAATTCCCATTTGAATATACCCAACCAACTGGACTCAACAACTTTCTGTGGTAGAGAATTCCACAGGTTCACAATTCACTGAATGAAAAAGTTTCTCCTCATCTCGGTCCTAAATGGCTTACCCCTTATCCTTAGACTATGACCCCTCTGGGAAAAGAACCATCTCCTGAAGTCTAACCTGGATCTAGCCTGATACAACTTAAATATGCACCCCTGTTCCTGCCTAACCTATTTAATTGAAATAAACGGTCAGCTGGAACACTGTCTATTCCCTTCATTACCTTATAAACCTCAATCAAATCCCCCTAAGTCTACGCTGCTCTAAGGTATAGAGTCCCAACTCTTTTAGCCTATCATGAAACACAGCACAAGTATAGACTGCTACAAGCTTCCATCAAGGAGTAGCACAATGGAACGATGGTGAATACAGTGAGACAGTGTGAAATGTCAAAGTAATACAGCGTATTCATAACCTCCACTGTGCACTCGGTGGAAGCAGATGCCTGGAGGGGAGCACACTGACACACCCTCTCATATCTGCAGTTAGCAATGTTGGTGGAGCGTGTGGCCAGGTCCCAGCTCCATGGGAGGGTGGCGTAGGATCCAGGGAGCTGGAGAGAGGGAAGCAAATAAAACTTTCCACTATTGGCAGCTGTCAGCCTTCCTGCTTCAATTATTCAGACTGTCGGTGAATATTTTAACTCAAATGTGACAACATTATTTATTCGCGCTCCAGACACTTTGATACATTTGATACAATCCCGTAGAGAAACGTTAGCGTCGAGTGTCTAGGTGTTTAAATAAAATAAAGATATCCGTGAGAAACCTTTCACTATATAAATATATTCCTGTGAAGCACCTTGGGTCGTATTATCGTGTTAAAGGTGCTACATAAATGCAAGTTGTTGTTGTATCACCAATATTTGCAATGAAAGGGAAATCTCAAATTGCTTGTAATGTAACCGACCGCGGGACACTACCCCCCGAACCGACCCCGGGGCACTACCCCCGAACCGACCCCGGGACACTACCCCCCGAACCGACCCTGGGACACTACCCCCTGAACCGACCCCGGGACACTACCCCCAGAACCGATCCCGGGGCACTAGGCCCAGAACCGACCCCGGGACACTGCCCCCCGAACTGACCCCGGGACACTGCCCCCCGAACTGACCCCGGGACACTACCCCCCGAACCGACCCTGGGACACGACCCCCTCCCCCCCCATTGACTGCGAAACACAAATGAAATTATTCCATTAGCCAGGAGGAGGCGCTCTGTAACTCTCTGGTTCTCTGGTTTTATGTCAGGTTTTAATCCACATCAGATTTCCTGAGGCTGTATTAAAGGAGAGTGAAAATTGAAAGGAGGGCCCAGATACAGCACTGGGCACGTGCGCTCAGTGACACAACCCCTGTGATTGGTGATGTGAGCGAGCGCGAGGGCCCAATGGGAGGCCAACGCCTGCGATTCACGATGTATTGTGGGGAAGTTATCCAGTGAGGGTCAGTGTGCAGATAGGAGGGGAACGTCCAGCTTCATCGACTCATTACACTGCCCCACCCCCTGTCCCATTTACCCAAACACACTGCCCCACCCCCTGTCCCATTTACCAAACACACAGTCCCACCCCCTGTCCCATTTACCCAAACACACTGCCCCACTCCTGTCCCATTTATCCAAACACACTGCCCCACCCCCTGTCCCATTTACCCAAACACACTGCCCCACCCCCTGTCCCATTTACCCAAACACACTGCCCCACCCCCTGTCCCATTTACCCAAACACACTGCCCCACCCCCTGTCCCATTTACCCAAACACACTGCCCCACCCCCTGTCCCATTTACCCAAACACACTGCCCCACCCCCTGTCCCATTTACCCAAACACACTGTCCCAGCCCCTGTCCCATTTACCCAAACACACTGCCCCACCCCCTGTCCCATTTACCCAAACACATGATACTGCCCCACCCTTAGAAGATGAGAAGGGGGATTTAATAATGGGAAATGTGGAAATGGCTGAGACCTTAAACAATTATTTTGCTTCGGTCTTCACAGTGGAAGACACAAAAACCATGCCAAAAATTGCTGGTCACGGGAATGTGGGAAGGGAGGACATTGAGATAATCACCATCATTAGTGGGGTAGTGCTGGACAGGCTAATGGGACTCAAGGCAGACAAGTCCTCTGGTCCGGATGAAATGCATCCCAGGGTATTAAAAGAGATGGCAGAAGTTATAGCAGATGCATTCGTTATAATCTACCAAAATTCTCTGGACTCTGGGGAGGTACCAGCGGATTGGAAAACAGCTAATGTAACGCCTCTGTTTAAAAAAGCGGGCAGACAACAGGCAGGTAACTATAGGCCGGTTAGTTTAACATCTGCAGTGGGGAAAATGCTTGAAGCTATCATTAAGGAAGAAATAGTGGGACATCTAGATAGGAATAGTGCAATCAAGCAGACGCAACATGGATTCATGAAGGGGAAATCATGTTTAACTAATTTACTGGAATTCTTTGAGGATATGACGAGCATGGTGGATAGAGGTGTACCGATGGATGTGGTGTATTTAGATTTCCAAAAGGCATTCGATAAGGTGCCACACAAAAGGTTACTGCAGAAGATAAAGCTACGCGGAGTCAGAGGAAATGTATTAGCATGGATCGAGAATTGGCTGGCTAACAGAAAGCAGAGAGTCGGGATAAATGGGTCCTTTTCAGGTTGAATATCGGTGGTTAGTGGTGTGCCACAGGGATCGGTGCTGGGACCACAACTGTTTACAATATACATAGATGACCTGGAAGAGGGGACAGAATGTAGTGTAACAAAATTTGCAGATGACACAAAGATTAGTGAGAAAGCGGGTTGTGTAGAGGACACAGAGACGCTGCAAAGAGATTTAGATAGGTTAAACGAATGGGCTAAGGTTTGGCAGATGGAATACAATGTCGGAAAGTGTGAGGTCATCCACCTTGGGAAAAAAAAACAGTAAAAGGGAATATTATTTGAATGGGGAGAAATTACAACATGCTGCGGTGCAGAGGGACCTGGGGGTCCTTGTGCATGAATCCCAAAAAGTTAGTTTGCAGGTGCAGCAGGTAATCAGGAAGGCGAATGGAATGTTGGCCTTCATTGCGAGAGGGATGGAGTACAAAAGCAGGGAGGTCCTGCTGCAATTGTACAGGGTATTGGTGAGGCCGCACCTGGAGTACTGCGTGCAGTTTTGGTCACCTTACTTAAGGAAGGATATACTAGCTTTGGAGGGGCTACAGAGACGATTCACTAGGCTGATTCCGGAGATGAGGGGGTTACCTTATGATGATAGATTGAGTAGACTGGGTCTTTACTCGTTGGAGTTCAGAAGGATGAGGGGTGATCTTAGAGAAACATTTAAAATAATGAAAGGGATAGACAAGATAGAGGCAGAGAGGTTGTTTCCACTGGTCGGGGAGACTAGAACTAGGGGGCACAGCCTCAAAATACGGGGGAGACAATTTAAAACCGAGTTGAGAAGGAATTTCTTCTCCCAGAGGGTTGTGAATCTGTGGAATTCTCTGCCCAAGGAAGCAGTTGAGGCTAGCTCAATGAATGTATTCAAGTCACAGATAGATAGATTTTTAACCAATAAGGGAATTAAAGGGTTATGGGGAGCGGGCGGGTAAGTGGAGCTGAGTCCACGGCCAGATCAGCCATGATCTTGTTGAATGGCGGAGCAGGCTCGAGGGGCTAGATGGCCTACTCCTGTTCCTAATTCTTATGTTCTTATGTAAGAATAAGAATTAGGAGCAGGAGTTGGCCATTCGGCCCCTCGAGCCTGCTCCGCCATTCAATCAAATCATGGCTGATCTTCGACCTCAACTCCACTTTCCTGCACTGTTCCCATATCCCTTGAGTCCCTTAATATTCAAAAATCTATTGATCTCTGTCTTGAATATACTCAAAGACTGAGCCTCCACAGCCCTCTGGGGTAGAGAATTCTAAAGATTCTCCACCCTCTGAGTGAAGAAGTTTCTCCTCATCTCAGTCTTAAATGGCCGACCCCTTATCCTGAGACTGTGACCCCTAGGCCTAGTCTGCTCAATCTCTCCTCATAGGACAATCCCCCCATTCCAGGAATCAACTTTGTTGCACTCCCTCTCAGGCAAGTATATCCTTCCTTGGGTAAGGAGACCAAAACTGTACACAATACTCCAGGTGCGGTCTTACCAGGGCCCGATATAATTACAGTAAGATTGCAATTTCTGCATTAAATAATGTTGAAGCTCTCAGTAAATGTGTAACCAGGACAATCACAGCTGTAATGTATATATCTGTAGGTGGACAAAGTGGAGAAGTTTAAACGAAGCCAGAGTACGAAGGACTCCCTCCATGCCAAATACAACACTGCCACGTGTGGTACAGTGGTTGGCGATGATGAATGGGGCCATCTCCAGGTGGACGCTACGTCTCTCTATCTCTTATTTTTGGCACAAATGACCGCCTCAGGTGAGAAGAGTTCTCTTTTTTTTGTGGTTTTATTTTAAAGTTTATGGTTCTGGATTTTGGGCTTTGCTGATTTCGGGGCGGTAATGGCAGCGGGGCGGTAAAGTTAGCCCCCCGGGAACAGTTTGTGCCTCAGTCAGTAACATTGGGCAGCTAGGCCCTGAGTGTGGGGCGGAGCACTAAGGGAGGCATTGAACACCTCTCTCGGGGCGTTGCAGCACATTACAGTACATGAGCGCTAGTTTACAGACCCGAGCAGAAGGTACATCACCCGCCCCATCCTGGATAGAGGCCTGCTCTGTTATGTAATAGATCTGTTCCCCTCTTCCTGGCTATTTTGCCCCTCGCCTCAAAATGATTCTACACTAAACAGCCTGAGTGTTCCGGCTTCAATAACAGGAGACGGTTTGCTGACTCTGCTGCTCTCTGCACAGGCGCTGCTCACTATGTTAGTTTGCTAAGTATAAATGTACCAAGCTTTCAAGCAGACTAATCCATTCTTGCAAATGTTGCTGTGGCAACTAGACTGGTGAGATTTCCCCTTCTCTTTGCACACCTGGCGGCCTGCTATAAGCCCAAGGAAGGGCCGGGCAGGAGGCTGGGAGGTCCGGTGAGCCGTGTGAATGGGAGCAGGAAGTTACAAAGGGACATAGGCAGATTAGGTAAGCGGGCAAAACTGTTGCAGATGGAGTTCAATGTGGGAAAGTGTGAGGTCATCCACCTTGGACCAATGAAGGACAAATCAGACTATTTTCTTCTCTGGTGAGAGACTAGAAACTGTGGAAGAGCAGAGGAATTTGGTGTTCCAGGTACACATCACGACAAGAACATGAACAAAAGAACATAAGAAATAGGAGCAGGAGTAGGCCATACAGCCCCTCGAGCCTGCTCCGTCATTCAATAAGATCATGACTGATCCAATCATGGACTCAGCTCCACTTCCCCGCCCGTGCCCCATAACCCCATATTCCCTTATCGTTTAAGAAACTGTCTATTTCTGTCTTAAATTTATTCAATGTCCCAGCTTCCACAGCTCTCTGAGGCAGCGAATTCCACAGATTTACAACCCTCAGAGAGAAGAAATTCCTCCTCATCTCAGTTTTAAATGGGCGGCCCCTTATTCTAAGATCATGCCCTCTAGTTCTAGTCTCCCCCATCAGTGGAAACATCTTCTCTGCGTCCACCATGTCGAACTCCCTCATAATCTTATATGTTTCGGACAGGAACAGAAAATAATCAAAATAGCGAATGGAATGTTGGCCTTTACCTCGAGGGGCTGGAATTCAGTTATACAGAGCTCGAGTCAGACCCCATTGTGGACGCTGTGTTCAGTTCTGAACACCGCCCCTCAGGTAGTGTATATCGGCCCGGAAATTGCTGTCGGGGGCTTCCTGCGAGTCGACGCCTCCGACCGAAATGTTTTTCCGAAAGTACCTGGTGGTCCCGAAGGAACGTAGACTTACGGTCCGAGGGCTCGCTGCACAGCCCAGCAAGTGGGCCCACGTATTCCAGGAACATAAGCTCAACCTGGGATCACGTGGCCTGGACCACCAATCACAATGGAGTATTCTCACTGATAATCATGGGAACTCAGTTTGTACAAGCTCCCGTTACTGTCAATGAGAATACCCCCAAAAACACAGAAACATAATAAGTAAATAAAACACCTCACATATTTAAAATGAATTGAAATTGAATTTAATGTTTTAGACAATTTATTTTTTGGATTTTTTAATAGGGTTAAAATAAACTTACCTTACCTTTTTAAAATAAAAATTCATGATGAAATGTAATTTTTTTTCATCTTTTACTTGGAATCAGAGTTTGAAGAACATTTGCTGGGCAGGACTTGGATAAACAGCACCAACCTCACCTCACCAACCTGTGCCCACGAATGCCCTTCTCCCGGGGATGTGTCCAGGTCGCTAGTGCTGGTTCTCGGCACATGGGCATCGCACAGCGGTAACCGGAGCTTATGGGGCGTCTTCGGGCGCAGGCGCACATTGTACACTCCCCGAAAGGCCGCGAGCAGTGCAGATTGACCAGAATGAAACCGGGGCAAATTATGAGGACCAGGTTGCACGGACTGGGCTAGTATTCCCTGGAGTACAGAAGGTTGAAGGGTAATCGATTTGGGGTGTTAAAATGATAAAAAGTATTTGATTAAGTAGAAACTGGGGAGGGGTCCAGAACAAGGGGCACAATCTTAAAATTAGAGCCAGGCCGTTCAGGGGTGATATCAGGGAGCACTTCTTCACACAAAGGGCAGTGGGAATTTGGAACTCTGTCCCCCAAAAGGCTGGAGATGCTGGGGGTCAATTGAAAATTTCAAGTCTAAGATCGAGAGGCTTATCAGGTAAGGATATCAAAGGATATGGAGCAAAGGTGGGTAAATGGAGTTAAGATACAGATCAGCCATGATCAGATTGAATGGCAGAACAGGCTCAAGGAGCTGAGTGGCCTCCTCCTGCTCCGAGACAGGTATGAATCCATGCCAGCTATACCCCTGCAATGCAACGGTGACGGCACTGCAAAAGTATTTCATTGGCTGTGACGGGCTTTGGGACATCCCGAGGCTGTGAAAGAATAAATGCAAGGATTGATTGTCTCACCATTCCATGTGTCTGAATTTTGATGGTAACTGCTTAGATCTCTAACTGCTTAGAATAAATGCTAATGGTTGTGCACAAACTGATTGTCCTCCTGAAGTTTGTTTGCTGTAAACACACCCCAGTCCCCCCTCGAATTTAATTCTGCTTTCCTCTATTGCAGATAAGGTTTACATTTTAAACTGAGAATAGGCAGCACTCCCACCAGGCATTGGGTTCCATATGTGATCTGATTCTATAATATTGGTCATGAACTTTAATTTAATGTAACCGTATACTTTGTAGCATAATCTATGTGTATTGTTTAGGAGCTTGCTAGAGATTGTCACCGCTTGAAACTTTCTACTCTGTGAGGGTTTAAATCTTGTACAAAAGGAATCTAGGGGATGAAATTGCCCCTTTTTTAGCCCAGTTAGTGCCTCCGGGGGGGGCGCTAATCAGGCACAATGGGGTTTTACCTGGGGAGGGTGGGAGGGGCGCGACCACCTGCCAGACATTGCCCCAGAGGTTTAGGGGTCGCAGT
This sequence comes from Pristiophorus japonicus, assembly GCF_044704955.1. Taxonomy (NCBI): domain Eukaryota; kingdom Metazoa; phylum Chordata; class Chondrichthyes; family Pristiophoridae; genus Pristiophorus; species Pristiophorus japonicus. The sequence goes on along the minus strand of NC_091987.1, from coordinate 153,649,161 downwards.
CCCCACAGCAATGACGTCATCGGCGTGCGCGCCGACCCCTCACCGCCCCGTGGCACAATTACCACGAGGTTGGCATGGGCGGATGTAAAGGGGAGGCCTTTAGCACCCAGGCCGCCATCTTTATTTGTCGGCCGAATCTTGGGTTGGCCCGACAATGGCGGACCCCACGTCGACTGGGCCGTCATCGGGCAGCCCCGCACGGCGTTATGGCCGCTGGGCTGCTGGCCCGGTCAGTCGCGTCCCTGGGGGCCCAGTGGCAGCCACCAAAGTGCCTGCAGAGCGCGCAGTAGCCCTCCCCTTTAACTGAAGGGTGGGGTGATGTAGCGCGTTAGTGTTCTGCGGAACATCCGTGTAACGCTGGCCTGCTCCGTGAATTCAGCACATACTGCCACCTCAAAGGAAGCGCAGCGGGGGAGAGAGAGAGAGAGACCGAGATAGAGATAGCAGGGGAGACTGAGCCAGAGAGAGAGGGGGAGACTGAGCCAGAGACAGCGGGGGAGAGAGAGGGGGAGACAGCGGGGGAGACTGAGCCAGAGACAGCGGGGGAGAGAGAGGGGGAGACTGAGATAGAGACAGCGGGGAGACTGAGCCAGAGACAGCGAGGGAGAGAGAGGGGGAGACTGAGATAGAGACAGCGGGGGAGAGAGAGGGGGAGACTGAGCCAGAGACAGCGGGGGAGAGAGAGGGGGAGACTGAGATAGAGACAGCGGGGGAGAGAGAGGGGGAGACTGAGATAGAGACAGCGGGGGAGACTGAGCCAGAGACAGCGGGGGAGAGAGAGGGGGAGACTGAGATAGAGACAGCGGGGGAGACTGAGCCAGAGACAGCGGGGGAGAGAGAGGGGGAGACTGAGATAGAGACAGCGGGGGAGACTGAGCCAGAGACAGCGAGGGAGAGAGAGGGGGAGACTGAGCCAGAGACAGCGGGGGAGACTGAGCCAGAGACAGCGGGGGAGAGAGAGGGGGAGACTGAGATAGAGACAGCGGGGGAGAGAGAGGGGGAGACTGACCCAGAGACAGCGGGGGAGAGAGAGGGGGAGACTGAGCCAGAGACAGCGGGGGAGAGAGAGGGGGAGACTGAGATAGAGACAGCGGGGGAGAGAGAGGGGGAGACTGAGATAGAGACAGCGGGGGAGAGAGAGGGGGAGACTGACCCAGAGACAGCGGGGGAGAGAGAGGGGGAGACTGAGCCAGAGACAGCGGGGGAGAGAGAGGGGAGACTGAGCCAGAGACAGCGGGGAGAGGGAGGGGAGACTGAGCCAGAGACAGCGGGGGAGAGAGAGGGGGAGACTGAGATAGAGACAGCGGGGAAGAGAGAGAGGGAGACTGACCCAGAGACAGTGGGGGAGAGAGAGGGGGAGACTGAGATAGAGACAGCGGGGGAGAGAGAGGGGGAGACTGAGCCAGAGACAGTGGGGGAGAGAGAGGGGGAGACTGAGATAGAGACAGCGGGGGAGAGAGAGGGGGAGACTGAGCCAGAGACAGCGGGGGAGACTGAGCCAGAGACAGCGAGGGAGACTGAGCCAGAGACAGCGGGGGAGAGAGGGGGAGACTGAGATAGAGACAGCGGGGAAGAGAGAGTGGGAGACTGACCCAGAGACAGTGGGGGAGAGAGAGGGGAGACTGAGCCAGAGACAGCGGGGGAGACTTAGCCAGAGACAGCGGGAGAGAGAGAGAGGGGCAGACTGAGCCAGAGACAGCGGGGGAGACTGAGCCAGAGACAGCGGGGGAGAGAGTGGGGGAGACTGAGCCAGAAACAGCGGGAGAGAGAGAGGGGGGGACTGAGATAGAGACAGCGGGGGAGAGAGAGGGGGAGACTGAGCCAGAGACAGTGGGGGAGAGAGAGGGGGAGACTGAGCCAGAGAGAGGGGGAGACTGAGCCAGAGACAGCGGGGGAGAGAGAGGGGGAGACTGAGCCAGAGACAGCGGGGGAGAGAGAGGGGGAGACTGAGCCAGAGACAGCAGGGGAGAGAGAGGGGGAGACTGAGCCAGAGACAGCGGGGGAGACTGAGCCAGAGACAGCAGGGGAGAGAGAGGGGGAGACTGAGCCAGAGACAGTGGCGGAGAGAGAGGGGGAGACTGAGATAGAGACAGCGGGGAAAGAGAGGGGGAGACTGAGCCAGAGACAGCGGGAAGAGAGGAGACTGAGCGGAGACAGTGGGGGAGACTGCGGGGGCGAGAGCTGGGGAGACTGAGCCGGAGAGTGTGGGAGGGGTGGAAACGCGGAGGGGGGGGGGGGTGGGGAGGAGCGCGGGAGGGGGAGACAGTGGGGGAGACTGCGGGGCGGGGGGGGAACAGAGTGGGCGAGACAGAGCCGGAGACGGCGCTCCGCTTCCTTTGAGGGGCGTACGGCCCATTTGCGAATCTGGGACAGGTTTTACGGGCCGTGCGCAGGACGTCCGTCCCCGGAAGATAGCGCCCCCCAGTCGGGGCTAGTGCCAATCTCTAGCCCTTTTAATGTTTGGAGTATTTGGAGCTGAAATTGCCCCTTCCCTTAAAGCCTGTTACTATCGGAATTCGGTGGCCACGCTGCGGAGTGGAATGGCCGCTGACTTTTCGTGCAATGGCCGCCATTTTGAAAATTGCCGTGCTGCGGTATCCTGGCGGTGACCCGCTCCCCCCCCCCCACTGCTGCCGATCCATCCTAATTGCGTCATCAGAGCGCGCAATGCCGATGTGGCCCCCTGAACGCGGAGAAAATCTTGCTGCCGCCGCTTGGCACCACCAACACCTTTTCCTGTCGGTGCACTGTGTAAAATGGCGGTGCCATTGAAGGAGAGGACACACTGCCGCGGCCGCCATCCTATTTTATATTTGTCAGCTGACTTCCCGATCGGTCAGACAGTTATGCCCCCGGGTTTGGCTGGGCCGCCAATGGTCAGCATAGCACCCCCCCCTCTTGGCCGCTGGCCCGGCCGAAACCCTCCCTGTGGCCCAGTGGACTGAACGTAAATAAACTGATGATACAAAGATGGGAGGAAAAGCAATGTGTGAGGAGGACACAAAAAATCTGTAAAAGGACATAGACAGGCTAAGTGAGTGGGCAAAAATTTGGCAGATGGAGTATAATGTTGGAAAGTGTGAGGTCATGCACTTTGGCAGAAAAAAAATCAAAGAGCAAGTTATTATTTAAATGGAGAAAGATTGCAAAGTGCCACAGTACAGCGGGACCTGGGGGTACTTGTGCATGAAACACAAAAGGTTAGTATGCAGGTACAGCAAGTGATCAGGAAGGCCAATGGTATCTTGGCCTTTATTGCAAAGGGGATGGAGTATAAAAGCAGGGAAGTCTTGCTACAGTTATACAGGGTATTGGTGAGGCCACACCTGGAATACTGCGTGCAGTTTTGGTTTCTATATTTAAGGAAGAATATACCTGCTCTGCAGTTCAGAGAAGGTTCACTAGGTTGATTCTGGAGATGAGGGAGTTGACTTATGAGGAAAGGTTGAGTAGGTTGGGCCTCTACTCATTGGAACTCAGAAGAATGAGAGGTGATCTTATCGAAACGTATAATATTATGAGGGGGCTTGACAAGGTGAATGCAGAGAGGATGTTTCCACTGATGGGGGAGACTAGAACTAGAGGGCATGATCTTAGAATAAGGGTCCTCCCATTTAAAACAGAGATGAGGGGAAAATTCTTCTCTCAGAGGGTTGTAAATCTGTGGAATTCGCTGCCTCAGAGAGCTGTGGAAGCTGGGACATTGAATAAATTTAAGACAGAAATAGACCGTTTCTTAAACGATAAGGGTTTATGGGGAGCGGGCGGGGAAGTGGAGCTGAGTCCATGATCGGATCAGCCATGATCGTATTGAATGGCGGAGCAGGCTCGAGGGGCCACATGGCCTACTCCTGCTCCTATTTCTTATGTTCTTATGTTCTAAACGCAGAGCTCACAGCGGCCGACCCTTTAAGTGAAGGGGAGAGACGTGGTGACCTGCCAGCGCGATTACGTCATCAGCCCTACGCTCATGAGTGACAGCGGCGGACACTCTGCCCGCCCCCAACATCCACCCCTCCAGTGACCGAAACTCCGCCCCCATTATGAGTGACTTCTGGTTCGCTTGGGGGGAAAAAAGCCAAAGAGCGAAATTTCGTGCAAGAGGCTACCTCATCCACCGTGCGGGCGAAAACATCCGAAACTGGGTAGATGCGCCCCGTTTCTGGCGGGGAGGGGGGAGCAATTTCGGCCCCTTTATGTTTCCAGGGCCCTGTAGAGGTGGTGTGGTGTCTCCTCCATTTCACACAGCACGGACTGGAGCAGATATGCTGGCGGGGTGGCATGGTGGGGAATGCCCGAGCTGCATCCCTGCTCTGAGCCAAGGTGTGCCCAACACACACACCCTGAGAGAATAACGTACCATGTACCGACAATCTGCCTCTAAAGGGAGCGAATGTACTGCAAAGTGCTGCGCTTATCCTCTATCACTGTCGTTTGTCAGTGCTGCCCCACATGGAGCTGATCCAGAGCTCTGCTATCTGTCGAGCACAGTAAATCCCCCTATTATAACACAGATATCGGGTGGTGCAGCAGGCAGCCTGCTCTGCCGCAACGTTGAAAATTGCCTCCGATCATTGCTGCACTTTAATAGTTGATACAATGGTATAGCACAGAACGACGCCATTCGGCCCATCCAGTCTGCCGGCTCTTTCAAAGGTCAACCCACACAGTCCCTCTCCCCTGCTCTTTCCCCATATCCTGGCAATTGTCTCCCCCTCAGGTATTTATCCAATTGAAGGCTACGATTGACTCTGTTTCCACCGCCCTATCAGGCCGTGCATTCCAGATCCTTACCACTCGTTGTGTAAAAAGGCTTTTCCTCATGTCACTGCTGGGTCTTTTGCCAATCACCTTAAATCTCTGCCCTCTGGTTATTGACCCTTCAGCCAAAACTGTTTCTCTTCATTTCTTCCATCTCGACCCTTCACGATTTTAAACACCTCCATCAAATAGTTGGGTGACTCCATCAGAAGTGGATTAGTTGCTGAAACTCTAATCTGCGGCACTTGGCCAGGAGACATCAGCATCTTATCTTTCTTGGCTAAAGGAATGTAAATGGCCTCTATCGATATATGTGGCCGGATTTTCCGGTCCTCTGCGCTTGGTTTTTCGCCCCGGAGCGGCGGCAGGGGTGGGGTGTTCTGGGCAGGCGCTCAGCCGCGATCCTCGGGTCCGGTTTAGCGGCACCGCCCGGAAGAGCTGCGCGGTGTGTAACGCCCCCGGTTGTAACACCGGCGCTAGTTTTGACTCCCGCCTGAACTGTCCGCCCCACAGCGCGCCCTACACTGACCGCCTGGGAAATCGGGCGGGGAACCTATACCGACAGCGGAGAGGTCAGTAATGGACTCCTGAGCTAAGTGTCATTGTTTTTTCTGTTGATGTTTTTTGCGATTTATGTTGCAGAGGGATGGGTGATGCCCTGGGAATGTTTTTGTGGGTTTTTTCTCCCCCCCCCCCGGTGTCTCTGGGAGCGCTCCCTGCCCGGCTCTTTAGCTCGGGAGTTTCCCATCCTAACGCCCCGAGAGAGGTATACAACGCCTCCCTTAGAGCTGCGCCCCACACTCAGGCCCCGGCTGCCCAATGTTACTGACTCAGGCGCAAACTGTTCCCGGGCGCTAACCTTACCGCCCCGCCGCCATTACCGCCCCAAAATCAGCAAAGCCCAAGATCCAACCCTTGTGCCAGAAGATGTGTTTGAGCAGGATAGAATTGGCAATGTTTGCTGCTGCCTCAGGATGACTGACGATCAGCTCTGTTGGTTAGACTACAAATTAACCCTCCATGAAAGAGAAACCAATGATGTGAATCTGCATTAATTCGGTGTTTTACTCTCCATAGGATTACGCATCATTTTCACCCTTGATGAAGTATCGTTTATACAGAACCTTGTATTTTACATCGAGGCTGCCTATAAAGTTGCTGTGAGTATTTGCAGTTAGTAAGATCAGAAACTAAAGTAGCCGAGAATTCCAGCTACCTGTCTTACCTTGCTTGCTACTCGAGTACAACACTTGACTGATGGGTCAATTGTTAAATGCACGAATGGCACGGTGTGGAACTGAGCCTTACAGATGAGGAAGACCTGGGTTTGTGTTGAGCGGACTGATGGTGGGTGAAGGGATGCTGAGACAGGTCCGAGAATTCACCAAAACACCACTGTGCCTGGGGAAGAGAAAACTCAACAATGGTTTGCTGCTGCCGATTGCTATCCAGTGCTGCTGGAATGTGTAAGCTTGTGAGAATAGTATCAGTCTCGATGCCTATGTTCCTCCCCGTCCATTGCCCCTACCCCTGCCCTTCCATTGGTTGAAGGAAACATTGACGTGCTCAGCATCAATCCGTACCTGTAATGTATGTTCCCAGGTTTGTTGAGCTGTTGTGTACGTAAATAAACAGTCTAACTGAAACAGGAGTAGTGTAACTAACTGTGTCCTTTATAGCAACTCCCAAAATGGTGTCCCAAACCAGCATGAACCAGAATGTTTACAGCAACTGTGAATAGCTCCTGCAGGGTCCTAATGCCCATCTAGTATCCTGTAACAAACAGAGTATGAACACAACATATTTCCCCCCATTCTGAAAACACAGTCTATGAATAGACAAAGTCCTTGAGATAGCCAGGCCGTGTTCTGATACGCTGAGACCGGCGTGGAGCTTGCGGTGTTTGATCAAGGGTTTCGGTTGGGAAATAGAACGGTGCCTCTGTTCCATCCTGCTGGTCTGTTGGTCTGTGAATTGGGATCAGTCTACGAGCGTTCTATCGAGTTCCATCATTGAGCTCGTAGGTGTGAGGGCTGAACTTTCACCCGATCTGTTTTGGAGGCGAAAGTGAAGATGCGAGCTTATGACTCCGGTTTGGGTGCTGAACTCTGACCCAATCTCCGTTCTTCAGCTGGGGCTTTTGAGCGCGTCGTTTTGTGTCAGTGTACGACTTGGCTTTTCATTGGCGTTCCGAAATCTGGGATGTGAGTGTGGTTATCTTCGCGCTAGGTTTGGCTGGGGGTTTGAGAATGTTCAGTAGCCGGCGAAGACTCCACCCAATCATGGGCTCAGCGGGTGTCTTCCCCGTTCGCGAGTGTTTTGTCGAACGGTATGTGCGGAGAATGGTTTGAATTCCTTCGTCGAATGTTTGGCCTGCTGTGAGGTTGGCTTTCAAACCCTCTTTGATGACGCGGTTAAATCACTCAACACCTCCATTGCTTCGAGGATTGTACCGAGCAGTAAGGCGATGCTCGATAGCATGATGAGTGAGGAAATCCGCGAACTGGTCGGACACAAACTGTTGTCCATTGTCAGTGATTATCACCTCTGGGAGGCCCCACTTTGTCACTATTCTGCAGCGTATTTCACAATCGTTGATGAGGTCACTGAACTTGTAGCAATTTCTGGCCATTTGGAATGCAGGTCATGTACTACAACAAGGAAACGCTGGTGCTGTGGAGCTGCTTCAACTGGACCGAAGATATCTAACTGAAGTGTGGCCATGGAATGGTCTTCATTGGCGCTGGTCGGATATTTGTGGCCTTTTCGCTCAGACTGCATGCTTCACAGTGTGAGACAAACTCCTCGATGTGGGTGTCAGTCACAGGCCACCATACTGAATCGCGACATCTCTGCTTCATGCGGACAATGCCAGGGTGTCCATCGTGTGCCAGTGAGAGAACGCGCTGTTGAAGCGGCTTGGGAATTACTGCTCTATCACCACGAGCTAGGCAGCCATCGTTCCAAACGGAAAATTCATCGCCAAGTCTGTGGAAGGTTTTCAGCTCTTCCAGAATTTGTTTAGGCTGCTCAGTCTGGAGGGAGTGGCACACATGCTGGAGCGCAGCATCACTCTGTGATTCGGTTTTGAGTTTGTCGCAGGAGATAATGTTTCTAATGGACTGAGTGATGATCGACGTGACATGTGTGTCATCATCTGTGAACATTCAGCACCAGAGTCCGAAGCAGGTTTCGAGCAGCTGAGCATGTCTCTATGTTTCCAAGTGGGCAAGGGAGAACCAGTTGATGTGGTGTATTTGGACTTTCAGAAGTCTTTCGACAAGGTCCCACACAAGAGATTAATGTGCAAAGTTAAAGCACATGGGATTGGTGCTGACGTGGATTGAGAACTGGTTGGCAGACAGGAAGCAAAGGGTAGGAGTAAATGGGTACTTTTCAGAATGGCAGGCAGTGACTAGTGGGGTACCACAAGGTTCTGTGCTGGGGCCCCAGCTGTTTACATTGTACATTAATGATTTAGACGAGGGGATTAAATGTAGTATCTCCAAATTTGCGGATGACACTAAGTTGGGTGGCAGTGTGAGCTGCGAGGAGGATGCTATGAGGCTGCAGAGTGACTTGGATAGGTTAGGTGAGTGGGCAAATGCATGGCAGATGAAGTATAATGTGGATAAATGTGAGGTTATCCACTTTGGTGGTAAAAACAGAGAGACAGACTATTATCAGCATTAAGTGTAATGTTATGTGTAGCAAGTCGAGCCATAACTGTGTGAAGTCGCTGGTCATGTTCTTCCATTGTCTATCCATGGACGACGATATCGTCAAGCAGATTGAGGGCTCCCTCTGTGCCTGTGAGCATAGAAGTGACAGAAGATAGTCCGTAGGGCATGTGTCGATACTGATACAGACCATCATGCATCGTGAATGCCATGAGCAGTTTGTTGTCCTCCGCTAGTGGTATTTCCAGGTAACTGCGGCACATGTCGAGTTTCGTAAAAACTGTTGAGCCGTGGAATTCTGAAGACAGTTCGTCGATGGTAGGAAGAGGGTACTTGTCGGGGATGATGGCCTGGTTGACCTCTTTCAGGTCGATGCATAGGCGGATCTGCCCATTTTTACACCAAGCAAAGACTAAGTTTGAGATCCAGGGTGAGGAGTCAATGCTCTCAATGATTCCTTGAGATTCGAGTCGCATTAATTCTGCGGACATTCGGTCGCGAACCGCAAATGGGAGACGGCAAAGTCACTGCGTAACCGGTTTGACGGAAGGGTCAACGCGGGGATGATGACAGAATTTTGTTGTCACTCCAAACCCTGTGAAGATTGAGGGATACTGCTTGTCAAAGTCCGCCGTGTACACAGGTGTGCCAGTTGGGTCGTAAACTTTGAACCCAAGCTTGTCAAAAAGGTCAACACCCATGAGGCTCGTCCCTTCGCGATGTAAAAGGAAAAGTTCTCCAATGTTATGTCGTTGTAGTATATCGGGACAGATATGACCCCAAGTACCTCAATTTTGGAGGCGGAGTACGCATGTAGAGTGGAAGTTGCGGGCTGCAGTTGACAGTGCGTGAAGTGGGTTTTGTGCACAGCCTCGCTCAAAATGGAGACTTTGGCTCCAAGGTCAATGAGGAGGCAGGGCGTGCCGTCAATGTTTACATCACAGTCCTTGAATTTGCCCGAACCGATGTGCGAAATGTCACTAACTGTGTAAACCATACTGGGTTCATTACTATCGGGGTTGTGCACATGTCAAATATGCTGTGATGAGCAACAGACACTAGCAAAGTGGTTCATTTTACCACAGAGCATTTCTTCCCACGTGCAGGACTCTTTGCTGAGTGTGATTTGTCCCCACAGTTAAAGCAGTGGAAGTTAGGCCCTTGATCCGCAGTGGGTGGCTTATTACTAGCCCTGGTTCTCTGCTGTGATTTTCACTTTGGACGAACACCTTGCACATGGGCTGTAGCTGCAGTCTGCTGCACAGGGGAGCAGGGGATCGCATCGCTTTTGAATCAGAAAGCGCTGATTCGATTTGGATGGCCAAATGAGTTGCTTTGTCCAATGACAATTTATCGTCCTCCATTAGCAAGCGTTCCCGAATGCAGGGAATCGTTATTTTCTCAATAATTTGATCCCTGACCATTTCCTCTGTGAGTGCTCCAAAGTTACACGTAGCGGCCGGTTCAGTTAATGCAATGATGTACTGTTTGATCGGTTCGCTGTTCCCTTGCCCCCTTTGATGAAATTGGTATCTCTCCATCACGATACTTTTCTTTGGCCCAAAATAGTTCTCGAGGGCGCGCACCGCTTTGTCGTAGCACTCCGTGTCTTTGATTTGGCCAAAGATGCGTTGACCTTCGGTGCCGAGGCAGTGGATAAGTATTGCATGACGGCGAGCTGGTGTAACGTTGTCGCCATCTAACCCACTCGCCGTGATGGATGTAGGAAAACGTTTTATCCATCTCGGACACAGGATTGGAGGGTCCCCGGGTGTGGAGAGGAAAGGCGGGGGGAGTTAATTTGAGTCATCCTCGTCGGCAAATTATGTTGCGTACGTAAGTAACCAGGCTAACCGAAACAGGAGTAGTGTAACTAACTGTGTCCTTTATAGCAACTCCCAAAATGGTGTCCCAAACCAGCATGAACCAGAATGATTACAACAACTGTGAATAGCTCCCGCAGGGTCTTAATGCCTGTCTAGTGTGCTGTAACAAACAAATAGAGTATGAACACAACACTGTTGAGTTGGGAGTGGCTGAGCCAGTCACGTGATGTTCCCACAAGACTCAATAAAACCCCAGCCAGTTGGGTTTGGGGGATCCACGATGAAGCAGGTGGTTGTGAGCCTGGTGGATGAACTGGTAATGTTTAGTGTGATTGTTAAACCTTTGCTAATAAACCAACTAGTTCTTAATAGCAATGTGTTGCTGTGAATTCTTAAGCAAAGAACCCATGAAGCAAATACATTACGGTACCTTTGGAGGGGAGGTAAAACTGAGGTAAGAAGTTTAAAAAGAAGAAAAAAATATCCAGCGGAATTGTGTGAAGACCAATTCACGATTAGTAAAATTGGGGCAAATGTTACATTTCAAGGATGTAACCTTCGCCCCCTCCTATTTCTCCTCAATATGCTTCCCCTCAGCGACATCATCCGAAAACACAGCATCAGGTTCCATGTGCAGAGCTGGGTGTTGTCAGTGTCTCTGACACCACCTCTTTCCACCCCTCCACTGCCTCTGATTTGTCACGCTGCTTGTCCGACATCCAGTATTGGATGAGCAGACATTTCATTCAACTAAATATTGGGAAGACCGAAGCCATTGTCTTCGGTTCCTGCTGCAAACTCCGTTCCCCAGCCACTGACTCCATCTCCCTCTCTGCCCACTGTCCGGGGCTGAACCAGACTGTACACGACCTTGCAGTCCTGTTTGACCCTGAGCTGAGCTTCTGACCCTGTATCCTTTCCATCACTAAGCCCGTCTATTTCCACCTCCGTAACATCACCCATCTCCACCCCTGCCTCAGCTCATCTGTCGCTGAAACCCACATCCGTGCCTTTGTTACCTCCAGTCTTGACGACTACAGCGCACTCCTGGCCAGTCTACCATATTTAGTCCTCCATAAACTTGAGCTCATCCAAAACTCTGCCGCCCGTGTCCTAACTTGCACCGAGTCCCGTTCGCCCTTCACCCCTGTGCTCGCTGACCTACATTGGCTCCCGGTTTCAGCATTGCCTTAATTTTAAAATTCTCATCCTTGTGCTCAGATCCCTCCATGGCCTCACCCCTCCCTATCTCTGTAATCTCCTCCAGCCTCACAAAGTCCGAGATCTCTGCGCTCCTCTAATTCTGGCCTCTTGTGCATCCCTGATTTTCATCATTCCACTATTGCCGACCGTGCCTTCAGCTGCCTGGGCCCTAAGCTGTGGAATTCTCTCCTTAAACCTCTCCACCTCTCTCCTCCTTTAAGACGCTCCTTTGGAACCTCCTTTTTTGACCAGGCCTTTGGTCACCTGTCCTAATATCCTATTCTATGGCTTGGTGTCAATTTTCTTGTCAGATGACACTCGTGTGAAGCGCCTTGGGACGTTTTACTTTGTTATATTAATCAGCGTCCTTGTCCAGGCTAACATCCCCAGTATTGAAGCACTGACCACACTTGATCAGCTTCGCTGGGCAGGCCACATAGTTCGCATACCAGATACGAGGCTCCCTGAGCAAATGCTTTATGCTTCTTCATGGTAAACGAGCCAAGGGAGGACAGTGGAAACGTTATAAGGACACCCTCAAAGCCTCCCTGGTAAAGTGTGACATCACCACTGACACCTGGAAGACCCTGGCCGAAGGCCACCCGAGGTGGAGACAGTGCATCCGGAGGAGAGCGTCGAGCTCTTCGAGTCTCAACACAAAGAGCGTGAAGAGGCCAAGCACAGGCAGCGGAAGGAGCGCGTGGCAAACCAGCCCCACCCACCTCTTCCCTCGACGAATGTCTGTCCCACCTGTAACAGGGTCTATGGCTCTCGTATCGGACTGTTCAGCCATCAAAGAACTCACTTTGGGAGTGGAAGCAAATCTTCCTCGATTCCGAGGGACTGCCTATGAGTGAGTGATGAGTATATTAATATAAGTTGTTGTTGTATTGCAAGTTATTGATAGTGATGGAAACATCTGGTGACAGCAACTAAGTTTTACAACATTTTCCTTATTAAGTTGGTGCCTAAATATGGATCTACATTTAGCTTTGATGCACCTGCTCACCTAGACATGAGCAAAGTAGTCCATGTATTCTATGACTGCCAATGTTGAGGCGAGTGTAGATGGTGAGGAACTCGTGTATATTTAATAAGACAGTGGTTCTCAACATAGTTACAAAGAGACAAACACAGGACTGATGTCGAGAAGCATTTCTTCACACAATAAACTCGAAGCGTGCAGGATGCAGTGAGTTGCTGTGAGCGGGGAGCATTTGTTCTCTGGGAGGATCGATTGGCTGAGCTGAATGAGGTCCCCTCCACTGTACTTATCCTGGTTAACCTTTTGCTTACTATTACCCAGAATAACTTTCAAAAGGTAATTGGATAAATACTTGAAGGGGAAACATTTTCAGGGCTCTGGGGGAAAGAGCCGGGGAGGACTGGGGCTAACTGGGTTGCTCTTTCAGAGACCCGGTACAGCCACGATGGGCCGAACGGCCTCCTTCCGTGCTGTATCATTCTATGAATAGGTGTGGCAGTTTAACGCTGCAAATTAAGATTGGCTTAATCGTGCAGCATTACCATTGCTTTAAAGTACTTTTATTGTATTTAAAGTACTCGCCCTATAATATATAATCAAAAAATAAATGAATTCATTCTACTCCGAAATTAAGTGCACCAATATCTGTGTGCTTGCTAAATGATATATATTGCAATAGACTGCTTTCCTTTTACATATGAACAAATATTTTAGGCTTAACTACTTCACAGAGTAGGATAGTGCCAATCGATTTCACACCGAGCCTGATAGTGTTTTGGTGAAAGTGTATAATATAAAAAGAAAAAGAAAGACTTGGATTTGTAGAGCGCCTCTCATGACCACCGGACATCACAAAGCGCAGTCAGTGTTGTAATGTGGGAAACGCAGCAGCCAATTTGCGCACAGCAAGCTTCCACAAACAGCAATGTGATAATAAGCCGATAATCTGTTTTTTGAGAGATAAATATTGTCCAGGACACCAGGGATAACTCCCCTGCTCTTCTTCGAAAAAGTGCCTTGAGATCTTTTACGTCCACCTGAGAGGGCAGACGGAGCCTCAGTTTAACGTTTTATCCGAAAGAAGGCACCTCCGACAGTCCCCCAGCTGGAGTGTCAGCCTGGATTTTTTTTGTGCTGTAGTCCCTGGAGTGGGACTTGAACCCACAACCTTCTGACTCTGAGGCAAGAGAGCTGCCCACTGAGCCATAGCTGATACTTTGAATTCTCTGAATTTTGGAATTGGTCAGATGGACTGCAGTGCTGTACATTCCGGAGTAAACTTGCTGGTTATTTGAGTTTGCTTTGGCTGCTGCACTTTGTCCTGCCATCATGGACCTGACGCCATTGTGCATTAATAGGTAGATTCCGCAGTCCCACTCTCAATGGGGACACCGGCCAGCAAAGCTGTGCTTTAGCCCTGTCGCTGGCTCTCAGCCCCATCAACTGTGGCTCCTGTCGAAGCCACCGATTCAAGGCAAGACTCTTAACACAAGCAGGCCGTCAGATTGTTAGTTTATTTTTACTTGCATACAAGGGGAGAGTGCCCTAGACAAAGGCTAGGGTACCAACTCCGCAATCCACAGAAATTGAAACATATTTATACACCCGAGTAAACAACAGCTATCCTATGTGATGGTTCCTCTTTTTGTAATAGTGCAGAGTCTAGCAGTTTACTTTTTTTTTTTGAAATTCATAGCCAATCGTTCCAATTCTTTGTCAAATCACAAACGCCAGAGGTCACCTTGCACACGCCAAGGATCACTCTGCGCCAATGCTCTTAGCCAAAAGGCCTAGAGCCACTGCACCGTTCCTGGAAGTACTGCAATACCAGGTTCGTGCCATGGAGGTGGATGGGTCAGGTCCCCCACACACCTCCATGGAGGTGGATGGGTCAAGCCACCCCACCCACCTCCTGTTTACTTAATTACCTCATCAGTGTTATCCAATGGATACTTGTCTTAGCTACCCTTTCCTTATTTTGGGCTAACCTCTCCTTGCCCCCTGTACACTGTGTCTGGTTTTTGGTTATCACATCCTCATTGTGATTATAATTAAACAGAAAAGACAGATGACCTCAGCTGCTGTAAGGTATTGCAACCCGTGGTTTCAACTGCTGACAGCTTGTTTGGTATAGTTGCTGAAGTAAGCTCTAATTCTTAGGTTGACCGAATATAATGTCCCAGCATGCCTTGCAATCTATGGTTGCTCCTTTATCTATCTTTCCACACTCCCCATTGGGAATGCATGCCCTCGAGGGTGGCAGTTTGGTCATGCTAAGTCCAGAATCGCGATTTGCCAAACTCACCAATTGAACCAATTGGAAACCTACCTGCAACCTCACTATCTGTCACCACTGTCAATGCAATATTATAGCTAGCTTTAATCATCAGCCGAAATCCTTATCGACCTCACTGAAATGTAGTTGCCTTTAAATTTGACGTTCTGCATTGATAGGATCTGCAATTGAATGAAAGATTAATGGCAACTATTCATGGGTGTGAAATATGCACAATGTCAGTAATGGAAGTGTTGGTATTTGTAGCTAATCTTTGCTCTCCCTTTGGCCTCAGGATTACGGCATGTGGGAGCGTGGAGATAAAACGAACCAGGGAATAGCGGAACTGAATGCAAGTTCGGTGGGCATGGCCAAGGTAATTAACAACAAATTCAATAACCAATGCAAGTGTCACTGTGTTATCATCACACATCAGTGAGGCAACTCGTCATGGAGGAGGAGGAGGGTTTGTACCATTCTCCACTATCACTGGCTCACTCCTTCATGCTGCAAAATCTAGAATGATTCCTGTTGATCCCTCTTTCAATGTGGGCGAGTACTTGGAGCTGTCATGATCTTTTATGGTAATTGCCTTCAAACCTCTCTTATTGCTATATTTGTGTCATAAAGCAGAGACAGTTCATCCCTTAAACTCCAGCTCCTCTGGGAATAATGTCTGTTTTCATTGGGAAGGCATTGAATTGAATTATATCGCAAACAAATCTAACAAGTTCAATATATTCACATTCACAAAACATTATAGGAACGATGTGATTGCACTAGAGAGGGTGCAGAGGAGTGTTATGAGGATGTTGCCTGGTCTGGAGAATTTTAGCTATGAGGACAGATTGGATAGGCTGGGGTGGTTTTCTTTGGAACAGAGGAGGCTGAGGAGAGACCTTATTGAGGTGTATAAAATTATGAGGGGTCTGGATAGAGTGGATAGGACGGACCTATTTCCCTTAGCAGAGGGGTCAACAACCAGGGAGCATAGATTTAAAGTAATTGGGGGGAGGTTTAGAGGGGATTTGAGGGGAAATGTCTTCACCCAGAGGGTGGTGGGGGTCTGGAACTCACTGCCTGAAAGGGTGGTAGAGGCAGAAACCCTCACCACATTTAAAAAGTACTTGGATGTGCACTTGAAGTGCCGTAACCTACAGGGCTATGGACCAAGAGCTAGAAAGTGGGATTAGGCTGGATAGCTCTTGGTTGGCCGACGCGGACGATGGGCCGAAATGGCCTCCTTCCGTGCTGTAAATTTCTCTGATTCAATGTAGCCCACATTAGCATGCTTGGTGTCACCTGTAAGTAGGAGTTCTGTATCCCAGTAAAAGATCTGATGGGACACGAGCTTTGTCATGTCAATAGTTCTCCTGCACTCTCGGATGCTAAGGATGTTATGCATGCTCTTGTGTTTGTAACGTAATGAGCAACGTGACAACATAGTGAAACCTGTCATGAAGACCATTTGTCTTTAGCGATGGCGTGTCCAGAATTACTGTGTGATTCCAGTCAGAACTCCTCTTCCTGAATTCACCACCTGTTGAACTGAGGTATTCCAAAGATGCAATTTAAAGAGTATGTCACGAGATGCTGCGAAATACAATTGCATTTGCACATTTGGCTGGATAACTGCCAAGTAAGAGAGTCAGGAGGGAGTTATGGTCAACCTCGGAAACGAAAATGGCCAATTGTACTGTTGCCAGCATGCTCTGGGCTCCAGTTTCCTCTTGCTGGCTGTCAGTCGGGAGAATCGTGACGATGGGTTGGTCACACTGTTCTCACGCTGGGTATTACTGTGTCCTCAGCCAGTGCAGACACCTCCTGGCTCAGACTAGCTCAGACCCAGCTCCGTGGCTAAGCTCGTGCAAAGGACCGACCTCTGACCATTCTTTGGGCTATTGACCGCCTTCTCCCAATGGAGGAGCCCTGGCTGACCAACCCCTAAATGGTGGGCTTCCATCGTAAGAGAGATATGTCACCAATCATTTTCATCAGACAAGGATGCCGTATTCGTAAATATTGAGACATTGCAATGATATGAACATAAGAATTAGGAGCAGGAGTAGGCCATACGACCCCTCGAGCCTGCTCCGCTATTTAATAAGATCATGGCTGATCTGATCATGGACTCAGCTCCACTTTCCTTCAGCTCCCCATAACCCTTTACTCCCTTATCGCTCAAAAATCTGTCTATCTCCACCTTAAATATATTCAATGACCCAGTCTCCACAGCTCTCTCGGGCAGAGAATTCCACAGATTTACAACCCTCTGAGAGAAGAGAGTCCTCCTCATCTCCGTTTTAAATGGGCAACCCCTTATTCTAAAACTATGTCCCCTAGTTCTAGATTCCCCTATGAGTGGAAATATCCTCTCTGCATCCACCTTATCAAGACCCCTCAGTATCTTATGTTTCAATAAGATCACCTCTCATTCTTCTAAACTCCAATGAGTAGAGGCCCAATCTGCTCAACCTTTACTCATAAGTCAACCCCCTCATCTCCGGAATCAACCTAGTAAACCTTCTCTGAACTGCCTCCAATGCAACTATATCCCTCCTTAAATACAGAGACCAAAACTGTACGCAGTACTCCAGGTTTGCCCTCACCAATACCCTGTACAGTTGTAGCAGGACTTCTCTGCTTTTATACTCTATCCCCCTTGCAATAAAGGCCAACATTCCATTTGCCTTCCTGATCACTTGCTGTACCTGCATACTAACTTTTTGTGTTTCATGCACAGGGACCCCCAGATCCCTCTGTACGTAGCATTTTGTAGTCTCCATTGACATAATAATTTGCTTTTTTTATTCATCTTACTAAAATGGATAACCTCCCATTTTCCCACATTATACTCCATCTGTTAAATTTTTGCCCACTCACTCAGCCTGTTTACATCCCTTTTCAGATTCTTTGGGGCCAAAATTGCCCCTTTCATTAAGGCCTGTTACCGCCGGAAATCAGCAGCTGTGCTGGAGAGGGCAATGGCCGCCGACTTTTCCTGCCAGGGCCGCCATTATCAAAATCCCACTCCCGTGTTAACCCGACGGTGCTCCGACACCGCCCCCCCCCCCCCCCCAACCGCTGCCGATCCGAATAAAAAAAAACAAAGAGCGGAATGTCGCTCAAGAGGCGACCTCAACCACTGCAGCGGAAAAAACACGCCCATTTCGGGTGGGGGGCAATTTTGGCCCCTTTGTGTCCTCCTCACAATTTGCTTTCCCAAGTATCTTTGTATCATCATCAAACTTGACTACATTATACTCAGTCCCATCATCCAAGTCATTAATATAGACTGTAAATAGTTGAGGCCCCAGCACCGATCCCTGCGGCACCCCATAATGACTATGTGCCAACCGGAAAATGACCCATTTATCCTGACTCTCTGTTTTCTGTTAGTTAGCCAATCCTCTATCCATGCTAATATATTACCCCCACCCCCTGAGCTGGGGTCAACAACCAGGGGGCATAGATTTTAAGTTATTGGTAGGAGGTTAAGAGGGGATTTGAGGGAAATCTCTTCACCCAGAGGGTGGTGGGGGTCTGGAACTCACTGCCTGAAAGGGTGTTAGGGGCAGAAACCCTCACCACATTTAAAAAGTACCTGGATGTGCACCTGAAGTACCGTAACCTACAGGGCTACAGACCAAGAGCTGTAAAGTGGGATTAGGCTGGGTAGCTCTTGGTCGGCCGGCGCAGACACGATGGGCCGGAATGGCCTCCTTCCGTGCTGTAAATTTCTATGATGCTATTCTATGATTATACAAAAGTCTGAGGGAACCAGCAACAATTGGGTCGGGGAAGCCAGGAGAACCTTTCTCATTGACCTTTGCACCGGCCCCAGATTTCCCAGCTCTATGCACTAGGCAGCCACTGGAGATGCCCATGCAGTGGCTCTGGTGTAGGATTATTCTGATTAATTTGTCCGTATGCTTGTGGAAATAACCCTATTACTAATTCTAACCTTGAGCAGAGGCTGCTACCAAGGCTCATCATGATAGACAGTCCCTCAAAATCTAGGAAGACTTGCTTCCACTCTAAAAGTGAGTTCTCAGGTGACTGAACAGTCCAATACGGAATTACAGTCCCTGTCACAGGTGGGACAGAAAGTGGTTGAATCAAAGTGTGGGTGGGACTGGTTTGCTCCTTCCGCTGCCTGCGCTTGATTTCTGCATGCTCTCGGCGACGAGACTCGAGGTGCTCAGCCCTCCCAGATGCACTTCCTCCACTTAGGGTGGTCTTTGGCCAGGGACTCCCAGGTGTCAGTGGGGATGTTGCACTTTATCAGGGAGACTTTGAGGATGTCCTTAAAACGTTTCCTCTGCCCACCTGGGGATCGCCTGCCGTGTAGCAGTTCAGAGTAGAGTGCTTGCTTTGGGAGTCTTGTGTTGGCCATGCAGACAATGTGGCCTGCCCAACGGAGCTGGTCAAGTGTTGTCAGTGCTTCGATGCTGGTCTAAGGCTACCATACTTAAGAACATAAGGACATAAAAAATAGGAGCAGGAGTAGGCCATACGGCCCTTCGAGCCGACTTCGCCATTTAATAAGATCATAGCTGATCATCGACCTCAACTCCTCTTTCCCGTCGAATCCCCATATCCCTTGATTCCCCGAGAGTCCAAAAATCTATCGATCTCAGCCTTGAATATATTCAGAGTCTCAGCCCCCACCGCCCTCTGGGGCAGAGAATTCCAGAGATTCAGCACCCTCTGAGTGAAGAAATTCCTCCTCATCTCTGTCCTAAGACTGTGCCCCCTGGTTCTAGACCCTCCAGCCCTAACCTCTCAGCATCTACCCTGTCAATCCCCCTCAGAATCGTGTAGGTTTGACTTTATTCTATAACACTAAGCAACAGCTGTAAATGACAGTTACAGCTGCGGTGTATGGTTCCCAATGCGGATGGACCGGGCCGCTGATCTGGGGAGGTACCAGAAGTGCCGATCGAAGCGATTCTTCGTGTTGCCTCCCAGTAGCACACTGTTCATTCACCTTTAATGCAGTTTTGAGGTTTTGTCTTCAGACTCCCACAAAAGGGGCCTCTTTGTCATTGTTACTTTTGTCGTAGTGTCCAAAGCCGGGACCGTTTCAGTTCTGTCTGCTATCTACTGCTTTTTAACAGTGGACAAAGTCTGTTGTTTGTGATTAACTTATAGGCTGGGCTTTCCATAAAACCGAGAAACAAATGTCCAATAGAAATGGCCCAAAGCAGTCCTGTACCCAACACAGAGAGACCTACAGATCACTGGGAGACACAGTCCCTGGGGATAGATCTACAGATCACTGGGAGACACAGTCCCTAGGGATAGACCTACAGATCATTGGGAGACACAGTCCCTGGGGATAGATCAACAGATCACCGGGAGACACAGTCCCTGGGGACAGACCTACAGATCACTGGGAGACACCGTCCCTGTGGATAGACTTACAGATCACTGGGAGACTCAGTCCCTGGGGATAGATCTACAGATCACTGGGAGACACAGTCCCTGGGAATAGATCTACAGATCACTGGGAGACACAGTCCCTGGGGACAGATCTACAGATCACTGGGAGACACAATCCCTGGGGATAGATCTACAGATTACTGGGAGACACAGTCCCTGGGGAGAGATCTACAGATCACTGGGAGACACAGTCCCTGGGGATAGACCGACAGATCACTGGGAGACACAGTCCCTGGGGACAGACCTACAGATCACTGGGAGACACTGTCCGTGGGGATAGATCTACAGATCACTGTTCGACACAGTCCCTGGGATAGACCGACAGATCACTGGGAGACACAATCCCTGGGGAAATATCTACAGATCACTGGGAGACACAATCCCTGGGGACAGACCTACAGATCACTGGGAGACACAGTCCCTGGGGATAGATCTACAGATCACTGGGAGACACAGTCCCTGGGGATAGATCTACAGATCACTGTGAGACACAGTCCCTGGGGATAGATCTACACATCACTGGGAGACACAGTCCCTGAGGACAGACCTATAGATCACTGGGAGACACAGTCCCGGGGGATAGATCTACAGATCACTGGGAGACACAGTCCCTGGGGAAAGACCTACATATCACTGGGAGACACAGTCCCTGGGGATAGATCGACAGATCACTGGGAGACACAGTCCCTGGGCATAGATCTACAGATCACTGGGAGACACAGTCCGTGGGGACAAACCTACAGATCACTGGGAGACACCGTCCCTGTGGATAGACCTACAGATCACCGGGAAACTCAGTCCCTGGGGATAGATCTACAGATCACTGGGAGACACCGTCCCTGTGGATAGACCTACAGATCACTGCGAGATACAGTCCCTGGGGACAGATCTACAGATCACTGGGAGACACAATCCCTGGGGATAGAAATACAGATCACTGGGAGACACAGTCCCTGGGGATAGATCTACAGATCACTGGGAGACACAGTCCCTGGGGATAGACCGACAGATCACTGGGAGACACAGTCCCTGGGGACAGACCGACAGATCACTGGGAGACACTGTCCCTGGGGATAGATCAACAGATCACTGGGAGACACAGTCCCTGGGAATAGACCGACAGATCACTGGGAGACACAGTCCCTGGGGACAGACCGACAGATCACTGGGAGACACTGTCCCTGGGGATAGATCAACAGATCACTGTTCGACACAGTCCCTGGGGATAGACCTACAGATCACTGGGAGACACAGTCCCTGGGGATAGATCTGCAGATCACTGGGAGACACAGTCCCTGGGGATAGATCTACAGATCACTGTGAGACACAGTCCCTGGGGATAGATCTACACATCACTGGGAGACACAGTCCCTGGGGATAGAGCTACAGATCACTGGAAGACACCGTCCCTGTGGATAGACCTACAGATCACTGGGAGACACAGTCCCTGTGGAAAGACCTCCAGATCACTGGGAGACACCGTCCCTGGGGACAGATCTACAGATCACTGGGAGACACAGTCCCTGGGGTTAGAAATACAGATCACTGGGAGACACAGTCCCTGGGGATAGATCTGCAGATCACTGGGAGATACAGTCCCTGTGGACAGATCTACAGATCACTGGGAGACACAATCCCTGGGGATAGAAATACAGATCACTGGGAGACACAGTCCCTGGGGATAGATCTACAGATCACTGGGAGACACAGTCCCTGGGGATAGACCGACAGATCACTGGGAGACACAGTCCCTGGGGACAGACCGACAGATCACTGGGAGACACTGTCCCTGGGGATAGATCAACAGATCACTGGGAGACACAGTCCCTGGGAATAGACCGACAGATCACTGGGAGACACAGTCCCTGGGGACAGACCGACAGATCACTGGGAGACACAGTCCCTGGGGATAGATCAACAGATCACTGTTCGACACAGTCCCTGGGGATAGACCTACAGATCACTGGGAGACACAGTCCCTGGGGATAGATCTGCAGATCACTGGGAGACACAGTCCCTGGGGATAGATCTACAGGTCACTGTGAGACACAGTCCCTGGGGATAGATCTACACATCACTGGGAGACACAGTCCCTGGGGACCGACCGACAGATCACTGGGAGACACAGTCCCTGGGAATAGATCTACAGATCACTGGGAGACACAGTCCCTGGGGACAGACCTACAGATCACTGGGAGACACAGTCCCTGGGGATAGATCTACAGATCACTGGGAGACACAGTCCCTGAGCATAGATCTACAGATCACTGGGAGACACAGTCCCTGGGGAAAGACCTACAGATCACTGGGAGACACCGTCCCTGTGGATAGACCTACAGATCACTGGGAGACTCAGTCCCTGGGGATAGATCTACAGATCACTGGGAGACACCGTCCCTGCGGAAATACCTCCAGGTCACTGGGAGACACAGAGCCTGGGGACAGATCTACAGACCACTGGGAGACACAGTCCCTGGTGACAGATCTACCGATCACTGGGAGACACAGTCCCTGGGGACAGATCTACAGACCACTGGGAGACACAGTCCCTGGGGACAGATCTACAGATCACTGGGAGTCACAGTCCCTGGGGATAGATCTACAGATCACTGGGAGACACAGTCCCTGGGGATAGATCGACAGATCACTGGGAGACACAGTCCCTGGAAATAGATCTACAGATCACTGGTCGACACAGTACCTGGGGATAGATCTACAGATCACTGGGAGACACAGTCCCTGGGGATAGATCAACAGATCACCAGGAGACACAGTCCCTGGGGATAGACCGACAGATCACCGGGAGACACAGTCCCTGGGGATAGACCTACAGATCACTGGGAGACACAGTCCCTGGGGACAGATCTACAGATCATTGGGAGACACAATCCCTGGGGATAGGTCCACAGATCACTGGGAGACACAGTCCCTGGGGATAGATCTACAGATCACTGGGAGACACAGTCCCTGGGGAAAGACCGACAGATCACCGGGAGACACATTCCCTGGGGACAGACCTACAGATCACTGGGAGACACTGTCCCTGGGGATAGATCTACAGATCACTGTTCGACACAGTCCCTGGGGTTAGACCTACAGGTCACTGGGAGACACAATCCCTGGGGAAATATCTACACATCACTGGGAGACACAATCCCTGGGGACAGACCTACAGATCACTGGGAGACACAGTCGCTGGGGATAGACCTACAGATCACTGGGAGACACAGTCCCTGGGGATAGATCTACAGATCACTGGGAGACACAGTCCCTGGGGATAGATCTACACATCACTGGGAGACACAGTCCCTGGGGACAGACCTATAGATCACTGGGAGACACAGTCCCGGGGGATAGATCTACAGATCACTGGGAGACACAGTCCCTGGAGAAAGACCTACATATCACTTGAGACACAGTCCCTGGGGATAGATCTACAGATCACTGGGAGACACAGTCCCTGGGCACAGATCTACAGATCACTGGGAGAAACAGTCCCTGGGGACAGACCTACAGATCACTGGGAGACACCGTCCCTGTGGATAGACCTACAGATCACTGGGAGACTCAGTCCCTGGGGATAGATCTACAGATCACTGGGAGACACAGTCCCTGGTGACAGATCTACCGATCACTGGGAGACACAGTCCCTGTGGATAGATCTACAGATCACTGGGAGACACAGTTCCTGGGGATAGATCGACAGATCACTGGGAGACACAGTCCCTGGGGTTAGATCTACAGATCACTGGAAAACACAGTCCCTGTGCACAGACCTACAGATCACTGGGAGACACAGTCCCTGGGGACAGATCTACAGAACACTGGGAGACACAGTCCCTGGCGATAGATCAACAGATCACTGGGAGACACGGTCCCTGGGGATAGAACTACAGATCACTGGGAGACACAGTCCATGGGGAAAGACCGACAGATCACTGGGAGGCACAGTCCCTGGGGATAGATCTCCAGATCACCGGGAGGCACAGTCCCTTGGGATAGATCGACAGATCACTGGGAGACAAAATCCCTGGGGACAGATATATAGATCACTGGGAGACACAATCCCTGGGGACAGATCTACAGATCACTGGGAGACACAGTGCCTGGGGATAGATCTACAGATCACTGGGAGACACAGTCCCTGGGGATAGATCCACAGATCACTGGGAGACACAATCCCTGGTGATAGATCTACAGATCACTGGGAGACACAGTACGTGGGAATAGATCTACAGACCACTGGGAGACACAGTCCCTGGGGATAGATCTACAGATCACTGGGAGACACAGTCCCTGGGGATAGATCGACATATCACATGAGACACAGTCCCTGGGGACAGACCTACATATCACTGGGAGACACAGTCCCTTGGGTTAGACCTACAGATCACTGGGAGACACAGTCCCTGGGGATAGACCTACAGATCACTGGGAGACAGAGTCCCTGGGGATAGATCTACAGATCACTGGGAGACACAGTCCCTGGGGATAGAACAACAGATCACATGAGACACAGTCCCTGGGGACAGACCTACAGATCACTGGGAGATACAGTCCCTTTGAACAGACCTACAGATCACTGGTAGACACAGTCCCTGGGGATAGACCTACAGATCACTGGGAGACACAGTCCCTGGGGATAGACCTACAGATCACTGGGAGACAGAGTCCCTGGGGATAGACCTACAGATCACTGGGAGACAGAGTCCCTGGGGATAGATCTACAGATCACTGGGAGACACAGTCCCTGGTGTTAGATCTACAGATCACTGGGAGACACAGTCCCTGTGGACAAACCTACAGATCACTGGGAGACACAGTCCCTGGGGATAGATCTACAGATCACTGGAAGACACGGTCCCTGGGGATAGAACTACAGATGACTGGGAGACACAGTCCCTGAGGAAAGACCGACGGATCACTGGGAGACACAGTCCCTGGGGATAGATCTCCAGATCACCGGGAGGCACAGTCCCTGGGGATAGATCTACAGATCACTGGGAGACAAAATCCCTGGGGACAGATATATAGATCACTGGGAGACACAATCCCTGGGGACAGATCTACAGATCACTGGGAGACACAGTCCCTGGGGATAGATCTACAGATCACTGGGAGACACAGTCCCTGGGGATAGATCTACAGATCACTGGGAGACACAATCCCTGGGGAAATATCTACACATCACTGGGAGACACAATCCCTGGGGACAGACCTACAGATCACTGGGAGACACAGTCGCTGGGGATAGACCTACAGATCACTGGGAGACACAGTCCCTGGGGATAGATCTACAGATCACTGGGAGACACAGTCCCTGGGGATAGATCTACAGATCACTGGGAGACACAGTCCCTGGGGATAGACCGACAGATCACTGGGAGACACAGTCCCTGGGGACAGACCGACAGATCACTGGGAGACACTGTCCCTGGGGATAGATCAACAGATCACTGGGAGACACAGTCCCTGGGAATAGACCGACAGATCACTGGGAGACACAGTCCCTGGGGACAGACCGACAGATCACTGGGAGACACAGTCCCTGGGGATAGATCAACAGATTACTGTTCGACACAGTCCCTGGGGATAGACCTACAGATCACTGGGAGACACAGTCCCTGGGGATAGATCTGCAGATCACTGGGAGACACAGTCCCTGGGGATAGATCTACAGGTCACTGTGAGACACAGTCCCTGGGGATAGATCTACACATCACTGGGAGACACAGTCCCTGGGGACCGACCGACAGATCACTGGGAGACACAGTCCCTGGGAATAGATCTACAGATCACTGGGAGACACAGTCCCTGGGGACAGACCTACAGATCACTGGGAGACACAGTCCCTGGGGATAGATCTACAGATCACTGGGAGACACAGTCCCTGGGGATAGACCGACAGATCACTGGGAGACACAGTCCCTGGGGACAGACCGACAGATCACTGGGAGACACTGTCCCTGGGGATAGATCAACAGATCACTGGGAGACACAGTCCCTGGGAATAGACCGACAGATCACTGGGAGACACAGTCCCTGGGGACAGACCGACAGATCACTGGGAGACACAGTCCCTGGGGATAGATCAACAGATCACTGTTCGACACAGTCCCTGGGGATAGACCTACAGATCACTGGGAGACACAGTCCCTGGGGATAGATCTGCAGATCACTGGGAGACACAGTCCCTGGGGATAGATCTACAGGTCACTGTGAGACACAGTCCCTGGGGATAGATCTACACATCACTGGGAGACACAGTCCCTGGGGACCGACCGACAGATCACTGGGAGACACAGTCCCTGGGGACAGACCTATAGATCACTGGGAGACACAGTCCCGGGGGATAGATCTACAGATCACTGGGAGACACAGTCCCTGGAGAAAGACCTACATATCACTTGAGACACAGTCCCTGGGGATAGATCTACAGATCACTGGGAGACACAGTCCCTGGGCACAGATCTACAGATCACTGGGAGAAACAGTCCCTGGGGACAGACCTACAGATCACTGGGAGACACCGTCCCTGTGGATAGACCTACAGATCACTGGGAGACTCAGTCCCTGGGGATAGATCTACAGATCACTGGGAGACACAGTCCCTGGTGACAGATCTACCGATCACTGGGAGACACAGTCCCTGTGGATAGATCTACAGATCACTGGGAGACACAGTTCCTGGGGATAGATCGACAGATCACTGGGAGACACAGTCCCTGGGGTTAGATCTACAGATCACTGGAAAACACAGTCCCTGTGCACAGACCTACAGATCACTGGGAGACACAGTCCCTGGGGACAGATCTACAGAACACTGGGAGACACAGTCCCTGGCGATAGATCAACAGATCACTGGGAGACACGGTCCCTGGGGATAGAACTACAGATCACTGGGAGACACAGTCCATGGGGAAAGACCGACAGATCACTGGGAGGCACAGTCCCTGGGGATAGATCTCCAGATCACCGGGAGGCACAGTCCCTTGGGATAGATCGACAGATCACTGGGAGACAAAATCCCTGGGGACAGATATATAGATCACTGGGAGACACAATCCCTGGGGACAGATCTACAGATCACTGGGAGACACAGTGCCTGGGGATAGATCTACAGATCACTGGGAGACACAGTCCCTGGGGATAGATCCACAGATCACTGGGAGACACAATCCCTGGTGATAGATCTACAGATCACTGGGAGACACAGTACGTGGGAATAGATCTACAGACCACTGGGAGACACAGTCCCTGGGGATAGATCTACAGATCACTGGGAGACACAGTCCCTGGGGATAGATCGACATATCACATGAGACACAGTCCCTGGGGACAGACCTACATATCACTGGGAGACACAGTCCCTTGGGTTAGACCTACAGATCACTGGGAGACACAGTCCCTGGGGATAGACCTACAGATCACTGGGAGACAGAGTCCCTGGGGATAGATCTACAGATCACTGGGAGACACAGTCCCTGGGGATAGAACAACAGATCACATGAGACACAGTCCCTGGGGACAGACCTACAGATCACTGGGAGATACAGTCCCTTTGAACAGACCTACAGATCACTGGTAGACACAGTCCCTGGGGATAGACCTACAGATCACTGGGAGACACAGTCCCTGGGGATAGACCTACAGATCACTGGGAGACAGAGTCCCTGGGGATAGACCTACAGATCACTGGGAGACAGAGTCCCTGGGGATAGATCTACAGATCACTGGGAGACACAGTCCCTGGTGTTAGATCTACAGATCACTGGGAGACACAGTCCCTGTGGACAAACCTACAGATCACTGGGAGACACAGTCCCTGGGGATAGATCTACAGATCACTGGAAGACACGGTCCCTGGGGATAGAACTACAGATGACTGGGAGACACAGTCCCTGAGGAAAGACCGACGGATCACTGGGAGACACAGTCCCTGGGGATAGATCTCCAGATCACCGGGAGGCACAGTCCCTGGGGATAGATCTACAGATCACTGGGAGACAAAATCCCTGGGGACAGATATATAGATCACTGGGAGACACAATCCCTGGGGACAGATCTACAGATCACTGGGAGACACAGTCCCTGGGGATAGATCTACAGATCACTGGGAGACACAGTCCCTGGGGATAGATCTACAGATCACTGGGAGACACAATCCCTGGGGAAATATCTACACATCACTGGGAGACACAATCCCTGGGGACAGACCTACAGATCACTGGGAGACACAGTCGCTGGGGATAGACCTACAGATCACTGGGAGACACAGTCCCTGGGGATAGATCTACAGATCACTGGGAGACACAGTCCCTGGGGATAGATCTACAGATCACTGGGAGACACAGTCCCTGGGGATAGACCGACAGATCACTGGGAGACACAGTCCCTGGGGACAGACCGACAGATCACTGGGAGACACTGTCCCTGGGGATAGATCAACAGATCACTGGGAGACACAGTCCCTGGGAATAGACCGACAGATCACTGGGAGACACAGTCCCTGGGGACAGACCGACAGATCACTGGGAGACACAGTCCCTGGGGATAGATCAACAGATTACTGTTCGACACAGTCCCTGGGGATAGACCTACAGATCACTGGGAGACACAGTCCCTGGGGATAGATCTGCAGATCACTGGGAGACACAGTCCCTGGGGATAGATCTACAGGTCACTGTGAGACACAGTCCCTGGGGATAGATCTACACATCACTGGGAGACACAGTCCCTGGGGACCGACCGACAGATCACTGGGAGACACAGTCCCTGGGAATAGATCTACAGATCACTGGGAGACACAGTCCCTGGGGACAGACCTACAGATCACTGGGAGACACAGTCCCTGGGGATAGATCTACAGATCACTGGGAGACACAGTCCCTGGGGATAGACCGACAGATCACTGGGAGACACAGTCCCTGGGGACAGACCGACAGATCACTGGGAGACACTGTCCCTGGGGATAGATCAACAGATCACTGGGAGACACAGTCCCTGGGAATAGACCGACAGATCACTGGGAGACACAGTCCCTGGGGACAGACCGACAGATCACTGGGAGACACAGTCCCTGGGGATAGATCAACAGATCACTGTTCGACACAGTCCCTGGGGATAGACCTACAGATCACTGGGAGACACAGTCCCTGGGGATAGATCTGCAGATCACTGGGAGACACAGTCCCTGGGGATAGATCTACAGGTCACTGGGAGACACAGTCCCTGGGGACCGACCGACAGATCACTGGGAGACACAGTCCCTGGGAATAGATCTACAGATCACTGGGAGACACAGTCCCTGGGGACAGACCTACAGATCACTGGGAGACACAGTCCCTGGGGATAGATCTACAGATCACTGGGAGACACAGTCCCTGAGCATAGATCTACAGATCACTTGGAGACACAGTCCCTGGGGAAAGACCTACAGATCACTGGGAGACTCAGTCCCTGGGGATAGATCTACAGATCACTGGGAGACACCGTCCCTGCGGAAATACCTCCAGGTCACTGGGAGACACAGAGCCTGGGGACAGATCTACAGACCACTGGGAGACACAGTCCCTGGTGACAGATCTACCGATCACTGGGAGACACAGTCCCTGGGGACAGATCTACAGACCACTGGGAGACACAGTCCCTGGGGACAGATCTACAGATCACTGGGAGACACAGTCCCTGGGGATAGATCTACAGATCACTGGGAGACACAGTCCCTGGGGATAGATCGACAGATCACTGGGAGACACAGTCCCTGGAAATAGATCTACAGATCACTGGTCGACACAGTACCTGGGGATAGATCTACAGATCACTGGGAGACACAGTCCCTGGGGATAGATCAACAGATCACCAGGAGACACAGTCCCTGGGGATAGACCGACAGATCACTGGGAGACACAGTCCCTGGGGATAGACCTACAGATCACTGGGAGACACAGTCCCTGGGGACAGATCTACAGATCATTGGGAGACACAATCCCTGGGGATAGGTCTACAGATCACTGGGAGACACAGTCCCTGGGGATAGATCTACAGATCACTGGGAGACACAGTCCCTGGGGAAAGACCGACAGATCACCGGGAGACACATTCCCTGGGGACAGACCTACAGATCACTGGGAGACACTGTCCCTGGGGATAGATCTACAGATCACTGTTCGACACAGTCCCTGGGGATAGATCTACACATCACTGGGAGACACAGTCCCTGGGGACAGACCTATAGATCACTGGGAGACACAGTCCCGGGGGAAATATCTACACATCACTGGGAGACACAATCCCTGGGGACAGACCTACAGATCACTGGGAGACACAGTCGCTGGGGATAGACCTACAGATCACTGGGAGACACAGTCCCTGGGGATAGATCTACAGATCACTGGGAGACACAGTCCCTGGGGATAGATCTACAGATCACTGTGAGACACAGTCCCTGGGGATAGATCTACACATCACTGGGAGACACAGTCCCTGGGGACAGACCTATAGATCACTGGGAGACACAGTCCCGGGGGATAGATCTACAGATCACTGGGAGACACAGTCCCTGGAGAAAGACCTACATATCACTTGAGACACAGTCCCTGGGGATAGATCTACAGATCACTGGGAGACACAGTCCCTGGGCACAGATCTACAGATCACTGGGAGAAACAGTCCCTGGGGACAGACCTACAGATCACTGGGAGACACCGTCCCTGTGGATAGACCTACAGATCACTGGGAGACTCAGTCCCTGGGGATAGATCTACAGATCACTGGGAGACACAGTCCCTGGTGACAGATCTACCGATCACTGGGAGACACAGTCCCTGTGGATAGATCTACAGATCACTGGGAGACACAGTTCCTGGGGATAGATCGACAGATCACTGGGAGACACAGTCCCTGGGGTTAGATCTACAGATCACTGGAAAACACAGTCTCTGTGCACAGACCTACAGATCACTGGGAGACACAGTCCCTGGGGACAGATCTACAGAACACTGGGAGACACAGTCCCTGGCGATAGATCAACAGATCACTGGGAGACACGGTCCCTGGGGATAGAACTACAGATCACTGGGAGACACAGTCCATGGGGAAAGACCGACAGATCACTGGGAGGCACAGTCCCTGGGGATAGATCTCCAGATCACCGGGAGGCACAGTCCCTGGGGATAGATCGACAGATCACTGGGAGACAAAATCCCTGGGGACAGATATATAGATCACTGGGAGACACAATCCCTGGGGACAGATCTACAGATCACTGGGAGACACAGTGCCTGGGGATAGATCTACAGATCACTGGGAGACACAGTCCCTGGGGATAGATCCACAGATCACTGGGAGACACAATCCCTGGGGATAGATCTACAGATCACTGGGAGACACAGTACGTGGGAATAGATCTACAGACCACTGGGAGACACAGTCCCTGGGGATAGATCTACAGATCACTGGGAGACACAGTCCCTGGGGATAGATCGACATATCACATGAGACACAGTCCCTGGGGACAGACCTACATATCACTGGGAGACACAGTCCCTTGGGTTAGACCTACAGATCACTGGGAGACACAGTCCCTGGGGATAGACCTACAGATCACTGGGAGACAGAGTCCCTGGGGATAGATCTACAGATCACTGGGAGACACAGTCCCTGGGGATAGAACAACAGATCACATGAGACACAGTCCCTGGGGACAGACCTACAGATCACTGGGAGATACAGTCCCTTTGAACAGACCTACAGATCACTGGTAGACACAGTCCCTGGGGATAGACCTACTGATCACTGGGAGACACAGTCCCTGGGGATAGACCTACAGATCACTGGGAGACAGAGTCCCTGGGGATAGACCTACAGATCACTGGGAGACAGAGTCCCTGGGGATAGATCTACAGATCACTGGGAGACACAGTCCCTGGTGTTAGATCTACAGATCACTGGGAGACACAGTCCCTGTGGACAGACCTACAGATCACTGGGAGACACAGTCCCTGGGGATAGATCTACAGATCACTGGAAGACACGGTCCCTGGGGATAGAACTACAGATGACTGGGAGACACAGTCCCTGAGGAAAGACCGACGGATCACTGGGAGACACAGTCCCTGGGGATAGATCTCCAGATCACCGGGAGGCACAGTCCCTGGGGATAGATCTACAGATCACTGGGAGACAAAATCCCTGGGGACAGATATATAGATCACTGGGAGACACAATCCCTGGGGACAGATCTACAGATCACTGGGAGACACAGTCCCTGGGGATAGATCTACAGATCACTGGGAGACACAGTCCCTGGGGATAGATCTACAGATCACTGGGAGACACAATCCCTGGGGAAATATCTACACATCACTGGGAGACACAATCCCTGGGGACAGACCTACAGATCACTGGGAGACACAGTCGCTGGGGATAGACCTACAGATCACTGGGAGACACAGTCCCTGGGGATAGATCTACAGATCACTGGGATACACAGTCCCTGGGGATAGATCTACAGATCACTGTGAGACACAGTCCCTGGGGATAGATCTACACATCACTGGGAGACACAGTCCCTGGGGACAGACCTATAGATCACTGGGAGACACAGTCCCGGGGGATAGATCTACATATCACTTGAGACACAGTCCCTGGGGATAGATCTACAGATCACTGGGAGACACAGTCCCTGGGCACAGATCTACAGATCACTGGGAGAAACAGTCCCTGGGGACAGACCTACAGATCACTGGGAGACACCGTCCCTGTGGATAGACCTACAGATCACTGGGAGACTCAGTCCCTGGGGATAGATCTACAGATCACTGGGAGACACAGTCCCTGGTGACAGATCGACCGATCACTGGGAGACACAGTCCCTGTGGATAGATCTACAGATCACTGGGAGACACAGTTCCTGGGGATAGATCGACAGATCACTGGGAGACACAGTCCCTGGGGTTAGATCTACAGATCACTGGAAAACACAGTCCCTGTGCACAGACCTACAGATCACTGGGAGACACAGTCCCTGGGGACAGATCTACAGAACACTGGGAGACACAGTCCCTGGCGATAGATCAACAGATCACTGGGAGACACGGTCCCTGGGGATAGAACTACAGATCACTGGGAGACACAGTCCATGGGGAAAGACCGACAGATCACTGGGAGGCACAGTCCCTGGGGATAGATCTCCAGATCACCGGGAGGCACAGTCCCTGGGGATAGATCGACAGATCACTGGGAGACAAAATCCCTGGGGACAGATATATAGATCACTGGGAGACACAATCCCTGGGGACAGATCTACAGATCACTGGGAGACACAGTGCCTGGGGATAGATCTACAGATCACTGGGAGACACAGTCCCTGGGGATAGATCCACAGATCACTGGGAGACACAATCCCTGGGGATAGATCTACAGATCACTGGGAGACACAGTACGTGGGAATAGATCTACAGACCACTGGGAGACACAGTCCCTGGGGATAGATCTACAGATCACTGGGAGACACAGTCCCTGGGGATAGATCGACATATCACATGAGACACAGTCCCTGGGGACAGACCTACATATCACTGGGAGACACAGTCCCTTGGGTTAGACCTACAGATCACTGGGAGACACAGTCCCTGGGGATAGACCTACAGATCACTGGGAGACAGAGTCCCTGGGGATAGATCTACAGATCCCTGGGAGACACAGTCCCTGGGGATAGAACAACAGATCACATGAGACACAGTCCCTGGGGACAGACCTACATATCACTCGGAGACACAGTACCTGGGGATAGATCTACAGATCACTGGGAGACACAGTCCCTGGGGATAGAACAACAGATCACTGGGAGATACAGTCCCTTTGAACAGACCTACAGATCACTGGTAGACACAGTCCCTGGGGATAGACCTACAGATCACTGGGAGACACAGTCCCTGGGGATAGACCTACAGATCACTGGGAGACAGAGTCCCTGGGGATAGACCTACAGATCACTGGGAGACAGAGTCCCTGGGGATAGATCTACAGATCACTGGGAGACACAGTCCCTGGTGTTAGATCTACAGATCACTGGGAGACACAGTCCCTGTGGACAGACCTACAGATCACTGGGAGACACAGTCCCTGGGGATAGATCTACAGATCACTGGAAGACACGGTCCCTGGGGATAGAACTACAGATGACTGGGAGACACAGTCCCTGAGGAAAGACCGACGGATCACTGGGAGACACAGTCCCTGGGGATAGATCTCCAGATCACCGGGAGGCACAGTCCCTGGGGATAGATCTACAGGTCACTGGGAGACAAAATCCCTGGGGACAGATATATAGATCACTGGGAGACACAATCCCTGGGGACAGATCTACAGATCACTGGGAGACACAGTCCCTGGGGATAGATCTACAGATCACTGGGAGACACAGTCCCTGGGGATAGATCTACAGATCACTGGGAGACACAATCCCTGGGGATCGATCTACAGATCACTGGGAGACACAGTCCATGGGGATAGATCTACAGACCACTGGGAGACACAGTCCCTGGGGATAGATCTACAGATCACTGGGAGACACAGTCCCTGGGGATAGATCGACATATCACATGAGACACAGACCCTGGGGACAGACCGACAGATCACTGGGAGACACAGTCCCTGGGGATAGATCTACAGATCACATGAGACACAGTCCCTGGGGACAGACCTACAGATCACCAGGAGACACAGTCCCTGGGGATACATCAACAGATCACTGGGAGACACAGTCCCTGGGGATAGATCTACAGATCACATGAGACACAGTCTCTGGGGACAGACCTACAGATCACTGGGAGACACAGTCCCTAGGGATATATCTACAGATCACTGGGAGACACAGTCCCTGGGGATAGACTTTCAGATCACTGGGGATAGATCTACAGATCACTGGGAGACACAGTCCCTGGGGACAGATCTGCAGATCACCAGGAGACACAGTCCCTGGGGATAGAACAACAGATCACTGGGAGACACGGTCCCTGGGGACAGATCTGCAGATCACTGGGACACACAGTCCCTGGGGACAGACCTATAGATCACTGGGAGACACAGTCCCTGGGGACAGATCTACAAATCACTGGGAGACACAGTCCCTGGGGATAGATCTACAGATCACTGGGAGACACAGTCCCTGGGGATAGACCTACAGATCACTGGGAGACAGAGTCCCTGGGGATAGATCTACACATCACTGGGAGACACAGTCCCTGGGGTTAGATCTACAGATCACTGGGAGACACAGTCCCTGGGGATAGATCTACAGATCACTGGGAGACACGGTCCCTGGGGATAGAACTACAGATCACTATGAGACACAGTCCCTGAGGAAAGACCGACAGATCACTGGGAGACACAGTCCCTGGGGATAGATCTCCAGATCACCGGGAGGCACAGTCCCTGGGGATAGATCTACAGATCACTGGGAGACAAAATCCCTGGGGACAGATATACAGATCACTGGGAGACACAATCCCTGGGGACAGATCTACAGATCACTGGGAGACACAGTCCCTGGGGATAGATCTACAGATCACTGGGAGACACAGTCCCTGGAGATAGATCTACAGATCACTGGGAGACACAGTCCCTGGGGATAGATCTACAGATCACTGGGAGACACAGTCCCTGGGGATAGACTTTCAGATCACGGGGAGACACAGTCCCTGGGGATAGATCTGCAGATCACTGGGAGACACAGTCCCTGGGGACAGATCTGCAGATCACTGGGATACACAGTCCCTGGGGACAGACCTACAGATCACTGGGAGACACAGTCCCTGGGGATAGAGCTACAGATCACTGGGAGACACAGTCCCTGGGGACAGACCTACAGATCACTGGGAGACACAGTCCCTGGGGACAGATCTACAAATCACTGGGAGACACAGTCCCTGGGGATAGACCTACAGATCACTGGGAGACACTTTCCCTGGGGACAGACCTACAGATCACTGGGAGACACAGTCCCTGGGGATAGACCTACAGATCACTGGGAGACATAGTCCATGGGGATAGATCTACAGATCACGGGGAGACACAGTCCCTGGGGATAGATCTGCAGATCACTGGGAGACACAGTCCCTGAGGATAGACCAACAAATCACTGGGAGACACTTTCCCTGGGGACAGACCTCCAGATCACTGAGAGACACAGTCCCTGGGGATAGACCTACAGATCACTGGGAGACACAGTCCCTGGGGATAGATCTACAGATCACTGGGAGACACAGTCCCTGGGGATAGATCCACAGATCATTGGGAGACACAGTCCCTGGGAATAGACCTGCAGATCACTGGGAGACACAGTCCCTGGTGATAGATCTACAGGTCACTGGGAGACACAGTCCCTGGTGATAGATCTACAGATCACTGGGAGACACAGTCCCTGGGCATAGATCTACAGATCACTGGGAGACACAGTCCCTGGGGACAGACCTGCAGATCACTGGGAGACACCGTCCCTGTGGATAGACCTACAGATCACTGGGAGACTCAGTCCCTGGGGATAGATCTACAGATCACTGGGAGACTCAGTCCCTGGGGATAGATCTACAGGTCACTGGGAGACACAGTCCCTGTGGAAAGACCTGCAGATCACTGGGAGACACAGTCCCTGGTGATAGATCTACAGGTCACTGGGAGACACAGTCCCTGGTGATAGATCTACAGATCACTGGGAGACACAGTCCCTAGGGATAGACCTACAGATCACTGGGAGACACGGTCCCTGGGGACAGATCTGCAGATCACTGGGATACACAGTCCCTGGGGACAGACCTATAGATCACTGGGAGACACAGTCCCTGGGGACAGATCTACAAATCACTGGGAGACACAGTCCCTGGGGATAGACCTACAGATCACTGGGAGACACAGTCCCTGGGGATAGACCTACAGATCACCGGGAGACACAGTCCCTGGGGATAGATCTACAGATCACTGGGAGACACAGTCCCTGTTGACAGACCTACAGATCACTGGGAGACACAGTCCCTGGGGATAGATCTACAGATCACTGGGAGACACGGTCCCTGGGGATAGAACTACAGATCACTATGAGACACAGTCCCTGAGGAAAGACCGACAGATCACTGGGAGACACAGTCCCTGGGGATAGATCTCCAGATCACCGGGAGGCACAGTCCCTGGGGATAGATCTACAGATCACTGGGAGACAAAATCCCTGGGGACAGATATACAGATCACTGGGAGACACAATCCCTGGGGACAGATCGACAGATCACTGGGAGACACAGTCCCTGGGGATAGATCTACAGATCACTGGGAGACACAGTCCCTGGGGATAAATATACAGATCACTGGGAGACACAGTCCCTGGGGATAGATCTACAGATCAATGGGAGACACAGTCCCTAGGGATAGATCTACAGATCACTGGGAGACACAGTCCCTGGGGATAGACTTTCAGATCACGGGGAGACACAGTCCCTGGGGATAGAGCTACAGATCACTGGGAGACACAGTCCCTGCGGACAGACCTACAGATCACTGGGAGACACAGTCCCTGGGGACAGATCTACAAATCACTGGGAGACACAGTCCCTGGGGATAGACCTACAGATCACTGGGAGACACTTTCCCTGGGGACAGACCTACAGATCACTGGGAGACACAGTCCCTGGGGATAGACCTACAGATCACTGGGAGACATAGTCCCTGGGGATAGATCTACAGATCACGGGGAGACACAGTCCCTGGGGACAGACCTCCAGATCACTGGGAGACACAGTCCCTGGGGATAGACCTACAGATCACTGGGAGACACAGTCCCTGGGGACAGACCTGTAGATCACTGGGAGACACAGTCCCTGGGGACAGATCTACAAATCACTGGGAGACACAGTCTCTGGGGATAGACCTACAGATCACCGGGAGACACTTTCCATGGGGACAGACCTACAGATCACTGAGAGACACAGTCCCTGGGGATAGATCTACAGATCACTGGGAGATACAGTCCCTGGGGACAGATCTACAGATCATTGGAGGCACAGTCCCTGGTGATAGACCTACAGATCACTGGGAGACACGGTCCGTGGGGATAGATCTACAGATCACTGGGAGACACAGTCCCTGGGGACAGACCTACAGATCACAGGGAGACACAGTCCCTGGGGACAGATCTTCAGATCACTGGGAGACACAGTCCCTGGGGATAGATCTACAGATCACTGGGAGATACAGTCCCTGGGGACAGACCTACAGATCACTGGTAGACACAGTTCCTGGGGATAGACCTACAGATCACTGGGAGACACAGTCAATAGGGACAGACCTACAGATCACTGGGAGTCACAGTCCCTGGGGATAGAGCGACAGATCACTGGGAGACACAGTCGCTGGGGATAGATTTACAGATCACTGGGAGATACAGTCCCTGGGGATAGATCTACAGATCACTGGGAGACACGGTCCCTGGGGATAGAACTACAGATCACTATGAGACACAGTCCCTGAGGAAAGACCGACAGATCACTGGGAGACACAGTCCCTGGGGATAGATCTCCAGATCACCGGGAGGCACAGTCCCTGGGGATAGATCTACAGATCACTGGGAGACAAAATCCCTGGGGACAGATATACAGATCACTGGGAGACACAATCCCTGGGGACAGATCTACAGATCACTGGGAGACACAGTCCCTGGGGATAGATCTACAGATCACTGGGAGACACAGTCCCTGGGGATAAATCTACAGATCACTGGGAGACACAGTCCCTGGGGATAGATCTACAGATCAATGGGAGACACAGTCCCTAGGGATAGATCTACAGATCACTGGGAGACACAGTCCCTGGGGATAGACTTTCAGATCACGGGGAGACACAGTCCCTGGGGATAGATCTGCAGATCACTGGGAGACACAGTCCCTGGGGACAGATCTGCAGATCACTGGGATACACAGTCCCTGGGGACAGACCTACAGATCACTGGGAGACACAGTCCCTGGGGATAGAGCTACAGATCACTGGGAGACACAGTCCCTGGGGACAGACCTACAGATCACTGGGAGACACAGTCCCTGGGGACAGATCTACAAATCACTGGGAGACACAGTCCCTGGGGATAGACCTACAGATCACTGGGAGACACTTTCCCTGGGGACAGACCTACAGATCACTGGGAGACACAGTCCCTGGGGATAGACCTACAGATCATTGGGAGACATAGTCCCTGGGGATAGATCTACAGATCACGGGGAGACACAGTCCCTGGGGACAGACCTCCAGATCACTGGGAGACACAGTCCCTGGGGATAGACCTACAGATCACTGGGAGACACAGTCCCTGGGGACAGACCTGTAGATCACTGGGAGACACAGTCCCTGGGGACAGATCTACAAATCACTGGGAGACACAGTCTCTGGGGATAGACCTACAGATCACCGGGAGACACTTTCCCTGGGGACAGACCTACAGATCACTGAGAGACACAGTCCCTGGGGATAGATCTACAGATCACTGGGAGATACAGTCCCTGGGGACAGATCTACAGATCATTGGAGGCACAGTCCCTGGTGATAGACCTACAGATCACTGGGAGACACGGTCCGTGGGGATAGATCTACAGATCACTGGGAGACACAGTCCCTGGGGACAGACCTACAGATCACAGGGAGACACAGTCCCTGGGGACAGATCTTCAGATCACTGGGAGACACAGTCCCTGGGGATAGATCTACAGATCACTGGGAGATACAGTCCCTGGGGACAGACCTACAGATCACTGGTAGACACAGTTCCTGGGGATAGACCTACAGATCACTGGGAGACACAGTCAATAGGGACAGACCTACAGATCACTGGGAGTCACAGTCCCTGGGGATAGAGCGACAGATCACTGGGAGACACAGTCGCTGGGGATAGATTTACAGATCACTGGGAGATACAGTCCCTGGGGATAGACCTACAGATCACTGGGAGATACAGTCCCTGGGCACAGATCTACAGATCACTGGGAGACACAGTACCTGGGGACAGATCTACAGATCACTGGGAGACACAGTCCCTGGGGATAGATCTACAGATCACTGGGAGACACAGTCCCTGTGGACAGACCTACAGATCATTGGGAGACACAGTCCCTGGGGTCAGATCTACAGATCACTGGGAGACACAGTCCCTGGGGATAGATCTACACATCACTGGGAGACACGGTCCATGGGGATAGATCTACAGATCACTGGCAGACACAGTCCCTGGGGACAGACCTACAGATCACAGGGAGTCACAGTCCCTGGGGACAGATCTTCAGATCACTGGGAGACACAGTCCCTGGGGATAGATCTACAGATCACTGGGAGATAAAGTCCCTGGGGACAGACCTACTGATCACTGGTAGACACAGTTCCTGGGGATAGACCGACAGATCACTGGGAGACACAGTCCCTGGGGACCGACCTACAGATCACTGGGAGACACAGTCCCTGGGGATAGACCTAAAGATCACTGGGAGACACAGTCCATGGAGACAGACCGACAGATCACCGGGAGACACAGTCCCTGGGGACAGACCTACAGATCACTGGGAGACACAGTCCCTGGGGATAGACCTACAGATCACTGGGAGACACAGTCCCTGGGGATTGATCGACAGATCACTGGGAGACACAGTCCCTGGGGATAGATCCACAGATCACTGGGAGACACAGTCCCTGGGGACAGACCTGCAGATCACTGGGAGACATCGTCCCTGGTGATAGATCTACAGGTCACTGGGAGGCACAGTTCCTGGGGATAGATCTACAGATCACTGGGAGACGCAGTCCCTGGGGATAGACCTACAGATCACTGGGAGACACAGTCCCTGGGGACAGATCTACAGATCACTGGGAGGTACAGTCCCTGGGGACAGATCTACAGATCATTGGAGGAACAGTCCCTGGGGATAGATCTGCAGATCACTGGGAGACACTGTCCCTGGGGATAGATCTACAGATCACTGGGAGACACAGTCCCTGGGGATAGATGTACAGATCACTGGGAGACACAGTCCATGGGGACAGACCTACAGATCACTGGGAGACACAGTACCTGGGGATAGATCGACAGATCACTGGGAGACACAGTCCCTGGGGACAGACCTACAGATCACTGGGAGACACAGTCCCTGGGGACAGATCTACAGATCACTGGGAGACACAGTCGCTGCGGATAGATTTACTGATCACTGGGAGATACAGTCCCTGGGCACAGATCTACAGATCACTGGGAGACACAGTCCCTGGGGACAGATCTACAGATCACTGGGAGGTACAGTCCCTGGGGACAGACCTACAGATCACAGGGAGACACAGTCCCTGGGGACAGATCTTCAGATCACTGGGAGACACAGTCCCTGGGGATAGATCTACAGATCACTGGGAGATACAGTCCCTGGGGACAGACCTACAGATCACTGGTAGACACAGTTCCTGGGGATAGACCTACAGATCACTGGGAGACACAGTCAATAGGGACAGACCTACAGATCACTGGGAGTCACAGTCCCTGGGGATAGAGCGACAGATCACTGGGAGACACAGTCGCTGGGGATAGATTTACAGATCACTGGGAGATACAGTCCCTGGGGATAGACCTACAGATCACTGGGAGATACAGTCCCTGGGCACAGATCTACAGATCACTGGGAGACACAGTACCTGGGGACAGATCTACAGATCACTGGGAGACACAGTCCCTGGGGATAGATCTACAGATCACTGGGAGACACAGTCCCTGTGGACAGACCTACAGATCATTGGGAGACACAGTCCCTGGGGTCAGATCTACAGATCACTGGGAGACACAGTCCCTGGGGATAGATCTACACATCACTGGGAGACACGGTCCATGGGGATAGATCTACAGATCACTGGCAGACACAGTCCCTGGGGACAGACCTACAGATCACAGGGAGTCACAGTCCCTGGGGACAGATCTTCAGATCACTGGGAGACACAGTCCCTGGGGATAGATCTACAGATCACTGGGAGATAAAGTCCCTGGGGACAGACCTACTGATCACTGGTAGACACAGTTCCTGGGGATAGACCGACAGATCACTGGGAGACACAGTCCCTGGGGACCGACCTACAGATCACTGGGAGACACAGTCCCTGGGGATAGACCTAAAGATCACTGGGAGACACAGTCCATGGAGACAGACCGACAGATCACCGGGAGACACAGTCCCTGGGGACAGACCTACAGATCACTGGGAGACACAGTCCCTGGGGATAGACCTACAGATCACTGGGAGACACAGTCCCTGGGGATTGATCGACAGATCACTGGGAGACACAGTCCCTGGGGATAGATCCACAGATCACTGGGAGACACAGTCCCTGGGGACAGACCTGCAGATCACTGGGAGACATCGTCCCTGGTGATAGATCTACAGGTCACTGGGAGGCACAGTTCCTGGGGATAGATCTACAGATCACTGGGAGACGCAGTCCCTGGGGATAGACCTACAGATCACTGGGAGACACAGTCCCTGGGGACAGATCTACAGATCACTG
This sequence comes from Pristiophorus japonicus, assembly GCF_044704955.1. Classification (NCBI taxonomy): domain Eukaryota; kingdom Metazoa; phylum Chordata; class Chondrichthyes; family Pristiophoridae; genus Pristiophorus; species Pristiophorus japonicus. The sequence goes on along the minus strand of NC_091987.1, from coordinate 153,606,420 downwards.
GGAGGTACAGTCCCTGGGGACAGATCTACAGATCATTGGAGGAACAGTCCCTGGGGATAGATCTGCAGATCACTGGGAGACACTGTCCCTGGGGATAGATCTACAGATCACTGGGAGACACAGTCCCTGGGGATAGATGTACAGATCACTGGGAGACACAGTCCATGGGGACAGACCTACAGATCACTGGGAGACACAGTACCTGGGGATAGATCGACAGATCACTGGGAGACACAGTCCCTGGGGACAGACCTACAGATCACTGGGAGACACAGTCCCTGGGGACAGATCTACAGATCACTGGGAGACACAGTCGCTGCGGATAGATTTACTGATCACTGGGAGATACAGTCCCTGGGCACAGATCTACAGATCACTGGGAGACACAGTCCCTGGGGACAGATCTACAGATCACTGGGAGGTACAGTCCCTGGGGACAGATCTACAGATCATTGGAGGAACAGTCCCTGGGGATAGATCTGCAGATCACTGGGAGACACTGTCCCTGGGGATAGATCTACAGATCACTGGGAGACACAGTCCCTGGGGATAGATGTACAGATCACTGGGAGACACAGTCCATGGGGACAGACCTACAGATCACTGGGAGACACAGTCCCTGGGGATAGATCGACGGATCACTGGGAGACACAGTCCCTGGGGACAGACTTACAGGTCACTGGGAGACACAGTCCCTGGGGACAGATCTACAGATCACTGGGAGACACAGTCGCTGGGGATAGATTTACTGATCACTGGGAGATACAGTCCCTGGGCACAGATCTACAGATCACTGGGAGACACAGTCCCTGGGGACAGACCAACAGATCACTGGGAGACACAGTCCCTGGGGATAGACCTACAGATCACTGGGAGACACAGTCCCTGAGGATTGATCGACAGATCACTGGGAGACACAGTCCCTGGGGATAGATCCACAGATCACTGGGAGACACAGTCCCTGGGAATAGACCTGCAGATCACTGGGAGACACAGTCCCTGGTGATAGATCTACAGGTCACTGGGAGACACAGTCCCTGGTGATAGATCTACAGATCACTGGGAGACACAGTCCCTGGGCATAGATCTACAGATCACTGGGAGACACAGTCCCTGGGGACAGACCTGCAGATCACTGGGAGACACCGTCCCTGTGGATAGACCTGCAGATCACTGTGAGACTCAGTCCCTGGGGATAGATCTACATATCACTGGGAGACTCAGTCCCTGGGGATAGATCTACATGTCACTGGGAGACACAGTCCCTGTGGAAAGACCTCCAGACCACTGGGAGACACAGTCCCTGGTGACAGATCTACCGATCATGGGAGACTCAGTCCCTGGGGATAGATCTACAGATCACTGGGAGACACAGTTCCTGGGGATAGATCGACAGATCACTGGGAGACACAGTCCCTGGGGATAGATCTACAGATCACTGGTCGACACAGTACCTGGGGATAGATCTACAGATCACTGGGAGACACAGTCCCTGGGGATAGATCAACAGATCACCAGGAGACACAGTCCCTGGGGATAGAACAACAGATCACTGGGAGATACAGTCCCTGGGAACAGACCTACAGATCACTGGTAGACACAGTCCCTGGGGATAGACCTACAGATCACTGGGAGACACGGTCCCTGGGGACAGATCTGCAGATCACTGGAATACACAGTCCCTGGGGACAGACCTATAGATCACTGGGAGACACAGTCCCTGGGGACAGATCTACAAATCACTGGGAGACACAGTCCCTGGGGATAGACCTACAGATCACTGGGAGACACAGTCCCTGGGGATAGACCTACAGATCACTGGGAGACACAGTCCCTGGGGATAGATCTACAGATCACTGGGAGACACAGTCCCTGTTGACAGACCTACAGATCACTGGGAGACACAGTCCCTGGGGATAGATCTACAGATCACTGGGAGACACGGTCCCTGGGGATAGAACTACAGATCACTATGAGACACAGTCCCTGAGGAAAGACCGACAGATCACTGGGAGACACAGTCCCTGGGGATAGATCTCCAGATCACCGGGAGGCACAGTCCCTGGGGATAGATCTACAGATCACTGGGAGACAAAATCCCTGGGGACAGATCTACAGATCACTGGGAGACACAGTCCCTGGGGATCGATCTACAGATCACTGGGAGACACAGTCCCTGGGGATAGATCTACAGATCACTGGGAGACACAGTCCCTGGGGATAGATCTACAGATCACTGGGAGACACAGTCCCTGGGGATAGACTTTCAGATCACGGGGAGACACAGTCCCTGGGGATAGATCTGCAGAGCACTGGGAGACACAGTCCCTGGGGACAGATCTGCAGATCACTGGGATACACAGTCCCTGGGGACAGACCTACAGATCACTGGGAGACACAGTCCCTGGGGATAGAGCTACAGATCACTGGGAGACACAGTCCCTGGGGACAGACCTACAGATCACTGGGAGACACAGTCCCTGGGGACAGATCTACAAATCACTGGGAGACACAGTCCCTGGGGATAGACCTACAGATCACTGGGAGACACTTTCCCTGGGGACAGACCTACAGATCACTGGGAGACACAGTCCCTGGTGATAGACCTACAGATCACTGGGAGACATAGTCCCTGGGGATAGATCTACAGATCACGGGGAGACACAGTCCCTGGGGATAGATCTGCAGATCACTGGGAGACACAGTCCCTGGGGACAGACCTACAGATCACTGAGAGACACAGTCCCTGGGGATAGATCTACAGATCACTGGGAGATACAGTCCCTGGGGACAGATCTACAGATCATTGGAGGCACAGTCCCTGGTGATAGACCTACAGATCACTGGGAGACACGGTCCGTGGGGATAGATCTACAGATCACTGGGAGACACAGTCCCTGGGGATAGATCTACAGATCACTGGGAGATACAGTCCCTGGGGACAGACCTACAGATCACTGGTAGACACAGTTCCTGGGGATAGACCTACAGATCACTGGGAGACACAGTCAATAGGGACAGACCTACAGATCACTGGGAGTCACAGTCCCTGGGGATAGAGCGACAGATCACTGGGAGACACAGTCGCTGGGGATAGATTTACAGATCACTGGGAGATACAGTCCCTGGGGATAGATCTACAGATCACTGGGAGATACAGTCCCTGGGCACAGATCTACAGATCACTGGGAGACACAGTACCTGGGGACAGATCTACAGATCACTGGGAGACACAGTCCCTGGGGATAGATCTACAGATCACTGGGAGACACAGTCCCTGTGGACAGACCTACAGATCATTGGGAGACACAGTCCCTGGGGATAGACCTAAAGATCACTGGGAGACACAGTCCATGGAGACAGACCGACAGATCACCGGGAGACACAGTCCCTGGGGATAGAGCTACAGATCACTGGGAGACACAGTCCCTGGGGATGGATCCACAGATCACTGGGAGACACAGTCCCTGGGGATAGACCTACAGATCACTGGGAGACACAGTCCCTGGGGATTGATCGACAGATCACTGGGAGACACAGTCCCTGGGGATAGATCCACAGATCACTGGGAGACACAGTCCCTGGGGACAGACCTGCAGATCACTGGGAGACATCGTCCCTGGTGATAGATCGACAGGTCACTGGGAGGCACAGTTCCTGGGGATAGATCTACAGATCACTGGGAGACGCAGTCCCTGGGGATAGACCTACAGATCACTGCGAGACACAGTCCCTGGGGACAGATCTACAGATCACTGGGAGGTACAGTCCCTGGGGACAGATCTACAGATCACTGGGAGACACAGTCCCTGGGGACAGACCTACAGATCACTGGGAGACACAGTCCCTGGGGACAGATCTACAAATCACTGGGAGACACAGTCCCTGGGGATAGACCTACAGATCACTGGGAGACACTTTCCCTGGGGACAGACCTACAGATCACTGGGAGACACAGTCCCTGGTGATAGACCTACAGATCACTGGGAGACATAGTCCCTGGGGATAGATCTACAGATCACGGGGAGACACAGTCCCTGGGGATAGATCTGCAGATCACTGGGAGACACAGTCCCTGGGGACAGACCTACAGATCACTGAGAGACACAGTCCCTGGGGATAGATCTACAGATCACTGGGAGATACAGTCCCTGGGGACAGATCTACAGATCATTGGAGGCACAGTCCCTGGTGATAGACCTACAGATCACTGGGAGACACGGTCCGTGGGGATAGATCTACAGATCACTGGGAGACACAGTCCCTGGGGATAGATCTACAGATCACTGGGAGATACAGTCCCTGGGGACAGACCTACAGATCACTGGTAGACACAGTTCCTGGGGATAGACCTACAGATCACTGGGAGACACAGTCAATAGGGACAGACCTACAGATCACTGGGAGTCACAGTCCCTGGGGATAGAGCGACAGATCACTGGGAGACACAGTCGCTGGGGATAGATTTACAGATCACTGGGAGATACAGTCCCTGGGGATAGATCTACAGATCACTGGGAGATACAGTCCCTGGGCACAGATCTACAGATCACTGGGAGACACAGTACCTGGGGACAGATCTACAGATCACTGGGAGACACAGTCCCTGGGGATAGATCTACAGATCACTGGGAGACACAGTCCCTGTGGACAGACCTACAGATCATTGGGAGACACAGTCCCTGGGGTCAGATCTACAGATCACTGGGAGACACAGTCCCTGGGGATAGATCTACACATCACTGGGAGACACGGTCCATGGGGATAGATCTACAGATCACTGGCAGACACAGTCCCTGGGGACAGACCTACAGATCACAGGGAGTCACAGTCCCTGGGGACAGATCTTCAGATCACTGGGAGACACAGTCCCTGGGGATAGATCTACAGATCACTGGGAGATACAGTCCCTGGGGACAGACCTACTGATCACTGGTAGACACAGTTCCTGGGGATAGATCGACAGATCACTGGGAGACACAGTCCCTGGGGACCGACCTACAGATCACTGGGAGACACAGTCCCTGGGGATAGACCTAAAGATCACTGGGAGACACAGTCCATGGAGACAGACCGACAGATCACCGGGAGACACAGTCCCTGGGGATAGAGCTACAGATCACTGGGAGACACAGTCCCTGGGGATGGATCCACAGATCACTGGGAGACACAGTCCCTGGGGATAGACCTACAGATCACTGGGAGACACAGTCCCTGGGGATTGATCGACAGATCACTGGGAGACACAGTCCCTGGGGATAGATCCACAGATCACTGGGAGACACAGTCCCTGGGGACAGACCTGCAGATCACTGGGAGACATCGTCCCTGGTGATAGATCGACAGGTCACTGGGAGGCACAGTTCCTGGGGATAGATCTACAGATCACTGGGAGACGCAGTCCCTGGGGATAGACCTACAGATCACTGCGAGACACAGTCCCTGGGGACAGATCTACAGATCACTGGGAGGTACAGTCCCTGGGGACAGATCTACAGATCATTGGAGGAACAGTCCCTGGGGATAGATCTGCAGATCACTGGGAGACACTGTCCCTGGGGATAGATCTACAGATCACTGGGAGACACAGTCCCTGGGGATAGATGTACAGATCACTGGGAGACACAGTCCATGGGGACAGACCTACAGATCACTGGGAGACACAGTACCTGGGGATAGATCGACAGATCACTGGGAGACACAGTCCCTGGGGATAGATCTACAGATCACGGGGAGACACAGTCCCTGGGGATAGATCTGCAGATCACTGGGAGACAATCCCTGGGGACAGACCTACAGATCACTGAGAGACACAGTCCCTGGGGATAGATCTACAGATCACTGGGAGATACAGTCCCTGGGGACAGATCTACAGATCATTGGAGGCACAGTCCCTGGTGATAGACCTACAGATCACTGGGAGACACGGTCCGTGGGGATAGATCTACAGATCACTGGGAGACACAGTCCCTGGGGATAGATCTACAGATCACTGGGAGATACAGTCCCTGGGGACAGACCTACAGATCACTGGTAGACACAGTTCCTGGGGATAGACCTACAGATCACTGGGAGACACAGTCAATAGGGACAGACCTACAGATCACTGGGAGTCACAGTCCCTGGGGATAGAGCGACAGATCACTGGGAGACACAGTCGCTGGGGATATATTTACAGATCACTGGGAGATACAGTCCCTGGGGATAGATCTACAGATCACTGGGAGATACAGTCCCTGGGCACAGATCTACAGATCACTGGGAGACACAGTACCTGGGGACAGATCTACAGATCACTGGGAGATACAGTCCCTGGGGATAGATCTACAGATCACTGGGAGACACAGTCCCTGTGGACAGACCTACAGATCATTGGGAGACACAGTCCCTGGGGTCAGATCTACAGATCACTGGGAGACACTGTCCCTGGGGATAGATCTACACATCACTGGGAGACACGGTCCATGGGGATAGATCTACAGATCACTGGCAGACACAGTCCCTGGGGACAGACCTACAGATCACAGGGAGTCACAGTCCCTGGGGACAGATCTTCAGATCACTGGGAGACACAGTCCCTGGGGATAGATCTACAGATCACTGGGAGATACAGTCCCTGGGGACAGACCTACTGATCACTAGTAAACACAGTTCCTGGGGATAGATCGACAGATCACTGGGAGACACAGTCCCTGGGGACCGACCTACAGATCACTGGGAGACACAGTCCCTGGGGATAGACCTAAAGATCACTGGGAGACACAGTCCATGGAGACAGACCGACAGATCACCGGGAGACACAGTCCCTGGGGATAGAGCTACAGATCACTGGGAGACACAGTCCCTGGGGATGGATCCACAGATCACTGGGAGACACAGTCCCTGGGGATAGACCTACAGATCACTGGGAGACACAGTCCCTGGGGATTGATCGACAGATCACTGGGAGACACAGTCCCTGGGGATAGATCCACAGATCACTGGGAGACACAGTCCCTGGGGACAGACCTGCAGATCACTGGGAGACATCGTCCCTGGTGATAGATCTACAGGTCACTGGGAGGCACAGTTCCTGGGGATAGATCTACAGATCACTGGGAGACGCAGTCCCTGGGGATAGACCTACAGATCACTGCGAGACACAGTCCCTGGGGACAGATCTACAGATCACTGGGAGGTACAGTCCCTGGGGACAGATCTACAGATCATTGGAGGAACAGTCCCTGGGGATAGATCTGCAGATCACTGGGAGACACTGTCCCTGGGGATAGATCTACAGATCACTGGGAGACACAGTCCCTGGGGATAGATGTACAGATCACTGGGAGACACAGTCCATGGGGACAGACCTACAGATCACTGGGAGGCACAGTACCTGGGGATAGATCGACAGATCACTGGGAGACACAGTCCCTGGGGACAGACCTACAGATCACTGGGAGACACAGTCCCTGGGGACAGACCTACAGATCACTGGGAGACACAGTCCCTGGGGATAGACCTACAGATCACTGGGAGACACAGTCCCTGGGGATTGATCGACAGATCACTGGGAGACACAGTCCCTGGGGATAGATCCACAGATCACTGGGAGACACAGTCCCTGGGGACAGACCTGCAGATCACTGGGAGACATCGTCCCTGGTGATAGATCTACAGATCACTGGGAGACGCAGTCCCTGGGGATAGACCTACAGATCACTGGGAGACACAGTCCCTGGGGACAGATCTACAGATCACTGGGAGACACAGTCGCTGGGGATAGATTTACTGATCACTGGGAGATACAGTCCCTGGGCACAGATCTACAGATCACTGGGAGACACAGTCCCTGGGGACAGACCTACAGATCACTGGGAGACACAGTCCCTGGGGATAGACCTACAGATCACTGGGAGACACAGTCCCTGGGGATTGATCGACAGATCACTGGGCGACACAGTCCCTGGGGATAGATCCACAGATCACTGGGAGACACAGTCCCTGGGGACAGACCTGCAGATCACTGGGAGACATCGTCCCTGGTGATAGATCTACAGGTCACTGGGAGGCACAGTTCCTGGGGATAGATCTACAGATCACTGGGAGACGCAGTCCCTGGGGATAGACCTACAGATCACTGGGAGAAACAGTCCCTGGGGTCAGATCTGCAGATCACTGGGAGGTACAGTCCCTGGGGATAGATCTGCAGATCACTGGGAGACACTGTCCCTGGGGATAGATCTACAGATCACTGGGAGACACAGTCCCTGGGGACCGACCTGCAGATCACTGGGAGACACAGTCCCTGGGGATAGACCTAAAGATCACTGGGAGACACAGTCCATGGAGACAGACCGACAGATCACCGGGAGACACAGTCCCTGGGGATAGAGCTACAGATCACTGGGAGACACAGTCCCTGGGGATGGATCCACAGATCACTGGGAGACACAGTCCCTGGGGATAGACCTACAGATCACTGGGAGACACAGTCCCTGGGGATTGATCGACAGATCACTGGGAGACACAGTCCCTGGGGATAGATCCACAGATCACTGGGAGACACAGTCCCTGGGGACAGACCTGCAGATCACTGGGAGACATCGTCCCTGGTGATAGATCTACAGGTCACTGGGAGGCACAGTTCCTGGGGATAGATCTACAGATCACTGGGAGACGCAGTCCCTGGGGATAGACCTACAGATCACTGCGAGACACAGTCCCTGGGGACAGATCTACAGATCACTGGGAGGTACAGTCCCTGGGGACAGATCTACAGATCATTGGAGGAACAGTCCCTGGGGATAGATCTGCAGATCACTGGGAGACACTGTCCCTGGGGATAGATCTACAGATCACTGGGAGACACAGTCCCTGGGGATAGATGTACAGATCACTGGGAGACACAGTCCATGGGGACAGACCTACAGATCACTGGGAGACACAGTACCTGGGGATAGATCGACAGATCACTGGGAGACACAGTCCCTGGGGACAGACCTACAGATCACTGGGAGACACAGTCCCTGGGGATAGACCTACAGATCACTGGGAGACACAGTCCCTGGGGATTGATCGACAGATCACTGGGAGACAGTCCCTGGGGATAGATCCACAGATCACTGGGAGACACAGTCCCTGGGGACAGACCTGCAGATCACTGGGAGACATCGTCCCTGGTGATAGATCTACAGATCACTGGGAGACGCAGTCCCTGGGGATAGACCTACAGATCACTGGGAGACACAGTCCCTGGGGACAGATCTACAGATCACTGGGAGACACAGTCGCTGGGGATAGATTTACTGATCACTGGGAGATACAGTCCCTGGGCACAGATCTACAGATCACTGGGAGACACAGTCCCTGGGGACAGACCTACAGATCACTGGGAGACACAGTCCCTGGGGATAGACCTACAGATCACTGGGAGACACAGTCCCTGGGGATTGATCGACAGATCACTGGGAGACACAGTCCCTGGGGATAGATCCACAGATCACTGGGAGACACAGTCCCTGGGGACAGACCTGCAGATCACTGGGAGACATCGTCCCTGGTGATAGATCTACAGGTCACTGGGAGGCACAGTTCCTGGGGATAGATCTACAGATCACTGGGAGACGCAGTCCCTGGGGATAGACCTACAGATCACTGGGAGAAACAGTCCCTGGGGTCAGATCTGCAGATCACTGGGAGGTACAGTCCCTGGGGATAGATCTGCAGATCACTGGGAGACACTGTCCCTGGGGATAGATCTACAGATCACTGGGAGACACAGTCCCTGGGGATAGATGTACAGATCACTGGGAGACACAGTCCATGGGGACAGACCTACAGATCACTGGGAGCCACAGTCCCTGGGGATAGATCGACAGATCACTGGGAGACACAGTCCCTGGGGACAGACCTACAGATCACTGGGAGACACAGTCCCTGGGGACAGATCTACAGATCACTGGGAGACACAGTCGCTGGGGATAGATTTACTGATCACTGGGAGATACAGTCCCTGGGCACAGATCTACAGATCACTGGGAGACACAGTCCCTGGGGACAGACCTACAGATCACAGGGAAACACAGTCCCTGGGGACAGCCCTACAGTTCACAGGGAGACACAGTCCCTGGGGATAGATCTACAGATCACTGGGAGACACAGTCCCTGTGGACAGACCTACAGATCACTGGGAGACACAGTCCCTGGGGACAGATCTATAGATCACTGGGAGACACAGTCCCTGGGGATAGATCTACAGATCACTAGGAGATACAGTCCCTGGGGACAGATCTACAGATCATTGGAGGCACAGTCCCTGGGGATAGATCTACAGATCACTGGGAGACACAGTCCCTGTGGACAGACCTACAGATCACTGGGAGACACAGTCCCTGAGGACAGATCTATAGATCACTGGGAGACACAGTCCCTGGGTATAGATCTACAGATCACTGGGAGACACGGTCCCTGGGGATAGAACTATAGATCACTGGGCGACACAGTCCCTGGGGATAGATCGACAGATCACTGGGAGACACAGTCCCTGGGGAAAGACCGACAGATCACTGGGAGACACAGTCCCTGGGGATAGATCTCCAGATCACCGGGAGGCACAGTCCCTGGGGATAGATCTACAGATCACTGGGAGACACAGTTCCTGGGGACAGATCTACAGATCACTGGGAGACACAGTCCCTGGGGATAGATCTACAGATCACTGGGAGACACAGTCCCTGGGGATTGACCTGCAGATCACTGGGAGACACAGTCCCTGGTGATAGATCTACAGGTCACTGGGAGGCACAGTTCCTGTGGATAGATCTACAGATCTCTGGGAGACACAGTCCCTGGGGATAGACCTACAGATCACTGGGTGACACAGTCCCTGGGGACAGATCTACAGATCATTGGGAGATACAGTCCCTGGGGACAGATCTACAGATCATTGGAGGCACAGTCCCTGGGGATAGATCTGCAGATCACTGGGCGACACTGTCCCTGGGGATAGATCTACAGATCACTGGGAGACACAGTCCCTTGGGATAGATCTACAGATCACTGGGAGACACAGTCCATGTGGACAGACCTACAGATCACTGGGAGACACAGTCCCTGGGGATAGATCGACAGATCACTGGGAGACACAGTCCCTGGGGACAGACCTATAGATCACTGGGAGACACAGTCCCTGGGGATAGATCTACAGATCACTGGGAGACACAGTCGCTGGGGATAGATCGACAGATCACTGGGAGATACAGTCCCTGGGGACATATCTACAGATCACTGGGAGACACAGTCCCTGGGGATAGATCTACAGATCACTGGGAGACACAGTCCCTGTGGACAGACCTACAGATCACTGGGAGACACAGTCCCTGGGGACAGATCTACAGATCACTGGGAGACACAGTCCCTGGGGATAGATCTACAGATCACTGGGAGACACGGTCCGTGGGGATAGATCTACAGATCACTGGGAGCCACAGTCCCTGGGGACAGACCTACAGATCACAGGGAGACACAGTCCCTGGGGACAGCCCTACAATTCACAGGGAGACACAGTCCCTGGGGATAGATCTACAGATCACTGGGAGACACAGTCCCTGTGGACAGACCTACAGATCACTGGGAGACACAGTCCCTGGGGACAGATCTACAGATCACTGGGAGATACAGTCCCTGGGGACAGATCTACAGATCATTGGAGGCACAGTCCCTGGGGATAGACCTACAGATCACTGGGAGACATAGTCCCTCGGGACAGATCTATAGATCACTGGGAGACACAGGCCCTGGGGATAGATCTGCAGATCACTGGGAGACACAATCCCTGGGGACAGACCTACAGATCACTGGGAGACACAGTCCCTGGGGATAGTCCTGCAGACCACTGTGAGACATAGTCCCTGGGGACAGACCTGCAGTTCACAGGGAGACGCAGTCCCTGGGGATCGATCTACAGATCACTGGGAGACACAGTCCCTGTGGACAGACCTACAGATCGCTGGGAGACACAGTCCCTGGGGACAGATCTACAGATCACTGGGAGACACAGTCCCTGGGTATAGATCTACAGATCACTGGGAGACACGGTCCCTGGGGATAGAACTATAGATCACTGGGAGACACAGTCCCTGGGGATAGATCGACCGATCACTGGGAGACACAATCCCTGGGGAAAGACCGACAGATCACTGGGAGACACAGTCCCTGGGGATAGATCTCCAGATCACCGGGAGGCACAGTCCCTGGGGATAGATCTACAGATCACTGGGAGACACAGTTCCTGGGGACAGATCTACAGATCACTGGGAGACACAGTCCCTGGGGATAGATCTACAGATCACTGGGAGACACAGTCCCTGAGGATAGACCTGCAGATCACTGGGAGACACAGTCCCTGGTGATAGATCTACAGGTCACTGGGAGGCACAGTTCCTGTGGATAGATCTACAGATCTCTGGGAGACACAGTCCCTGGGGATAGACCTACAGATCACTGGGAGATACAGTCCCTGGGGACAGATCTACAGATCATTGGAGGCATAGTCCCTGGGGATAGATCTGCAGATCACTGGGCGACACTGTCCCTGGGGATAGATCTACAGATCACTGGGAGACACAGTCCCTTGGGATAGATCTACAGATCACTGGGAGACACAGTCCATGTGGACAGACCTACAGATCACTGGGAGACACAGTCCCTGGGGACAGATCTACAGATCACTGGGAGACACAGTCGCTGGGGATAGATTTACTGATCACTGGGAGATACAGTCCCTGGGCACAGATCTACAGATCACTGGGAGACACAGTCCCTGGGGACAGACCTACAGATCACAGGGAAACACAGTCCCTGGGGACAGCCCTACAGTTCACAGGGAGACACAGTCCCTGGGGATAGATCTGCAGATCACTGGGAGACACAGTCCCTGTGGACAGACCTACAGATCACTGGGAGACACAGTCCCTGGGGACAGATCTATAGATCACTGGGAGACACAGTCCCTGGGGATAGATCTACAGATCACTGGGAGATACAGTCCCTGGGGACAGATCTACAGATCATTGGAGGCACAGTCCCTGGGGATAGATCTACAGATCACTGGGAGACACAGTCCCTGTGGACAGACCTACAGATCACTGGGAGACACAGTCCCTGAGGACAGATCTATAGATCACTGGGAGACACAGTCCCTGGGTAGGGATCTACAGATCACTGGGAGACACGGTCCCTGGGGATAGAACTATAGATCACTGGGCGACACAGTCCCTGGGGATAGATCGACAGATCACTGGGAGACACAGTCCCTGGGGAAAGACCGACAGATCACTGGGAGACACAGTCCCTGGGGATACATCTACAGATCACTGGGAGACACAGTCCCTGGGGATTGACCTGCAGATCACTGGGAGACACAGTCGCTGGTGATAGATCTACAGGTCACTGGGAGGCACAGTTCCTGTGGATAGATCTACAGATCTCTGGGAGACACAGTCCCTGGGGATAGACCTACAGATCACTGGGTGACACAGTCCCTGGGGACAGATCTACAGATCACTGGGAGATACAGTCCCTGGGGACAGATCTACAGATCATTGGAGGCACAGTCCCTGGGGATAGATCTGCAGATCACTGGGCGACACTGTCCCTGGGGATAGATCTACAGATCACTGGGAGACACAGTCCCTTGGGATAGATCTACAGATCACTAGGAGACACAGTCCATGTGGACAGACCTACAGATCACTGGGAGACACAGTCCCTGGGGATAGATCGACAGATCACTGGGAGACACAGTCCCTGGGGACAGACCTACAGATCACTGGGAGACACAGTCCCTGGGGATAGATCTACAGATCACTGGGAGACACAGTCGCTGGGGATAGATCGACAGATCACTGGGAGATACAGTCCCTGGGGACATATCTACAGATCACTGGGAGACACAGTCCCTGGGGATAGATCTACAGATCACTGGGAGACACAGTCCCTGTGGACAGACCTACAGCTCACTGGGAGACACAGTCCCTGGGGACAGATCTACAGATCACTGGGAGACACAGTCCCTGGGGATAGATCTACAGATCACTGGGAGACACGGTCCGTGGGGATAGATCTACAGATCACTGGGAGACACAGTCCCTGGGGACAGACCTACAGATCACAGGGAGACACAGTCCCTGGGGACAGCCCTACAGTTCACAGGGAGACACAGTCCCTGTGGACAGACCTACAGATCACTGGGAGACACAGTCCCTGGGGACAGATCTACAGATCACTGGGAGATACAGTCCCTGGGGACAGATCTACAGATCATTGGAGGCACAGTCCCTGGGGATAGACCTACAGATCACTGGGAGACATAGTCCCTCGGGACAGATCTATAGATCACTGGGAGACACAGGCCCTGGGGATAGATCTGCAGATCACTGGGAGACACAATCCCTGGGGACAGACCTACAGATCACTGGGAGACACAGTCCCTGGGGATAGTCCTACAGACCACTGTGAGACATAGTCCCTGGGGACAGACCTGCAGTTCACAGGGAGACCCAGTCCCTGGGGATAGATCTACAGATCACTGGGAGACACAGTCCCTGTGGACAGACCTACAGATCGCTGGGAGACACAGTCCCTGGGGACAGATCTACAGATCACTGGGAGACACAGTCCCTGGGTATAGATCTACAGATCACTGGGAGACACGGTCCCTGGGGAAAGACCGACAGATCACTGGGAGACACAGTCCCTGGGGATAGACCTGCAGATCACTGGGAGACACAGTCCCTGGTGATAGATCTACAGGTCACTGGGAGGCACAGTTCCTGTGGATAGATCTACAGATCTCTGGGAGACACAGTCCCTGGGGATAGACCTACAGATCACTGGGTGACACAGTCCCTGGGGACAGATCTACAGATCACTGGGAGATACAGTCCCTGGGGACAGATCTACAGATCATTGGAGGCATAGTCCCTGGGGATAGATCTGCAGATCACTGGGCGACACTGTCCCTGGGGATAGATCTACAGATCACTGGGAGACACAGTCCCTTGGGATAGATCTACAGATCACTGGGAGACACAGTCCATGTGGACAAACCTACAGATCACTGGGAGACACAGTCCCTGGGGATAGATCGACA
This sequence comes from Pristiophorus japonicus, assembly GCF_044704955.1. Taxonomy (NCBI): domain Eukaryota; kingdom Metazoa; phylum Chordata; class Chondrichthyes; family Pristiophoridae; genus Pristiophorus; species Pristiophorus japonicus. Next base: position 153,591,287 of record NC_091987.1, on the reverse strand, counting down.
GATCACTGGGAGACACAGTCCCTGGGGACAGACCTACAGATCACTGGGAGACACAGTCCCTGGGGATAGATCTACAGATCACTGGGAGACACAGTCGCTGGGGATAGATCGACAGATCACTGGGAGATACAGTCCCTGGGGATAGACCTACAGATCACTGGGAGATACAGTCCCTGGGCACAGATCTACAGATCACTGGGAGACACAGTCCCTGGGGATAGATCTACAGATCACTGGGAGACACAGTCCATGTGGACAGACCTACAGATCACTGGGAGACACAGTCCCTGGGGATAGATCGACAGATCACTGGGAGACACAGTCCCTGGGGATAGACCTGCAGATCACTGGGGAGACACAGTCCCTGGGGATAGATCTACAGATCACTGGGAGACACGGTCCGTGGGGATAGATCTACAGATCACTGGGAGACACAGTCCCTGGGGACAGACCTACAGATCACAGGGAGACACAGTCCCTGGGGACAGATTTTCAGATCACTGGGAGACACAGTCCCTGGGCACAGATCTACAGATCACTGGGAGACACAGTTTTTGGGGACAGACCTGCAGATCACTGGGAGACACAGTCCCTGGTGATAGATCTACAGGTCACTGGGAGGCACAGTTCCTGGGGATAGATCTACAGATCACTGGGAGGCACAGTCCCTGGGGATAGACCTACAGATCACTGGGAGACACAGTCCCTGGGGAAAGATCTACAGATCACTGGGAGATACAGTCCCTGGGGATAGATCTACAGATCATTGGAGGCACAGTCCCTGGGGATAGATCTGCAGATCACTGGGAGACACTGTCCCTGGGGATAGATCTACAGATCACTGGGAGACACAGTCCCTGGGGATAGATCTACAGATCACTGGGAGACACAGTCAATAGGGACAGACCTACAGATCACTGGGAGTCACAGTCCCTGGGGATAGAGCGACAGATCACTGGGAGACACAGTCGCTGGGGATAGATTTACAGATCACTGGGAGATACAGTCCCTGGGGATAGACCTACAGATCACTGGGAGATACAGTCCCTGGGCACAGATCTACAGATCACTGGGAGACACAGTCCCTGTGGACAGACCTACAGATCATTGGGAGACACAGTCCCTGGGGTCAGATCTACAGATCACTGGGAGACACAGTCCCTGGGGATAGATCTACACATCACTGGGAGACACGGTCCATGGGGATAGATCTACAGATCACTGGCAGACACAGTCCCTGGGGACAGACCTACAGATCACAGGGAGTTACAGTCCCTGGGGACAGATCTTCAGATCACTGGGAGACACAGTCCCTGGGGATAGATCTACAGATCACTGGGAGATACAGTCCCTGGGGACAGACCTACTGATCACTGGTAGACACAGTTCCTGGGGATAGACCGACAGATCACTGGGAGACACAGTCCCTGGGGACCGACCTACAGATCACTGGGAGACACAGTCCCTGGGGATAGAGCTACAGATCACTGGGAGACACAGTCCCTGGGGATAGATCCACAGATCACTGGGAGACACAGTCCCTGGGGATAGACCTACAGATCACTGGGAGACACAGTCCCTGGGGATTGATCGACAGATCACTGGGAGACACAGTCCCTGGGGATAGATCCACAGATCACTGGGAGACACAGTCCCTGGGGACAGACCTGCAGATCACTGGGAGACATCGTCCCTGGTGATAGATCTACAGGTCACTGGGAGGCACAGTTCCTGGGGATAGATCTACAGATCACTGGGAGACGCAGTCCCTGGGGATAGACCTACAGATCACTGGGAGACACAGTCCCTGGGGACAGATCTACAGATCACTGGGAGGTACAGTCCCTGGGGACAGATCTACAGATCATTGGAGGAACAGTCCCTGGGGATAGATCTGCAGATCACTGGGAGACACTGTCCCTGGGGATAGATCTACAGATCACTGGGAGACACAGTCCCTGGGGATAGATGTACAGATCACTGGGAGACACAGTCCATGGGGACAGACCTACAGATCACTGGGAGACACAGTCCCTGGGGATAGATCGGCAGATCACTGGGAGACACAGTCCCTGGGGACAGATCGACAGATCACTGGGAGACACAGTCGCTGGGGATAGATTTACTGATCACTGGGAGATACAGTCCCTGGGCACAGATCTACAGATTACTGGGAGACACAGTCCCTGGGGACAGATCTACAGATCACTGGGAGGTACAGTCCCTGGGGACAGATCTACAGATCATTGGAGGAACAGTCCCTGGGGATAGATCTGCAGATCACTGGGAGACACTGTCCCTGGGGATAGATCTACAGATCACTGGGAGACACAGTCCCTGGGGATAGATGTACAGATCACTGGGAGACACAGTCCATGGGGACAGACCTACAGATCACTGGGAGACACAGTCCCTGGGGATAGATCGACAGATCACTGGGAGACACAGTCCCTGGGGACAGACCTACAGATCACTGGGAGACACAGTCCCTGGGGACAGATCTACAGATCACTGGGAGACACAGTCGCTGGGGATAGATTTACTGATCACTGGGAGATACAGTCCCTGGGCACAGATCTACAGATCACTGGGAGACACAGTCCCTGGGGACAGACCTACAGATCACTGGGAGACACAGTCCCTGGGGATAGACCTACAGATCACTGGGAGACACAGTCCCTGGTGATAGATCTACAGGTCACTGGGAGGCACAGTTCCTGGGGATAGATCTACAGATCACTGGGAGACGCAGTCCCTGGGGATAGACCTACAGATCACTGGGAGACACAGTCCCTGGGGACAGATCTACAGATCACTGGGAGATACAGTCCCTGGGGACAGACCTACAGATCACTGGTAGACACAGTTCCTGGGGATAGACCTACAGATCACTGGGAGACACAGTCAATAGGGACAGACCTACAGATCACTGGGAGTCACAGTCCCTGGGGATAGAGCGACAGATCACTGGGAGACACAGTCGCTGGGGATAGATTTACAGATCACTGGGAGATACAGTCCCTGGGGATAGATCTACAGATCACTGGGAGATACAGTCCCTGGGCACAGATCTACAGATCACTGGGAGACACAGTACCTGGGGACAGATCTACAGATCACTGGGAGACACAGTCCCTGGGGATAGATCTACAGATCACTGGGAGACACAGTCCCTGTGGACAGACCTACAGATCATTGGGAGACACAGTCCCTGGGGTCAGATCTACAGATCACTGGGAGACACTGTCCCTGGGGATAGATCTACATATCACTGGGAGACACGGTCCATGGGGATAGATCTACAGATCACTGGCAGACACTGTCCCTGGGGACAGACCTACAGATCACAGGGAGTCACAGTCCCTGGGGACAGATCTTCAGATCACTGGGAGACACAGTCCCTGGGGATAGATCTACAGATCACTGGGAGATACAGTCCCTGGGGACAGACCTACTGATCACTGGTAGACACAGTTCCTGGGGATAGATCGACAGATCACTGGGAGACACAGTCCCTGGGGACCGACCTACAGATCACTGGGAGACACAGTCCCTGGGGATAGACCTAAAGATCACTGGGAGACACAGTCCATGGAGACAGACCGACAGATCACCGGGAGACACAGTCCCTGGGGATAGAGCTACAGATCACTGGGAGACACAGTCCCTGGGGATGGATCCACAGATCACTGGGAGACACAGTCCCTGGGGATAGACCTACAGATCACTGGGAGACACAGTCCCTGGGGATTGATCGACAGATCACTGGGAGACACAGTCCCTGGGGATAGATCCACAGATCACTGGGAGACACAGTCCCTGGGGACAGACCTGCAGATCACTGGGAGACATCGTCCCTGGTGATAGATCTACAGGTCACTGGGAGGCACAGTTCCTGGGGATAGATCTACAGATCACTGGGAGACGCAGTCCCTGGGGATAGACCTACAGATCACTGCGAGACACAGTCCCTGGGGACAGATCTACAGATCACTGGGAGGTACAGTCCCTGGGGACAGATCTACAGATCATTGGAGGAACAGTCGCTGGGGATAGATCTGCAGATCACTGGGAGACACTGTCCCTGGGGATAGATCTACAGATCACTGGGAGACACAGTCCCTGGGGATAGATGTACAGATCACTGGGAGACACAGTCCATGGGGACAGACCTACAGATCACTGGGAGGCACAGTACCTGGGGATAGATCGACAGATCACTGGGAGACACAGTCCCTGGGGACAGACCTACAGATCACTGGGAGACACAGTCCCTGGGGACAGACCTACAGATCACTGGGAGACACAGTCCCTGGGGATAGACCTACAGATCACTGGGAGACACAGTCCCTGGGGATTGATCGACAGATCACTGGGAGACACAGTCCCTGGGGATAGATCCACAGATCACTGGGAGACACAGTCCCTGGGGACAGACCTGCAGATCACTGGGAGACATCGTCCCTGGTGATAGATCTACAGATCACTGGGAGACGCAGTCCCTGGGGATAGACCTACAGATCACTGGGAGACACAGTCCCTGGGGACAGATCTACAGATCACTGGGAGACACAGTCGCTGGGGATAGATTTACTGATCACTGGGAGATACAGTCCCTGGGCACAGATCTACAGATCACTGGGAGACACAGTCCCTGGGGACAGACCTACAGATCACTGGGAGACACAGTCCCTGGGGATAGACCTACAGATCACTGGGAGACACAGTCCCTGGGGATTGATCGACAGATCACTGGGAGACACAGTCCCTGGGGATAGATCCACAGATCACTGGGAGACACAGTCCCTGGGGACAGACCTGCAGATCACTGGGAGACATCGTCCCTGGTGATAGATCTACAGGTCACTGGGAGGCACAGTTCCTGGGGATAGATCTACAGATCACTGGGAGACGCAGTCCCTGGGGATAGACCTACAGATCACTGGGAGAAACAGTCCCTGGGGTCAGATCTGCAGATCACTGGGAGGTACAGTCCCTGGGGATAGATCTGCAGATCACTGGGAGACACTGTCCCTGGGGATAGATCTACAGATCACTGGGAGACACAGTCCCTGGGGACCGACCTACAGATCACTGGGAGACACAGTCCCTGGGGATAGACCTAAAGATCACTGGGAGACACAGTCCCTGGGGACAGATCTACAGATCACTGGGAGGTACAGTCCCTGGGGACAGATCTACAGATCATTGGAGGAACAGTCCCTGGGGATAGATCTGCAGATCACTGGGAGACACTGTCCCTGGGGATAGATCTACAGATCACTGGGAGACACAGTCCCTGGGGATAGATGTACAGATCACTGGGAGACACAGTCCATGGGGACAGACCTACAGATCACTGGGAGACACAGTCCCTGGGGATAGATCGACAGATCACTGGGAGACACAGTCCCTGGGGACAGACCTACAGATCACTGGGAGACACAGTCCCTGGGGACAGATCTACAGATCACTGGGAGACACAGTCGCTGGGGATAGATTTACTGATCACTGGGAGATACAGTCCCTGGGCACAGATCTACAGATCACTGGGAGACACAGTCCCTGGGGACAGACCTACAGATCACTGGGAGACACAGTCCCTGGGGATAGACCTACAGATCACTGGGAGACACAGTCCCTGGTGATAGATCTACAGGTCACTGGGAGGCACAGTTCCTGGGGATAGATCTACAGATCACTGGGAGACGCAGTCCCTGGGGATAGACCTACAGATCACTGGGAGACACAGTCCCTGGGGACAGATCTACAGATCACTGGGAGATACAGTCCCTGGGGACAGACCTACAGATCACTGGTAGACACAGTTCCTGGGGATAGACCTACAGATCACTGGGAGACACAGTCAATAGGGACAGACCTACAGATCACTGGGAGTCACAGTCCCTGGGGATAGAGCGACAGATCACTGGGAGACACAGTCGCTGGGGATAGATTTACAGATCACTGGGAGATACAGTCCCTGGGGATAGATCTACAGATCACTGGGAGATACAGTCCCTGGGCACAGATCTACAGATCACTGGGAGACACAGTACCTGGGGACAGATCTACAGATCACTGGGAGACACAGTCCCTGGGGATAGATCTACAGATCACTGGGAGACACAGTCCCTGTGGACAGACCTACAGATCATTGGGAGACACAGTCCCTGGGGTCAGATCTACAGATCACTGGGAGACACTGTCCCTGGGGATAGATCTACACATCACTGGGAGACACGGTCCATGGGGATAGATCTACAGATCACTGGCAGACACTGTCCCTGGGGACAGACCTACAGATCACAGGGAGTCACAGTCCCTGGGGACAGATCTTCAGATCACTGGGAGACACAGTCCCTGGGGATAGATCTACAGATCACTGGGAGATACAGTCCCTGGGGACAGACCTACTGATCACTGGTAGACACAGTTCCTGGGGATAGATCGACAGATCACTGGGAGACACAGTCCCTGGGGACCGACCTACAGATCACTGGGAGACACAGTCCCTGGGGATAGACCTAAAGATCACTGGGAGACACAGTCCATGGAGACAGACCGACAGATCACCGGGAGACACAGTCCCTGGGGATAGAGCTACAGATCACTGGGAGACACAGTCCCTGGGGATGGATCCACAGATCACTGGGAGACACAGTCCCTGGGGATAGACCTACAGATCACTGGGAGACACAGTCCCTGGGGATTGATCGACAGATCACTGGGAGACACAGTCCCTGGGGATAGATCCACAGATCACTGGGAGACACAGTCCCTGGGGACAGACCTGCAGATCACTGGGAGACATCGTCCCTGGTGATAGATCTACAGGTCACTGGGAGGCACAGTTCCTGGGGATAGATCTACAGATCACTGGGAGACGCAGTCCCTGGGGATAGACCTACAGATCACTGCGAGACACAGTCCCTGGGGACAGATCTACAGATCACTGGGAGGTACAGTCCCTGGGGACAGATCTACAGATCATTGGAGGAACAGTCCCTGGGGATAGATCTGCAGATCACTGGGAGACACTGTCCCTGGGGATAGATCTACAGATCACTGGGAGACACAGTCCCTGGGGATAGATGTACAGATCACTGGGAGACACAGTCCATGGGGACAGACCTACAGATCACTGGGAGGCACAGTACCTGGGGATAGATCGACAGATCACTGGGAGACACAGTCCCTGGGGACAGACCTACAGATCACTGGGAGACACAGTCCCTGGGGACAGACCTACAGATCACTGGGAGACACAGTCCCTGGGGATAGACCTACAGATCACTGGGAGACACAGTCCCTGGGGATTGATCGACAGATCACTGGGAGACACAGTCCCTGGGGATAGATCCACAGATCACTGGGAGACACAGTCCCTGGGGACAGACCTGCAGATCACTGGGAGACATCGTCCCTGGTGATAGATCTACAGATCACTGGGAGACGCAGTCCCTGGGGATAGACCTACAGATCACTGGGAGACACAGTCCCTGGGGACAGATCTACAGATCACTGGGAGACACAGTCGCTGGGGATAGATTTACTGATCACTGGGAGACATCGTCCCTGGTGATAGATCTACAGATCACTGGGAGACGCAGTCCCTGGGGATAGACCTACAGATCACTGGGAGACACAGTCCCTGGGGACAGATCTACAGATCACTGGGAGACACAGTCGCTGGGGATAGATTTACTGATCACTGGGAGATACAGTCCCTGGGCACAGATCTACAGATCACTGGGAGACACAGTCCCTGGGGACAGACCTACAGATCACTGGGAGACACAGTCCCTGGGGATAGACCTACAGATCACTGGGAGACACAGTCCCTGGGGATTGATCGACAGATCACTGGGAGACACAGTCCCTGGGGATAGATCCACAGATCACTGGGAGACACAGTCCCTGGGGACAGACCTGCAGATCACTGGGAGACATCGTCCCTGGTGATAGATCTACAGGTCACTGGGAGGCACAGTTCCTGGGGATAGATCTACAGATCACTGGGAGACGCAGTCCCTGGGGATAGACCTACAGATCACTGGGAGAAACAGTCCCTGGGGTCAGATCTGCAGATCACTGGGAGGTACAGTCCCTGGGGATAGATCTGCAGATCACTGGGAGACACTGTCCCTGGGGATAGATCTACAGATCACTGGGAGACACAGTCCCTGGGGACCGACCTACAGATCACTGGGAGACACAGTCCCTGGGGATAGACCTAAAGATCACTGGGAGACACAGTCCATGGAGACAGACCGACAGATCACCGGGAGACACAGTCCCTGGGGATAGAGCTACAGATCACTGGGAGACACAGTCCCTGGGGATGGATCCACAGATCACTGGGAGACACAGTCCCTGGGGATAGACCTACAGATCACTGGGAGACACAGTCCCTGGGGATTGATCGACAGATCACTGGGAGACACAGTCCCTGGGGATAGATCCACAGATCACTGGGAGACACAGTCCCTGGGGACAGACCTGCAGATCACTGGGAGACTTCGTCCCTGGTGATAGATCTACAGGTCACTGGGAGGCACAGTTCCTGGGGATAGATCTACAGATCACTGGGAGACGCAGTCCCTGGGGATAGACCTACAGATCACTGCGAGACACAGTCCCTGGGGACAGATCTACAGATCACTGGGAGGTACAGTCCCTGGGGACAGATCTACAGATCATTGGAGGAACAGTCCCTGGGGATAGATCTGCAGATCACTGGGAGACACTGTCCCTGGGGATAGATCTACAGATCACTGGGAGACACAGTCCCTGGGGATAGATGTACAGATCACTGGGAGACACAGTCCATGGGGACAGACCTACAGATCACTGGGAGACACAGTACCTGGGGATAGATCGACAGATCACTGGGAGACACAGTCCCTGGGGACAGACCTACAGATCACTGGGAGACACAGTCCCTGGGGACAGACCTACAGATCACTGGGAGACACAGTCCCTGGGGATAGACCTACAGATCACTGGGAGACACAGTCCCTGGGGATTGATCGACAGATCACTGGGAGACAGTCCCTGGGGATAGATCCACAGATCACTGGGAGACACAGTCCCTGGGGACAGACCTGCAGATCACTGGGAGACATCGTCCCTGGTGATAGATCTACAGATCACTGGGAGACGCAGTCCCTGGGGATAGACCTACAGATCACTGGGAGACACAGTCCCTGGGGACAGATCTACAGATCACTGGGAGACACAGTCGCTGGGGATAGATTTACTGATCACTGGGAGATACAGTCCCTGGGCACAGATCTACAGATCACTGGGAGACACAGTCCCTGGGGACAGACCTACAGATCACTGGGAGACACAGTCCCTGGGGATAGACCTACAGATCACTGGGAGACACAGTCCCTGGGGATTGATCGACAGATCACTGGGAGACACAGTCCCTGGGGATAGATCCACAGATCACTGGGAGACACAGTCCCTGGGGACAGACCTGCAAATCACTGGGAGACATCGTCCCTGGTGATAGATCTACAGGTCACTGGGAGGCACAGTTCCTGGGGATAGATCTACAGATCACTGGGAGACGCAGTCCCTGGGGATAGACCTACAGATCACTGCGAGACACAGTCCCTGGGGACAGATCCACAGATCACTGGGAGGTACAGTCCCTGGGGACAGATCTACAGATCATTGGAGGAACAGTCCCTGGGGATAGATCTGCAGATCACTGGGAGACACTGTCCCTGGGGATAGATCTACAGATCACTGGGAGACACAGTCCCTGGGGATAGATGTACAGATCACTGGGAGACACAGTCCATGGGGACAGACCTACAGATCACTGGGAGACACAGTACCTGGGGATAGATCGACAGATCACTGGGAGACACAGTCCCTGGGGACAGACCTACAGATCACTGGGAGACACAGTCCCTGATAACAGACCTACAGATCACTGGGAGACACAGTCCCTGGGGATAGACCTACAGATCACTGGGAGACACAGTCCCTGGGGATTGATCGACAGATCACTGGGAGACAGTCCCTGGGGATAGGTCCACAGATCACTGGGAGACACAGTCCCTGGGGACAGACCTGCAGATCACTGGGAGACATCGTCCCTGGTGATAGATCTACAGATCACTGGGAGACGCAGTCCCTGGGGATAGACCTACAGATCACTGGGAGACACAGTCCCTGGGGACAGATCTACAGATCACTGGGAGACACAGTCGCTGGGGATAGATTTACTGATCACTGGGAGTTACAGTCCCTGGGCACAGATCTACAGATCACTGGGAGACACAGTCCCTGGGGACAGACCTACAGATCACTGGGAGACACAGTCCCTGGGGATAGACCTACAGATCACTGGGAGACACAGTCCCTGGGGATTGATCGACAGATCACTGGGAGACACAGTCCCTGGGGATAGATCCACAGATCACTGGGAGACACAGTCCCTGGGGACAGACCTGCAGATCACTGGGAGACATCGTCCCTGGTGATAGATCTACAGGTCACTGGGAGGCACAGTTCCTGGGGATAGATCTACAGATCACTGGGAGACGCAGTCCCTGGGGATAGACCTACAGATCACTGGGAGAAACAGTCCCTGGGGTCAGATCTGCAGATCACTGGGAGGTACAGTCCCTGGGGATAGATCTGCAGATCACTGGGAGACACTGTCCCTGGGGATAGATCTACAGATCACTGGGAGACACAGTCTCTGGGGATAGATGTACAGATCACTGGGAGACACAGTCCATGGGGACAGACCTACAGATCACTGGGAGCCACAGTCCCTGGGGATAGATCGACAGATCACTGGGAGACACAGTCCCTGGGGACAGACCTACAGATCACTGGGAGACACAGTCCCTGGGGACAGATCGACAGATCACTGGGAGACACAGTCGCTGGGGATAGATTTACTGATCACTGGGAGATACAGTCCCTGGGCACAGATCTACAGATCACTGGGAGACACAGTCCCTGGGGACAGACCTACAGATCACAGGGAAACACAGTCCCTGGGGACAGCCCTACAGTTCACAGGGAGACACAGTCCCTGGGGATAGATCTACAGATCACTGGGAGACACAGTCCCTGTGGACAGACCTACAGATCACTGGGAGACACAGTCCCTGGGGACAGATCTATAGATCACTGGGAGACACAGTCCCTGGGGATAGATCTACAGATCACTAGGAGATACAGTCCCTGGGGACAGATCTACAGATCATTGGAGGCACAGTCCCTGGGGATAGATCTACAGATCACTGGGAGACACAGTCCCTGTGGACAGACCTACAGATCACTGGGAGACACAGTCCCTGAGGACAGATCTATAGATCACTGGGAGACACAGTCCCTGGGTATAGATCTACAGATCACTGGGAGACACGGTCCCTGGGGATAGAACTATAGATCACTGGGCGACACAGTCCCTGGGGATAGATCGACAGATCACTGGGAGACACAGTCCCTGGGGAAAGACCGACAGATCACTGGGAGACACAGTCCCTGGGGATAGATCTCCAGATCACCGGGAGGCACAGTCCCTGGGGATAGATCTACAGATCACTGGGAGACACAGTTCCTGGGGACAGATCTACAGATCACTGGGAGACACAGTCCCTGGGGATAGATCTACAGATCACTGGGAGACACAGTCCCTGGGGATTGACCTGCAGATCACTGGGAGACACAGTCCCTTGGGATAGATCTACAGATCACTGGGAGACACAGTCCATGTGGACAGACCTACAGATCACTGGGAGACACAGTCCCTGGGGATAGATCGACAGATCACTGGGAGACACAGTCCCTGGGGACAGACCTACAGATCACTGGGAGACACAGTCCCTGGGGATAGATCTACAGATCACTGGGAGACACAGTCGCTGGGGATAGATCGACAGATCACTGGGAGATACAGTCCCTGTGGACAGACCTACAGATCACTGGGAGACACAGTCCCTGGGGACAGATCTACAGATCACTGGGAGACACAGTCCCTGGGGATAGATCTACAGATCACTGGGAGACACGGTCCGTGGGGATAGATCTACAGATCACTGGGAGACACAGTCCCTGGGGACAGACCTACAGATCACAGGGAGACACAGTCCCTGGGGACAGCCCTACAGATCACTGGGAGACACAGTCCCTGGGGATAGATCTACAGATCACTGGGAGACACAGTCGCTGGGGATAGATCGACAGATCACTGGGAGATACAGTCCCTGTGGACAGACCTACAGATCACTGGGAGACACAGTCCCTGGGGACAGATCTACAGATCACTGGGAGACACAGTCCCTGGGGATAGATCTACAGATCACTGGGAGACACGGTCCGTGGGGATAGATCTACAGATCACTGGGAGACACAGTCCCTGGGGACAGACCTACAGATCACTGGGAGACTAAGTCCCTGGGGACAGATCTACAGATCACTGGGAGATACAGTCCCTGGGGACAGATCTACAGATCATTGGAGGCACAGTCCCTGGGGATAGACCTACAGATCACTGGGAGACATAGTCCCTCGGGACAGATCTATAGATCACTCGGAGACACAGGCCCTGGGGATAGATCTGCAGATCACTGGGAGACACAATCCCTGGGGACAGACCTACAGATCACTGGGAGACACAGTCCCTGGGGATAGTCCTACAGACCACTGTGAGACATAGTCCCTGGGGACAGACCTGCAGTTCACAGGGAGACGCAGTCCCTGGGGATAGATCTACAGATCACTGGGAGACACAGTCCCTGTGGACAGACCTACAGATCGCTGGGAGACACAGTCCCTGGGGACAGATCTACAGATCACTGGGAGACACAGTCCCTGGGTATAGATCTACAGATCACTGGGAGACACGGTCCCTGGGGATAGAACTATAGATCACTGGGAGACACAGTCCCTGGGGATAGATCGACCGATCACTGGGAGACACAGTCCCTGGGGAAAGACCGACAGATCACTGGGAGACACAGTCCCTGGGGATAGATCTCCAGATCACCGGGAGGCACAGTCCCTGGGGATAGATCTACAGATCACTGGGAGACACAGTTCCTGGGGACAGATCTACAGATCACTGGGAGACACAGTCCCTGGGGATAGATCTACAGATCACTGGGAGACACAGTCCCTGAGGATAGACCTGCAGATCACTGGGAGACACAGTCCCTGGTGATAGATCTACAGGTCACTGGGAGGCACAGTTCCTGTGGATAGATCTACAGATCTCTGGGAGACACAGTCCCTGGGGATAGACCTACAGATCACTGGGAGACACAGTCCCTGGGGACAGATCTACAGATCACTGGGAGATACAGTCCCTGGGGACAGATCTACAGATCATTGGAGGCATAGTCCCTGGGGATAGATCTGCAGATCACTGGGCGACACTGTCCCTGGGGATAGATCTACAGATCACTGGGAGACACAGTCCATGTGGACAGACCTACAGATCACTGGGAGACACAGTCCCTGGGGACAGATCTACAGATCACTGGGAGACACAGTCGCTGGGGATAGATTTACTGATCACTGGGAGATACAGTCCCTGGGCACAGATCTACAGATCACTGGGAGACACAGTCCCTGGGGACAGACCTACAGATCACAGGGAAACACAGTCCCTGGGGACAGCCCTACAGTTCACAGGGAGACACAGTCCCTGGGGATAGATCTACAGATCACTGGGAGACACAGTCCCTGTGGACAGACCTACAGATCACTGGGAGACACAGTCCCTGGGGACAGATCTATAGATCACTGGGAGACACAGTCCCTGGGGATAGATCTACAGATCACTGGGAGATACAGTCCCTGGGGACAGATCTACAGATCATTGGAGGCACAGTCCCTGGGGATAGATCTACAGATCACTGGGAGACACAGTCCCTGTGGACAGACCTACAGATCACTGGGAGACACAGTCCCTGAGGACAGATCTATAGATCACTGGGAGACACAGTCCCTGGGTAGGGATCTACAGATCACTGGGAGACACGGTCCCTGGGGATAGAACTATAGATCACTGGGAGGCACAGTTCCTGTGGATAGATCTACAGATCATTGGAGGCACAGTCCCTGGGGATAGATCTGCAGATCACTGGGCGACACTGTCCCTGGGGATAGATCTACAGATCACTGGGAGACACAGTCCCTTGGGATAGATCTACAGATCACTGGGAGACACAGTCCATGTGGACAGACCTACAGATCACTGGGAGACACAGTCCCTGGGGATAGATCGACAGATCACTGGGAGACACAGTCCCTGGGGACAGACCTACAGATCACTGGGAGACACAGTCCCTGGGGATAGATCTACAGATCACTGGGAGACACAGTCGCTGGGGATAGATCGACAGATCACTGGGAGATACAGTCCCTGGGGACATATCTACAGATCACTGGGAGACACAGTCCCTGGGGATAGATCTACAGATCACTGGGAGACACAGTCCCTGTGGACAGACCTACAGATCACTGGGAGACACAGTCCCTGGGGACAGATCTACAGATCACTGGGAGACACAGTCCCTGGGGATAGATCTACAGATCACTGGGAGACACGGTCCGTGGGGATAGATCTACAGATCACTGGGAGACACAGTCCCTGGGGACAGACCTACAGATCACAGGGAGACACAGTCCCTGGGGACAGCCCTACAGTTCACAGGGAGACACAGTCCCTGTGGACAGACCTACAGATCACTGGGAGACACAGTCCCTGGGGACAGATCTACAGATCACTGGGAGATACAGTCCCTGGGGACAGATCTACAGATCATTGGAGGCACAGTCCCTGGGGATAGACCTACAGATCACTGGGAGACATAGTCCCTCGGGACAGATCTATAGATCACTGGGAGACACAGGCCCTGGGGATAGATCTGCAGATCACTGGGAGACACAATCCCTGGGGACAGACCTACAGATCACTGGGAGACACAGTCCCTGGGGATAGTCCTACAGACCACTGTGAGACATAGTCCCTGGGGACAGACCTGCAGTTCACAGGGAGACCCAGTCCCTGGGGATAGATCTACAGATCACTGGGAGACACAGTCCCTGTGGACAGACCTACAGATCGCTGGGAGACACAGTCCCTGGGGACAGATCTACAGATCACTGGGAGACACAGTCCCTGGGTATAGATCTACAGATCACTGGGAGACACGGTCCCTGGGGATAGAACTATAGATCACTGGGAGACACAGTCCCTGGGGATAGATCGACAGATCACTGGGAGACACAGTCCCTGGGGAAAGATCTACAGATCATTGGAGGCACAGTCCCTGGGGATAGACCTACAGATCACTGGGAGACATAGTCCCTCGGGACAGATCTATAGATCACTGGGAGACACAGGCCCTGGGGATAGATCTGCAGATCACTGGGAGACACAATCCCTGGGGACAGACCTACAGATCACTGGGAGACACAGTCCCTGGGGATAGTCCTACAGACCACTGTGAGACATAGTCCCTGGGGACAGACCTGCAGTTCACAGGGAGACCCAGTCCCTGGGGATAGATCTACAGATCACTGGGAGACACAGTCCCTGTGGACAGACCTACAGATCGCTGGGAGACACAGTCCCTGGGGACAGATCTACAGATCACTGGGAGACACAGTCCCTGGGTATAGATCTACAGATCACTGGGAGACACGGTCCCTGGGGATAGAACTATAGATCACTGGGAGACACAGTCCCTGGGGATAGATCGACAGATCACTGGGAGACACAGTCCCTGGGGAAAGACCGACAGATCACTGGGAGACACAGTCCCTGGGGATAGATCTACAGATCACTGGGAGACACAGTTCCTGGGGACAGATCTACAGATCACTGGGAGACACAGTCCCTGGGGATAGATCTACAGATCACTGGGAGACACAGTCCCTGAGGATAGACCTGCAGATCACTGGGAGACACAGTCCCTGGTGATAGATCTACAGGTCACTGGGAGGCACAGTTCCTGTGGATAGATCTACAGATCTCTGGGAGACACAGTCCCTGGGGATAGACCTACAGATCACTGGGTGACACAGTCCCTGGGGACAGATCTACAGATCACTGGGAGATACAGTCCCTGGGGACAGATCTACAGATCATTGGAGGCATAGTCCCTGGGGATAGATCTGCAGATCACTGGGCGACACTGTCCCTGGGGATAGATCTACAGATCACTGGGAGACACAGTCCCTTGGGATAGATCTACAGATCACTGGGAGACACAGTCCATGTGGACAAACCTACAGATCACTGGGAGACACAGTCCCTGGGGATAGATCGACAGATCACTGGGAGACACAGTCCCTGGGGACAGACCTACAGATCACTGGGAGACACAGTCCCTGGGGATAGATCTACAGATCACTGGGAGACACAGTCGCTTGGGATAGATCGACAGATCACTGGGAGATACAGTCCCTGGGGATAGACCTACAGATCACTGGGAGATACAGTCCCTGGGCACAGATCTACAGATCACTGGGAGACACAGTCCCTGGGGATAGATCTACAGATCACTGGGAGACACAGTCCATGTGGACAGACCTACAGATCACTGGGAGACACAGTCCCTGGGGATAGATCGACAGATCACTGGGAGACACAGTCCCTGGGGATAGACCTGCAGATCACTGGGGAGACACAGTCCCTGGGGATAGATCTACAGATCACTGGGAGACACGGTCCGTGGGGATAGATCTACAGATCACTGGGAGACACAGTCCCTGGGGACAGACCTACAGATCACAGGGAGACACAGTCCCTGGGGACAGATTTTCAGATCACTGGGAGACACAGTCCCTGGGGATAGATCTTCAGATCACTGGGAGATACAGTCCCCGGGGATAGACCTACAGATCACTGGGAGTTACAGTCCCTGGGCACAGATCTACAGATCACTGGGACACACAGTCGCTGGGGATAGATCTACAGATCACTGGGAGACACAGTCCCTGGGGATAGATCCACAGATCACTGGGAGACACAGTCCCTGGGGATAGATCTACAGATCACTGGGAGACACAGTCCCTGAGGATAGACCTGCAGATCACTGGGAGACACAGTCCCTGGTGATAGATCTACAGGTCACTGGGAGGCACAGTTCCTGTGGATAGATCTACAGATCTCTGGGAGACACAGTCCCTGGGGATAGACCTACAGATCACTGGGTGACACAGTCCCTGGGGACAGATCTACAGATCACTGGGAGATACAGTCCCTGGGGACAGATCTACAGATCATTGGAGGCATAGTCCCTGGGGATAGATCTGCAGATCACTGGGCGACACTGTCCCTGGGGATAGATCTACAGATCACTGGGAGACACAGTCCCTTGGGATAGATCTACAGATCACTGGGAGACACAGTCCATGTGGACAGACCTACAGATCACTGGGAGACACAGTCCCTGGGGACAGATCTACAGATCACTGGGAGACACAGTCGCTGGGGATAGATTTACTGATCACTGGGAGATACAGTCCCTGGGCACAGATCTACAGATCACTGGGAGACACAGTCCCTGGGGACAGACCTACAGATCACAGGGAAACACAGTCCCTGGGGACAGCCCTACAGTTCACAGGGAGACACAGTCCCTGGGGATAGATCTACAGATCACTGGGAGACACAGTCCCTGTGGACAGACCTACAGATCACTGGGAGACACAGTCCCTGGGGACAGATCTATAGATCACTGGGAGACACAGTCCCTGGGGATAGATCTACAGATCACTGGGAGATACAGTCCCTGGGGACAGATCTACAGATCATTGGAGGCACAGTCCCTGGGGATAGATCTACAGATCACTGGGAGACACAGTCCCTGTGGACAGACCTACAGATCACTGGGAGACACAGTCCCTGAGGACAGATCTATAGATCACTGGGAGACACAGTCCCTGGGTAGGGATCTACAGATCACTGGGAGACACGGTCCCTGGGGATAGAACTATAGATCACTGGGCGACACAGTCCCTGGGGATAGATCGACAGATCACTGGGAGACACAGTCCCTGGGGAAAGACCGACAGATCACTGGGAGACACAGTCCCTGGGGATACATCTACAGATCACTGGGAGACACAGTCCCTGGGGATTGACCTGCAGATCACTGGGAGACACAGTCCCTGGTGATAGATCTACAGGTCACTGGGAGGCACAGTTCCTGTGGATAGATCTACAGATCTCTGGGAGACACAGTCCCTGGGGATAGACCTACAGATCACTGGGTGACACAGTCCCTGGGGACAGATCTACAGATCACTGGGAGATACAGTCCCTGGGGACAGATCTACAGATCATTGGAGGCACAGTCCCTGGGGATAGATCTGCAGATCACTGGGCGACACTGTCCCTGGGGATAGATCTACAGATCACTGGGAGACACAGTCCCTTGGGATAGATCTACAGATCACTGGGAGACACAGTCCATGTGGACAGACCTACAGATCACTGGGAGACACAGTCCCTGGGGATAGATCGACAGATCACTGGGAGACACAGTCCCTGGGGACAGACCTACAGATCACTGGGAGACACAGTCCCTGGGGATAGATCTACAGATCACTGGGAGACACAGTCGCTGGGGATAGATCGACAGATCACTGGGAGATACAGTCCCTGGGGACATATCTACAGATCACTGGGAGACACAGTCCCTGGGGATAGATCTACAGATCACTGGGAGACACAGTCCCTGTGGACAGACCTACAGATCACTGGGAGACACAGTCCCTGGGGACAGATCTACAGATCACTGGGAGACACAGTCCCTGGGGATAGATCTACAGATCACTGGGAGACACGGTCCGTGGGGATAGATCTACAGATCACTGGGAGACACAGTCCCTGGGGACAGACCTACAGATCACAGGGAGACACAGTCCCTGGGGACAGCCCTACAGTTCACAGGGAGACACAGTCCCTGTGGACAGACCTACAGATCACTGGGAGACACAGTCCCTGGGGACAGATCTACAGATCACTGGGAGATACAGTCCCTGGGGACAGATCTACAGATCATTGGAGGCACAGTCCCTGGGGATAGACCTACAGATCACTGGGAGACATAGTCCCTCGGGACAGATCTATAGATCACTGGGAGACACAGGCCCTGGGGATAGATCTGCAGATCACTGGGAGACACAATCCCTGGGGACAGACCTACAGATCACTGGGAGACACAGTCCCTGGGGATAGTCCTACAGACCACTGTGAGACATAGTCCCTGGGGACAGACCTGCAGTTCACAGGGAGACCCAGTCCCTGGGGATAGATCTACAGATCACTGGGAGACACAGTCCCTGTGGACAGACCTACAGATCGCTGGGAGACACAGTCCCTGGGGACAGATCTACAGATCACTGGGAGACACAGTCCCTGGGTATAGATCTACAGATCACTGGGAGACACGGTCCCTGGGGATAGAACTATAGATCACTGGGAGACACAGTCCCTGGGGATAGATCGACAGATCACTGGGAGACACAGTCCCTGGGGAAAGATCTACAGATCATTGGAGGCACAGTCCCTGGGGATAGACCTACAGATCACTGGGAGACATAGTCCCTCGGGACAGATCTATAGATCACTGGGAGACACAGGCCCTGGGGATAGATCTGCAGATCACTGGGAGACACAATCCCTGGGGACAGACCTACAGATCACTGGGAGACACAGTCCCTGGGGATAGTCCTACAGACCACTGTGAGACATAGTCCCTGGGGACAGACCTGCAGTTCACAGGGAGACCCAGTCCCTGGGGATAGATCTACAGATCACTGGGAGACACAGTCCCTGTGGACAGACCTACAGATCGCTGGGAGACACAGTCCCTGGGGACAGATCTACAGATCACTGGGAGACACAGTCCCTGGGTATAGATCTACAGATCACTGGGAGACACGGTCCCTGGGGATAGAACTATAGATCACTGGGAGACACAGTCCCTGGGGATAGATCGACAGATCACTGGGAGACACAGTCCCTGGGGAAAGACCGACAGATCACTGGGAGACACAGTCCCTGGGGATAGATCTACAGATCACTGGGAGACACAGTTCCTGGGGACAGATCTACAGATCACTGGGAGACACAGTCCCTGGGGATAGATCTACAGATCACTGGGAGACACAGTCCCTGAGGATAGACCTGCAGATCACTGGGAGACACAGTCCCTGGTGATAGATCTACAGGTCACTGGGAGGCACAGTTCCTGTGGATAGATCTACAGATCTCTGGGAGACACAGTCCCTGGGGATAGACCTACAGATCACTGGGTGACACAGTCCCTGGGGACAGATCTACAGATCACTGGGAGATACAGTCCCTGGGGACAGATCTACAGATCATTGGAGGCATAGTCCCTGGGGATAGATCTGCAGATCACTGGGCGACACTGTCCCTGGGGATAGATCTACAGATCACTGGGAGACACAGTCCCTTGGGATAGATCTACAGATCACTGGGAGACACAGTCCATGTGGACAAACCTACAGATCACTGGGAGACACAGTCCCTGGGGATAGATCGACAGATCACTGGGAGACACAGTCCCTGGGGACAGACCTACAGATCACTGGGAGACACAGTCCCTGGGGATAGATCTACAGATCACTGGGAGACACAGTCGCTTGGGATAGATCGACAGATCACTGGGAGATACAGTCCCTGGGGATAGACCTACAGATCACTGGGAGATACAGTCCCTGGGCACAGATCTACAGATCACTGGGAGACACAGTCCCTGGGGATAGATCTACAGATCACTGGGAGACACAGTCCATGTGGACAGACCTACAGATCACTGGGAGACACAGTCCCTGGGGATAGATCGACAGATCACTGGGAGACACAGTCCCTGGGGATAGACCTGCAGATCACTGGGGAGACACAGTCCCTGGGGATAGATCTACAGATCACTGGGAGACACGGTCCGTGGGGATAGATCTACAGATCACTGGGAGACACAGTCCCTGGGGACAGACCTACAGATCACAGGGAGACACAGTCCCTGGGGACAGATTTTCAGATCACTGGGAGACACAGTCCCTGGGGATAGATCTTCAGATCACTGGGAGATACAGTCCCCGGGGATAGACCTACAGATCACTGGGAGTTACAGTCCCTGGGCACAGATCTACAGATCACTGGGACACACAGTCGCTGGGGATAGATCTACAGATCACTGGGAGACACAGTCCCTGGGGATAGATCCACAGATCACTGGGAGACACAGTTTTTGGGGACAGACCTGCAGATCACTGGGAGACACAGTCCCTGGTGATAGATCTACAGGTCACTGGGAGGCACAGTTCCTGGGGATAGATCTACAGATCACTGGGAGGCACAGTCCCTGGGGATAGACCTACAGATCACTGGGAGACACAGTCCCTGGGGAAAGATCTACAGATCACAGGGAGATACAGTCCCTGGGGATAGATCTACAGATCATTGGAGGCACAGTCCCTGGGGATAGATCTGCAGATCACTGGGAGACACTGTCCCTGGGGATAGATCTACAGATCACTGGGAGACACAGTCCCTGGGGATAGATCTACAGATCACTGGGAGACACAGTCAATAGGGACAGACCTACAGATCACTGGGAGTCACAGTCCCTGGGGATAGAGCGACAGATCACTGGGAGACACAGTCGCTGGGGATAGATTTACAGATCACTGGGAGATACAGTCCCTGGGGATAGACCTACAGATCACTGGGAGATACAGTCCCTGGGCACAGATCTACAGATCACTGGGAGACACAGTCCCTGTGGACAGACCTACAGATCATTGGGAGACACAGTCCCTGGGGTCAGATCTACAGATCACTGGGAGACACAGTCCCTGGGGATAGATCTACACATCACTGGGAGACACGGTCCATGGGGATAGATCTACAGATCACTGGCAGACACAGTCCCTGGGGACAGACCTACAGATCACAGGGAGTTACAGTCCCTGGGGACAGATCTTCAGATCACTGGGAGACACAGTCCCTGGGGATAGATCTACAGATCACTGGGAGATACAGTCCCTGGGGACAGACCTACTGATCACTGGTAGACACAGTTCCTGGGGATAGACCGACAGATCACTGGGAGACACAGTCCCTGGGGACCGACCTACAGATCACTGGGAGACACAGTCCCTGGGGATAGAGCTACAGATCACTGGGAGACACAGTCCCTGGGGATAGATCCACAGATCACTGGGAGACACAGTCCCTGGGGATAGACCTACAGATCACTGGGAGACACAGTCCCTGGGGATTGATCGACAGATCACTGGGAGACACAGTCCCTGGGGATAGATCCACAGATCACTGGGAGACACAGTCCCTGGGGACAGACCTGCAGATCACTGGGAGACATCGTCCCTGGTGATAGATCTACAGGTCACTGGGAGGCACAGTTCCTGGGGATAGATCTACAGATCACTGGGAGACGCAGTCCCTGGGGATAGACCTACAGATCACTGGGAGACACAGTCCCTGGGGACAGATCTACAGATCACTGGGAGGTACAGTCCCTGGGGACAGATCTACAGATCATTGGAGGAACAGTCCCTGGGGATAGATCTGCAGATCACTGGGAGACACTGTCCCTGGGGATAGATCTACAGATCACTGGGAGACACAGTCCCTGGGGATAGATGTACAGATCACTGGGAGACACAGTCCATGGGGACAGACCTACAGATCACTGGGAGACACAGTCCCTGGGGATAGATCGGCAGATCACTGGGAGACACAGTCCCTGGGGACAGATCGACAGATCACTGGGAGACACAGTCGCTGGGGATAGATTTACTGATCACTGGGAGATACAGTCCCTGGGCACAGATCTACAGATCACTGGGAGACACAGTCCCTGGGGACAGATCTACAGATCACTGGGAGGTACAGTCCCTGGGGACAGATCTACAGATCATTGGAGGAACAGTCCCTGGGGATAGATCTGCAGATCACTGGGAGACACTGTCCCTGGGGATAGATCTACAGATCACTGGGAGACACAGTCCCTGGGGATAGATGTACAGATCACTGGGAGACACAGTCCATGGGGACAGACCTACAGATCACTGGGAGACACAGTCCCTGGGGATAGATCTACAGATCACTGGGAGACACAGTCCCTGTGGACAGACCTACAGATCGCTGGGAGACACAGTCCCTGGGGACAGATCTACAGATCACTGGGAGACACAGTCCCTGGGTATAGATCTACAGATCACTGGGAGACACGGTCCCTGGGGATAGAACTATAGATCACTGGGAGACACAGTCCCTGGGGATAGATCGACAGATCACTGGGAGACACAGTCCCTGGGGAAAGACCGACAGATCACTGGGAGACACAGTCCCTGGGGATAGATCTACAGATCACTGGGAGACAC
The DNA here is from genome assembly GCF_044704955.1 of Pristiophorus japonicus. Classification (NCBI taxonomy): domain Eukaryota; kingdom Metazoa; phylum Chordata; class Chondrichthyes; family Pristiophoridae; genus Pristiophorus; species Pristiophorus japonicus. The sequence continues at coordinate 153,567,851 of NC_091987.1, read as the reverse complement.
AGTTCCTGGGGACAGATCTACAGATCACTGGGAGACACAGTCCCTGGGGATAGATCTACAGATCACTGGGAGACACAGTCCCTGAGGATAGACCTGCAGATCACTGGGAGACACAGTCCCTGGTGATAGATCTACAGGTCACTGGGAGGCACAGTTCCTGTGGATAGATCTACAGATCTCTGGGAGACACAGTCCCTGGGGATAGACCTACAGATCACTGGGTGACACAGTCCCTGGGGACAGATCTACAGATCACTGGGAGATACAGTCCCTGGGGACAGATCTACAGATCATTGGAGGCATAGTCCCTGGGGATAGATCTGCAGATCACTGGGCGACACTGTCCCTGGGGATAGATCTACAGATCACTGGGAGACACAGTCCCTTGGGATAGATCTACAGATCACTGGGAGACACAGTCCATGTGGACAAACCTACAGATCACTGGGAGACACAGTCCCTGGGGATAGATCGACAAATCACTGGGAGACACAGTCCCTGGGGACAGACCTACAGATCACTGGGAGACACAGTCCCTGGGGATAGATCTACAGATCACTGGGAGACACAGTCGCTTGGGATAGATCGACAGATCACTGGGAGATACAGTCCCTGGGGATAGACCTACAGATCACTGGGAGATACAGTCCCTGGGCACAGATCTACAGATCACTGGGAGACACAGTCCCTGGGGATAGATCTACAGATCACTGGGAGACACAGTCCATGTGGACAGACCTACAGATCACTGGGAGACACAGTCCCTGGGGATAGATCGACAGATCACTGGGAGACACAGTCCCTGGGGATAGACCTGCAGATCACTGGGGAGACACAGTCCCTGGGGATAGATCTACAGATCACTGGGAGACACGGTCCGTGGGGACAGACCTACAGATCACAGGGAGACACAGTCCCTGGGGACAGATTTTCAGATCACTGGGAGACACAGTCCCTGGGGATAGATCTTCAGATCACTGGGAGATACAGTCCCCGGGGATAGACCTACAGATCACTGGGAGTTACAGCCCCTGGGCACAGATCTACAGATCACTGGGACACACAGTCGCTGGGGATAGATCTACAGATCACTGGGAGACACAGTCCCTGGGGATAGATCCACAGATCACTGGGAGACACAGTTTTTGGGGACAGACCTGCAGATCACTGGGAGACACAGTCCCTGGTGATAGATCTACAGGTCACTGGGAGGCACAGTTCCTGGGGATAGATCTACAGATCACTGGGAGGCACAGTCCCTGGGGATAGACCTACAGATCACTGGGAGACACAGTCCCTGGGGAAAGATCTACAGATCACTGGGAGATACAGTCCCTGGGGATAGATCTACAGATCATTGGAGGCACAGTCCCTGGGGATAGATCTGCAGATCACTGGGAGACACTGTCCCTGGGGATAGATCTACAGATCACTGGGAGACACAGTCCCTGGGGATAGATCTACAGATCACTGGGAGACACAGTCAATAGGGACAGACCTACAGATCACTGGGAGTCACAGTCCCTGGGGATAGAGCGACAGATCACTGGGAGACACAGTCGCTGGGGATAGATTTACAGATCACTGGGAGATACAGTCCCTGGGGATAGACCTACAGATCACTGGGAGATACAGTCCCTGGGCACAGATCTACAGATCACTGGGAGACACAGTCCCTGTGGACAGACCTACAGATCATTGGGAGACACAGTCCCTGGGGTCAGATCTACAGATCACTGGGAGACACAGTCCCTGGGGATAGATCTACACATCACTGGGAGACACGGTCCATGGGGATAGATCTACAGATCACTGGCAGACACAGTCCCTGGGGACAGACCTACAGATCACAGGGAGTTACAGTCCCTGGGGACAGATCTTCAGATCACTGGGAGACACAGTCCCTGGGGATAGATCTACAGATCACTGGGAGATACAGTCCCTGGGGACAGACCTACTGATCACTGGTAGACACAGTTCCTGGGGATAGACCGACAGATCACTGGGAGACACAGTCCCTGGGGACCGACCTACAGATCACTGGGAGACACAGTCCCTGGGGATAGAGCTACAGATCACTGGGAGACACAGTCCCTGGGGATAGATCCACAGATCACTGGGAGACACAGTCCCTGGGGATAGACCTACAGATCACTGGGAGACACAGTCCCTGGGGATTGATCGACAGATCACTGGGAGACACAGTCCCTGGGGATAGATCCACAGATCACTGGGAGACACAGTCCCTGGGGACAGACCTGCAGATCACTGGGAGACATCGTCCCTGGTGATAGATCTACAGGTCACTGGGAGGCACAGTTCCTGGGGATAGATCTACAGATCACTGGGAGACGCAGTCCCTGGGGATAGACCTACAGATCACTGGGAGACACAGTCCCTGGGGACAGATCTACAGATCACTGGGAGGTACAGTCCCTGGGGACAGATCTACAGATCATTGGAGGAACAGTCCCTGGGGATAGATCTGCAGATCACTGGGAGACACTGTCCCTGGGGATAGATCTACAGATCACTGGGAGACACAGTCCCTGGGGATAGATGTACAGATCACTGGGAGACACAGTCCATGGGGACAGACCTACAGATCACTGGGAGACACAGTCCCTGGGGATAGATCGGCAGATCACTGGGAGACACAGTCCCTGGGGACAGATCGACAGATCACTGGGAGACACAGTCGCTGGGGATAGATTTACTGATCACTGGGAGATACAGTCCCTGGGCACAGATCTACAGATCACTGGGAGACACAGTCCCTGGGGACAGATCTACAGATCACTGGGAGGTACAGTCCCTGGGGACAGATCTACAGATCATTGGAGGAACAGTCCCTGGGGATAGATCTGCAGATCACTGGGAGACACTGTCCCTGGGGATAGATCTACAGATCACTGGGAGACACAGTCCCTGGGGATAGATGTACAGATCACTGGGAGACACAGTCCATGGGGACAGACCTACAGATCACTGGGAGACACAGTCCCTGGGGATAGATCGACAGATCACTGGGAGACACAGTCCCTGGGGACAGACCTACAGATCACTGGGAGACACAGTCCCTGGGGACAGATCTACAGATCACTGGGAGACACAGTTGCTGGGGATAGATTTACTGATCACTGGGAGATACAGTCCCTGGGCACAGATCTACAGATCACTGGGAGACACAGTCCCTGGGGACAGACCTACAGATCACTGGGAGACACAGTCACTGGGGATAGACCTACAGATCACTGGGAGACACAGTCCCTGGGGATTGTTCGACAGATCACTGGGAGACACAGTCCCTGGGGATAGATCCACAGATCACTGGGAGACACAGTCCCTGGCGACAGACCTGCAGATCACTGGGAGACATCGTCTCTGGTGATAGATCTACAGGTCACTGGGAGGCACAGTTCCTGGGGATAGATCTACAGATCACTGGGAGACGCAGTCCCTGGGGTTAGACCTACAGATCACTGGGAGACACAGTCCCTGGGGACAGATCTACAGATCACTGGGAGGTACAGTCCCTGGGGACAGATCTACAGATTATTGGAGGAACAGTCCCTGGGGATAGATCTGCAGATCACTGGGAGACATTGTCCCTGGGGATAGATCTACAGATCACTGGGAGACACAGTCCCTGGGGATAGATGTACAGATCACTGGGAGACACAGTCCATGGGGACAGACCTACAGATCACTGGGAGACACAGTCCCTGGGGATAGATCGACAGATCACTGGGAGACACAGTCCCTGGGGACAGACCTACAGATCACTGGGAGACACAGTCCCTGGGGACAGATCTACAGATCACTGGGAGACACAGTCGCTGGGGATAGATTTACTGATCACTGGGAGATACAGTCCCTGGGGATAGATCCACAGATCATTGGGAGACACAGTCCCTGGGAATAGACCTGCAGATCACTGGGAGACACAGTCCCTGGTGATAGATCTACAGGTCACTGGGAGACACAGTCCCTGGTGATAGATCTACAGATCACTGGGAGACACAGTCCCTGGGCATAGATCTACAGATCACTGGGAGACACAGTCCCTGTGGAAAGACCTCCAGACCACTGGGAGACACAGTCCCTGGTGACAGATCTACCGATCATGGGAGACTCAGTCCCTGGGGATAGATCTACAGATCACTGGGAGACACAGTTCCTGGGGATAGATCGACAGATCACTGGGAGACACAGACCCTGGGGATAGATCTACAGATCACTGGTCGACACAGTCCCTGGTAACAGACCTACAGATCACTGGTAGACACAGTCCCTGGGGATAGACCTACAGATCACTGGGAGACACGGTCCCTGGGGACAGATCTGCAGATCACTGGGATACACAGTCCCTGGGGACAGACCTATAGATCACTGGGAGACACAGTCCCTGGGGACAGATCTACAAATCACTGGGAGACACAGTCCCTGGGGATAGACCTACAGATCACTGGGAGACACAGTCCCTGGGGATAGACCTACAGATCACTGGGAGACACAGTCCCTGGGGATAGATCTACAGATCACTGGGAGACACAGTCCCTGTTGACAGACCTACAGATCACTGGGAGACACAGTCCCTGGGGATAGATCTACAGATCACTGGGAGACACGGTCCCTGGGGATAGAACTACAGATCACTATGAGACACAGTCCCTGAGGAAAGACCGACAGATCACTGGGAGACACAGTCCCTGGGGATAGATCTCCAGATCACCGGGAGGCACAGTCCCTGGGGATAGATCTACAGATCACTGGGAGACAAAATCCCTGGGGACAGATATACAGATCACTGGGAGACACAATCCCTGGGGACAGATCTGCAGATCACTGGGAGACACAGTCCCTGGGGATAGATCTACAGATCACTGGGAGACACAGTCCCTGGGGATAGATCTACAGATCACTGGGAGACACAGTCCCTGGGGATAGATCTACAGATCAATGGGAGACACAGTCCCTAGGGATAGATCTACAGATCACTGGGAGACACAGTCCCTGGGGATAGACTTTCAGATCACGGGGAGACACAGTCCCTGGGGATAGATCTGCAGATCACTGGGAGACACAGTCCCTGAGGACAGATCTGCAGATCACTGGGATACACAGTCCCTGGGGACAGACCTACAGATCACTGGGAGACACAGTTCCTGGGGATAGAGCTACAGATCACTGGGAGACACAGTCCCTGGGGACAGACCTACAGATCACTGGGAGACACAGTCCCTGGGGACAGATCTACAAATCACTGGGAGACACAGTCCCTGGGGATAGACCTACAGATCACTGGGAGACACTTTCCCTGGGGACAGACCTACAGATCACTGGGAGACACAGTCCCTGGGGATAGACCTACAGATCACTGGGAGACATAGTCCCTGGGGATAGATCTACAGATCACGGGGAGACACAGTCCCTGGGGATAGATCTGCAGATCACTGGGAGACACAGTCCCTGGGGATAGACCAACAAATCACTGGGAGACACTTTCCCTGGGGACAGACCTCCAGATCACTGGGAGACACAGTCCCTGGGGATAGACCTACAGATCACTGGGAGACACAGTCCCTGGGGACAGACCTGTAGATCACTGGGAGACACAGTCCCTGGGGACAGATCTACAAATCACTGGGAGACACAGTCCCTGGGGATAGACCTACAGATCACCGGGAGACACTTTCCCTGGGGACAGACCTACAGATCACTGAGAGACACAGTCCCTGGGGATAGATCTACAGATCACTGGGAGATACAGTCCCTGGGGACAGATCTACAGATCATTGGAGGCACAGTCCCTGGTGATAGACCTACAGATCACTGGGAGACACGGTCCGTGGGGATAGATCTACAGATCACTGGGAGACACAGTCCCTGGGGACAGACCTACAGATCACAGGGAGGCACAGTCCCTGGGGACAGATCTTCAGATCACTGGGAGACACAGTCCCTGGGGATAGATCTACAGATCACTGGGAGATACAGTCCCTGGGGATAGACCTACAGATCACTGGGAGACACAGTCAATAGGGACAGACCTACAGATCACTGGGAGTCACAGTCCCTGGGGATAGAGCGACAGATCACTGGGAGACACAGTCGCTGGGGATAGATTTACAGATCACTGGGAGATACAGTCCCTGGGGATAGACCTACAGATCACTGGGAGATACAGTCCCTGGGCACAGATCTACAGATCACTGGGAGACACAGTACCTGGGGACAGATCTACAGATCACTGGGAGACACAGTCCCTGGGGATAGATCTACAGATCACTGGGAGACACAGTCCCTGTGGACAGACCTACAGATCATTGGGAGACACAGTCCCTGGGGTCAGATCTACAGATCACTGGGAGACACAGTCCCTGGGGATAGATCTACACATCACTGGGAGACACGGTCCATGGGGATAGATCTACAGATCACTGGGAGACACAGTCCCTGGGGACAGACCTACAGATCACAGGGAGTCACAGTCCCTGGGGACAGATCTTCAGATCACTGGGAGACACAGTCCCTGGGGATAGATCTACAGATCACTGGGAGATACAGTCCCTGGGGACAGACCTACTGATCACTGGTAGACACAGTTCCTGGGGATAGACCGACAGATCACTGGGAGACACAGTCCCTGGGGACCGACCTGCAGATCACTGGGAGACACAGTCCCTGGGGATAGACCTAAAGATCACTGGGAGACACAGTCCATGGAGACAGACCGACAGATCACCGGGAGACACAGTCCCTGGGGATAGAGCTACAGATCACTGGGAGACACAGTCCCTGGGGATAGATCCACAGATCACTGGGAGACACAGTCCCTGGGGATAGACCTACAGATCACTGGGAGACACAGTCCCTGGGGATTGATCGACAGATCACTGGGAGACACAGTCCCTGGGGATAGATCCACAGATCACTGGGAGACACAGTCCCTGGGGACAGACCTGCAGATCACTGGGAGACATCGTCCCTGGTGATAGATCTACAGGTCACTGGGAGGCACAGTTCCTGGGGATAGATCTACAGATCACTGGGAGACGCAGTCCCTGGGGATAGACCTACAGATCACTGGGAGACACAGTCCCTGGGACAGATCTACAGATCACTGGGAGGTACAGTCCCTGGGGACAGATCTACAGATCATTGGAGGAACAGTCCCTGGGGATAGATCTGCAGATCACTGGGAGACACTGTCCCTGGGGATAGATCTACAGATCACTGGGAGACACAGTCCCTGGGGATAGATGTACAGATCACTGGGAGACACAGTCCATGGGGACAGACCTACAGATCACTGGGAGACACAGTCCCTGGGGATAGATCGACAGATCACTGGGAGACACAGTCCCTGGGGACAGATCTACAGATCATTGGAGGAACAGTCCCTGGGGATAGATCTGCAGATCACTGGGAGACATCGTCCCTGGTGATAGATCTACAGGTCACTGGGAGGCACAGTTCCTGCGGATAGATCTACAGATCACTGGGAGACGCAGTCCCTGGGGATAGACCTACAGATCAGTGGGAGACACAGTCCCTGGGGACAGATCTACAGATCACTGGGAGGTACAGTCCCTGGGGACAGATCTACAGATCATTGGAGGAACAGTCCCTGGGGATAGATCTGCAGATCACTGGGAGACACTGTCCCTGGGGATAGATCTACAGATCACTGGGAGACACAGTCCCTGGGGATAGAGGTACAGATCACTGGGAGACACAGTCCATGGGGACAGACCTACAGATCACTGGGAGCCACAGTCCCTGGGGATAGATCGACAGATCACTGGGAGACACAGTCCCTGGGGACAGACCTACAGATCACTGGGAGACACAGTCCCTGGGGACAGATCTACAGATCACTGGGAGACACAGTCGCTGGGGATAGATTTACTGATCACTGGGAGATACAGTCCCTGGGCACAGATCTACAGATCACTGGGAGACACAGTCCCTGGGGACAGACCGACAGATCACAGGGAGACACAGTCCCTGGGGACAGCGCTACAGTTCACAGGGAGACACAGTCCCTGGGGATAGATCTACAGATCACTGGGAGACACAGTCCCTGTGGACAGACCTACAGATCACTGGGAGACACAGTCCCTGGGGATAGTCCTACAGACCACTGTGAGACATAGTCCCTGGGGACAGACCTGCAGTTCACAGGGAGACCCAATCCCTGGGGATAGATCTACAGATCACTGGGAGACACAGTCCCTGTGGACAGACCTACAGATCACTGGGAGACACAGTCCCTGGGGACAGATCTATAGATCACTGGGAGACACAGTCCCTGGGTACAGATCTACAGATCACTGGGAGACACGGTCCCTGGGGATAGAACTATAGATCACTGGGCGACACAGTCCCTGGGGATAGATCGACAGATCACTGGGAGACACAGTCCCTGGGGAAAGACCGACAGATCACTGGGAGACACAGTCCCTGGGGATAGATCTCCAGATCACCGGGAGGCACAGTCCCTGGGGATAGATCTACAGATCACTGGGAGACACAGTTCCTGGGGACAGATCTACAGATCACTGGGAGACACAGTCCCTGGGGATAGATCTACAGATCACTGGGAGACACAGTCCCTGGGGATTGACCTGCAGATCACTGGGAGACACAGTCCCTGGTGATAGATCTACAGGTCACTGGGAGGCACAGTTCCTGTGGATAGATCTACAGATCTCTGGGAGACACAGTCCCTGGGGATAGACCTACAGATCACTGGGTGACACAGTCCCTGGGGACAGATCTACAGATCACTGGGAGATACAGTCCCTGGGGACAGATCTACAGATCATTGGAGGCACAGTCCCTGGGGCTAGATCTGCAGATCACTGGGCGACACTGTCCCTGGGGATAGATCTACAGAGCACTGGGAGACACAGTCCCTTGGGATAGATCTACAGATCACTGGGAGACACAGTCCATGTGGACAGACCTACAGATCACTGGGAGACACAGTCCCTGGGGATAGATCGACAGATCACTGGGAGACAGTCCGTGGGGACAGACCTACAGATCACTGGGAGACACAGTCCCTGGGGATAGATCTACAGATCACTGGGAGACACAGTCGCTGGTGATAGATCGACAGATCACTGGGAGATACAGTCCCTGGGGATAGACCTACAGATCACTGGGAGATACAGTCCCTGGGCACAGATCTACAGATCACTGGGAGACACAGTCCCTGGGGATAGATCTACAGATCACTGGGAGACACAGTCCATGTGGACAGACCTACAGATCACTGGGAGACACAGTCCCTGGGGATAGATCGACAGATCACTGGGAGACACAGTCCCTGGGGATAGACCTGCAGATCACTGGGGAGACACAGTCCCTGGGGATAGATCTACAGCTCACTGGGAGACACGGTCCGTGGGGATAGATCTACAGATCACTGGGAGACACAGTCCCTGGGGACAGACCTACAGATCACAGGGAGACACAGTCCCTGGGGACAGATCTTCAGATCACTGGTAGACACAGTTCCTGGGGCTAGACCGACAGATCACTGGGAGACACAGTCCCTGGGGACAGACCTACAGATCACTGGGAGACACAGTCCCTGGGGATAGACCTAAAGATCACTGGGACACACAGTCGCTGGGGATAGATCTACAGATCACTGGGAGACACAGTCCCTGGGGACAGACCTGCAGATCACTGGGAGACACAGTCCCTGGTGATAGATCTACAGGTCACTAGGAGGCACAGTCCCTGGAGACAGACCGACAGATCACCGGGAGACACAGTCCCTGGGGATAGAGCTGCAGATCACTGGGAGATACAGTCCCTGGGGATAGATCCACAGATCACTGGGAGACACAGTCCCTGGAGATAGACCTACAGATCACTGGGACACACAGTCGCTGGGGATAGATCTACAGATCACTGGGAGACACAGTCCCTGGGGACAGACCTGCAGATCACTGGGAGACACAGTCCCTGGTGATAGATCTACAGGTCACTGGGAGGCACAGTTCCTGGGGATACATCTACAGATCACTGGGAGGCACAGTCCCTGGGGATAGACCTACAGATCACTGGGAGACACAGTCCCTGGGGAAAGATCTACAGATCACTGGGAGATACAGTCCCTGGGAACAGATCTACAGATCATTGGAGGCACAGTCCCTGGGGATAGATCTGCAGATCACTGGGAGACACTGTCCCTGGGGATAGATCTACAGATCACTGGGAGACACAGTCGCTGGGGATAGATCTACAGATCACTGGGAGACACAGTCCCTGGGGATAGATCCACAGATCACTGGGAGACACAGTCCCTGGGGACAGACCTGCAGATCACTGGGAGACACAGTCCCTGGAGATAGACCTACAGATCACTGGGACACACAGTCGTTGGGGATAGATCTACAGATCACTGGGAGACACAGTCCCTGGGGACAGACCTGCAGATCACTGGGAGACACAGTCCCTGGTGATAGATCTACAGATCACTGGGAGACACAGTCCCTGGGGAAAGATCTACAGATCACTGGGAGATACAGTCCCTGGGGATAGACCTACAGATCACTGGGAGACACGGTCCCTGGGGACAGATCTGCAGATCACTGGGATACACAGTCCCTGGGGACAGACCTATAGATCACTGGGAGACACAGTCCCTGGGGACAGATCTACAAATCACTGGGAGACACAGTCCCTGGGGATAGACCTACAGATCACTGGGAGACACAGTCCCTGGGGATAGACCTACAGATCACTGGGAGACACAGTCCCTGGGGATAGATCTACAGATCACTGGGAGACACAGTCCCTGTTGACAGACCTACAGATCACTGGGAGACACAGTCCCTGGGGATAGATCTACAGATCACTGGGAGACACGGTCCCTGGGGATAGAACTACAGATCACTATGAGACACAGTCCCTGAGGAAAGACCGACAGATCACTGGGAGACACAGTCCCTGGGGATAGATCTCCAGATCACCGGGAGGCACAGTCCCTGGGGATAGATCTACAGATCACTGGGAGACAAAATCCCTGGGGACAGATATACAGATCACTGGGAGACACAATCCCTGGGGACAGATCTACAGATCACTGGGAGACACAGTCCCTGGGGATAGATCTACAGATCACTGGGAGACACAGTCCCTGGGGATAGATCTACAGATCACTGGGAGACACAGTCCCTGGGGATAGATCTACAGATCAATGGGAGACACAGTCCCTAGGGATAGATCTACAGATCACTGGGAGACACAGTCCCTGGGGATAGACTTTCAGATCACGGGGAGACACAGTCCCTGGGGATAGATCTGCAGATCACTGGGAGACACAGTCCCTGGGGACAGATCTGCAGATCACTGGGATACACAGTCCCTGGGGACAGACCTACAGATCACTGGGAGACACAGTTCCTGGGGATAGAGCTACAGATCACTGGGAGACACAGTCCCTGGGGACAGACCTACAGATCACTGGGAGACACAGTCCCTGGGGACAGATCTACAAATCACTGGGAGACACAGTCCCTGGGGATAGACCTACAGATCACTGGGAGACACTTTCCCTGGGGACAGACCTACAGATCACTGGGAGACACAGTCCCTGGGGATAGACCTACAGATCACTGGGAGACATAGTCCCTGGGGATAGATCTACAGATCACGGGGAGACACAGTCCCTGGGGATAGATCTGCAGATCACTGGGAGACACAGTCCCTGGGGATAGACCAACAAATCACTGGGAGACACTTTCCCTGGGGACAGACCTCCAGATCACTGGGAGACACAGTCCCTGGGGATAGACCTACAGATCACTGGGAGACACAGTCCCTGGGGACAGACCTGTAGATCACTGGGAGACACAGTCCCTGGGGACAGATCTGCAAATCACTGGGAGACACAGTCCCTGGGGATAGACCTACAGATCACCGGGAGACACTTTCCCTGGGGACAGACCTACAGATCACTGAGAGACACAGTCCCTGGGGATAGATCTACAGATCACTGGGAGATACAGTCCCTGGGGACAGATCTACAGATCATTGGAGGCACAGTCCCTGGTGATAGACCTACAGATCACTGGGAGACACGGTCCGTGGGGATAGATCTACAGATCACTGGGAGACACAGTCCCTGGGGACAGACCTACAGATCACAGGGAGGCACAGTCCCTGGGAACAGATCTTCAGATCACTGGGAGACACAGTCCCTGGGGATAGATCTACAGATCACTGGGAGATACAGTCCCTGGGGACAGACCTACAGATCACTGGTAGACACAGTTCCTGGGGATAGACCTACAGATCACTGGGAGACACAGTCAATAGGGACAGACCTACAGATCACTGGGAGTCACAGTCCCTGGGGATAGAGCGACAGATCACTGGGAGACACAGTCGCTGGAGATAGATTTACAGATCACTGGGAGATACAGTCCCTGGGGATAGACCTACAGATCACTGGGAGATACAGTCCCTGGGCACAGATCTACAGATCACTGGGAGACACAGTACCTGGGGACAGATCTACAGATCACTGGGAGACACAGTCCCTGGGGATAGATCTACAGATCACTGGGAGACACAGTCCCTGTGGACAGACCTACAGATCATTGGGAGACACAGTCCCTGGGGTCAGATCTACAGATCATTGGGAGACACAGTCCCTGGGGATAGATCTACACATCACTGGGAGACACGGTCCATGGGGATAGATCTACAGATCACTGGGAGACACAGTCCCTGGGGACAGACCTACAGATCACAGGGAGTCACAGTCCCTGGGGACAGATCTTCAGATCACTGGGAGACACAGTCCCTGGGGATAGATCTACAGATCACTGGGAGATACAGTCCCTGGGGACAGACCTACTGATCACTGGTAGACACAGTTCCTGGGGATAGACCGACAGATCACTGGGAGACACAGTCCCTGGGGACCGACCTACAGATCACTGGGAGACACAGTCCCTGGGGATAGACCTAAAGATCACTGGGAGACACAGTCCATGGAGACAGACCGACAGATCACCGGGAGACACAGTCCCTGGGGATAGAGCTACAGATCACTGGGAGACACAGTCCCTGGGGATAGATCCACAGATCACTGGGAGACACAGTCCCTGGGGATAGACCTACAGATCACTGGGAGACACAGTCCCTGGGGATTGATCGACAGATCACTGGGAGACACAGTCCCTGGGGATAGATCCACAGATCACTGGGAGACACAGTCCCTGGGGACAGACCTGCAGATCACTGGGAGACATCGTCCCTGGTGATAGATCTACAGGTCACTGGGAGGCACAGTTCCTGGGGATAGATCTACAGATCACTGGGAGACGCAGTCCCTGGGGATAGACCTGCAGATCACTGGGAGACACAGTCCCTGGGACAGATCTACAGATCACTGGGAGGTACAGTCCCTGGGAACAGATCTACAGATCATTGGAGGAACAGTCCCTGGTGATAGATCTGCAGATCACTGGGAGACACTGTCCCTGGGGATAGATCTACAGATCACTGGGAGACACAGTCCCTGGGGATAGATGTACAGATCACTGGGAGACACAGTCCATGGGGACAGACCTACAGATCACTGGGAGACACAGTCCCTGGGGATAGATCGACAGATCACTTGGAGACACAGTCCCTGGGGACAGACCTACAGATCACTGGGAGACACAGTCCCTGGGGACAGATCTACAGATCACTGGGAGACACAGTCGCTGGGGATAGATTTACTGATCACTGGGAGATACAGTCCCTGGGCACAGATCTACAGATCACTGGGAGACACAGTCCCTGGGGACAGATCTACAAATCACTGGGAGGTACAGTCCCTGGGGATAGACCTACAGATCACTGCGAGACACAGTCCCTGGGGATTGATCGACAGATCACTGGGAGACACAGTTCCTGGGGACAGTTCTACAGATCACTGGGAGACACAGTCCCTGGGTATAGATCTACAGATCACTGGGAGACACGGTCCCTGGGGATAGAACTATAGATCACTGGGCGACACAGTCCCTGGGGATAGATCGACAGATCACTGGGAGACACAGTCCCTGGGGAAAGACCGACAGCTCACTGGGAGACACAGTCCCTGGGGATAGATCTCCAGATCACCGGGAGGCACAGTCCCTGGGGATAGATCTACAGATCACTGGGAGACACAGTTCCTGGGGACAGATCTACAGATCACTGGGAGACACAGTCCCTGGGGATAGATCTACAGATCACTGGGAGACACAGTCCCTGGGGATTGACCTGCAGATCACTGGGAGACACAGTCCCTGGTGATAGATCTACAGGTCACTGGGAGGCACAGTTCCTGTGGATAGATCTACAGATCTCTGGGAGACACAGTCCCTGGGGATAGACCTACAGATCACTGGGTGACACAGTCCCTGGGGACAGATCTACAGATCACTGGGAGATACAGTCCCTGGGGACAGATCTACAGATCATTGGAGGCACAGTCCCTGGGGATAGATCTGCAGATCACTGGGCGACACTGTCCCTGGGGATAGATCTACAGATCACTGGGAGACACAGTCCCTTGGGATAGATCTACAGATCACTGGGAGACACAGTCCATGTGGACAGACCTACAGATCACTGGGAGACACAGTCCCTGGGGATAGATCGACAGATCACTGGGAGACACAGTCCCTGGGGACAGACCTACAGATCACTGGGAGACACAGTCCCTGGGGATAGATCTACAGATCCCTGGGAGACACAGTCGCTGGGGATAGATCGACAGATCACTGGGAGATACAGTCCCTGGGGATAGACCTACAGATCACTGGGAGATACAGTCCCTGGGCACAGATCTACAGATCACTGGGAGACACAGTCCCTGGGGATAGATCTACAGATCACTGGGAGACACAGTCCATGTGGACAGACCTACAGATCACTGGGAGACACAGTCCCTGGGGATAGATCGACAGATCACTGGGAGACACAGTCCCTGGGGATAGACCTGCAGATCACTGGGGAGACACAGTCCCTGGGGATAGATCTACAGATCACTGGGAGACACGGTCCGTGGGGATAGATCTACAGATCACTGGGAGACACAGTCCCTGGGGACAGACCTACAGATCACAGGGAGACACAGTCCCTGGGGACAGATCTTCAGATCACTAGGAGACACAGTCCCTGGGGATAGATCTTCAGATCACTGGGAGATACAGTCCCTGGGGACAGACCTACAGATCACTGGTAGACACAGTTCCTGGGGATAGACCTACAGATCACTGGAAGACACAGTCCCTGGGGACAGACCTACAGATCACTGGGAGACACAGTCCCTGGGGATAGACCTAAAGATCACTGGGAGACAGTCCCTGGAGACAGACCGACAGATCACCGGGAGACACAGTCCCTGGGGATAGAGCTGCAGATCACTGGGAGATACAGTCCCTGGGGATAGATCCACAGATCACTGGGAGACACAGTCCCTGGAGATAGACCTACAGATCACTGGGACACACAGTCGCTGGGGATAGATCTACAGATCACTGGGAGACACAGTCCCTGGGGACAGACCTGCAGATCACTGGGAGACACAGTCCCTGGTGATAGATCTACAGGTCACTGGGAGGCACAGTTCCTGGGGATAGATCTACAGATCACTGGGAGGCACAGTCCCTGGGGATAGACCTACAGATCACTGGGAGACACAGTCCCTGGGGAAAGATCTGCAGATCACTGGGAGATACAGTCCCTGGGAACAGATCTACAGATCATTGGAGGCACAGTCCCTGGGGATAGATCTGCAGATCACTGGGAGACACTGTCCCTGGGGATAGATCTACAGATCACTGGGAGACACAGTCCCTGGGGATAGATCTACATATCACTGGGAGACACAGTCAATAGGGACAGACCTACAGATCACTGGGAGACACAGTCCCTAGGGATAGATCGACAGATCACTGGGAGACACAGTCCCTGGGGACAGACCTACAGATCACTGGGAGACACAGTCCCTGGGGATAGATCTACAGATCACTGGGAGACACAGTCGCTGGGGATAGATTTACAGATCACTGGGAGATACAGTCCCTGGGGATAGACCTACAGATCACTGGGAGTTACAGTCCCTGGGCACAGATCTACAGATCACTGGGACACACAGTCGCTGGGGATAGATCTACAGATCACTGGGAGACACAGTCCCTGGGGACAGACCTGCAGATCACTGGGAGACACAGTCCCTGGTGATAGATCTACAGCTCACTGGGAGGCACAGTTCCTGGGGATAGATCTACAGATCACTGGGAGGCACAGTCCCTGGGGATAGACCTACAGATCACTGGGAGACACAGTCCCTGGGGAAAGATCTACAGATCACTGGGAGATACAGTCCCTGGGGACAGATCTACAGATCATTGGAGGCACAGTCACTGGGGATAGATCTGCAGATCACTGGGAGACACTGTCCCTGGGGATAGATCTACAGATCACTGGGAGACACAGTCCCTGGGGATAGATCTACAGATCACTGGGAGACACAGTCAATAGGGACAGACCTACAGATCACTGGGAGTCACAGTCCCTGGGGATAGAGCGACAGATCACTGGGAGACTCAGTCGCTGGGGATAGATTTACAGATCACTGGGAGACACAGTCCCTGTGGACAGACCTACAGATCATTGGGAGACACAGTCCCTGGGGTCAGATCTACAGATCACTGGGAGACACAGTCCCTGGGGATAGACCTACAGTTCACTGGGAGATACAGTCCCTGGGCACTATCTACAGATCACTGGGAGACACAGTACCTGGGGACAGATCTACAGATCACTGGGAGACACAGTCCCTGGGGATAGATCTACAGATCACTGGGAGACACAGTCCCTGTGGACAGACCTACAGATCATTGGGAGACACAGTCCCTGGGGTCAGATCTACAGATCACTGGGAGACACAGTCCCTGGGGATAGATCTACACATCACTGGGAGACACGGTCCATGGGGATAGATCTACAGATCACTGGCAGACACAGTCCCTGGGGACAGACCTACAGATCACAGGGAGTCACAGTCCCTGGGGACAGATCTTCAGATCACTGGGAGACACAGTCCCTGGGGATAGATCTACAGATCACTGGGAGATACAGTCCCTGGGGACAGACCTACTGATCACTGGTAGACACAGTTCCTGGGGCTAGACCGACAGATCACTGGGAGACACAGTCCCTGGGGACCGACCTACAGATCACTGGGAGACACAGTCCCTGGGGATAGACCGAAAGATCACTGGGAGACACAGTCCATGGAGACAGACCGACAGATCACCGGGAGACACAGTCCCTGGGGATAGAGCTACAGATCACTGGGAGACACAGTCCCTGGGGATAGATCCACAGATCACTGGGAGACACAGTCCCTGGGGATTGATCGACAGATCACTGGGAGACACAGTCCCTGGGGATAGATCCACAGATTACTGGGAGACACAGTCCCTGGGGACAGACCTGCAGATCACTGGGAGACATCGTCCCTGGTGATAGATCTACAGGTCACTGGGAGGCACAGTTCCTGGGGATAGATCTACAGATCACTGGGAGACGCAGTCCCTGGGGACAGATCTACAGATCACTGGGAGGTACAGTCCCTGGGGACAGATCTACAGATCATTGGAGGAACAGTCCCTGGGGATAGATCTGCAGATCACTGGGAGACACTGTCCCTGGGGATAGATCTACAGATCACTGGGAGACACAGTCCCTGGGTATAGATGTACAGATCACTGGGAGACACAGTCCATGGGGACAGACCTACAGATCACTGGGAGACACAGTCCCTGGGGATAGATCGACAGATCACTGGGAGACACAGTACCTGGGGACAGATCTACAGATCACTGGGAGACACAGTCCCTGGGGACAGATCTACAGATCACTGGGAGACACAGTCCCTGTGGACAGACCTACAGATCACTGGGAGACACAGTCCCTGGGGACAGACCTGCAGTTCACAGGGAGACCCAGTCCCTGGGGATAGATCTACAGATCACTGGGAGACACAGTCCCTGTGGACAGACCTACAGATCACTGGGAGACACAGTCCCTGGGGACAGATCTATAGATCACTGGGAGACACAGTCCCTGGGTATAGATCTACAGATCACTGGGAGACACGGTCCCTGGGGATAGAACTATAGATCACTGGGAGACACAGTCCATGTGGACAGACCTACAGATCACTGGGAGACACAGTCCCTGGGGACAGACCTACAGATCACTGGGAGACACAGTCCCTGGGGATAGATCTACAGATCACTGGGAGACACAGTCGCTGGGGATAGATCGACAGATCACTGGGAGATACAGTCCCTGGGGATAGACCTACAGATCACTGGGAGATACAGTCCCTGGGCACAGATCTACAGATCACTGGGAGACACAGTCCCTGGGGATAGATCTACAGATCACTGGGAGACACAGTCCATGTGGACAGACCTACAGATCACTGGGAGACACAGTCCCTGGGGATAGATCGACAGATCACTGGGAGACACAGTCCCTGGGGAAAGACCGACAGATCACTGGGAGACACAGTCCCTGGGGATAGATCTCCAGATCACCGGGAGGCACAGTCCCTGGGGATAGATCTACAGATCACTGGGAGACACAGTTCCTGGGGACAGATCTACAGATCACTGGGAGACACAGTCCCTGGGGATAGATCTACAGATCACTGGGAGACACAGTCCCTGAGGATAGACCTGCAGATCACTGGGAGACACAGTCCCTGGTGATAGATCTACAGGTCACTGGGAGGCACAGTTCCTGTGGATAGATCTACAGATCTCTGGGAGACACAGTCCCTGGGGATAGACCTACAGATCACTGGGTGACACAGTCCCTGGGGACAGATCTACAGATCACTGGGAGATACAGTCCCTGGGGACAGATCTACAGATCATTGGAGGCATAGTCCCTGGGGATAGATCTGCAGATCACTGGGAGACACAGTCCCTGTGGATAGATCTACAGATCACTGGGAGATACAGTCCCTGGGCACCGATCTACAGATCACTGGGAGACACAGTCCCTGGGGATAGATCTACAGATCACTGGGAGACACAGTCCATGTGGACAGACCTACAGATCACTGGGAGACACAGTCCCTGGGGATAGATCGACAGATCACTGGGAGACACAGTCCCTGGGGATAGACCTGCAGATCACTGGGGAGACACAGTCCCTGGGGATAGATCTACAGATCACTGGGAGACACGGTCCGTGGGGATAGATCTACAGATCACTGGGAGACACAGTCCCTGGGGACAGACCTACAGATCACAGGGAGACACAGTCCCTGGGGACAGATTTTCAGATCACTGGGAGACACAGTCCCTGGGGATAGATCTTCAGATCACTGGGAGATACAGTCCCTGGGGATAGACCTACAGATCACTGGGAGTTACAGTCCCTGGGCACAGATCTACAGATCACTGGGACACACAGTCGCTGGGGATAGATCTACAGATCACTGGGAGACACAGTCCCTGGGGATAGATCCACAGATCACTGGGAGACACAGTCCCTGGGGACAGACCTGCAGATCACTGGGAGACACAGTCCCTGGTGATAGATCTGCAGGTCACTGGGAGGCACAGTTCCTGGGGATAGATCTACAGATCACTGGGAGGCACAGTCCCTGGGGATAGACCTACAGATCACTGGGAGACACAGTCCCTGGGGAAAGATCTACAGATCACTGGGAGATACAGTCCCTGGGGACAGATCTACAGATCATTGGAGGCACAGTCCCTGGGGATAGATCTGCAGATCACTGGGAGACACTGTCCCTGGGGATAGATCGACAGATCACTGGGAGACACAGTCCCTGGGGATAGATCTACAGATCACTGGGAGACACAGTCAATAGGGACAGACCTACAGATCACTGGGAGTCACAGTCATTGGGGATAGAGCGACAGATCACTGGGAGACACAGTCGCTGGGGATAGATTTACAGATCACTGGGAGATACAGTCCCTGGGGATAGACCTACAGATCACTGGGAGATACAGTCCCTGGGCACAGATCTACAGATCACTGGGAGACACAGTACCTGGGGACAAATCTACAGATCACTGGGAGACACAGTCCCTGGGGATAGATCTACAGATCACTGGGAGATACAGTCCCTGTGGATAGACCTACAGATCACTGGGAGATACAGTCCCTGGGCACCGATCTACAGATCACTGGGAGACACAGTCCCTGGGGATAGATCTACAGATCACTGGGAGGCACAGTCCATGTGGACAGACCTACAGATCACTGGGAAACACAGTCCCTGGGGATAGATCGACAGATCACTGGGAGACACAGTCCCTGGGGATAGACCTGCAGATCACTGGGGAGACACAGTCCCTGGGGATAGATCTACAGATCACTGGGAGACACGGTCCGTGGGGATAGAGCTACAGATCACTGGGAGACACAGTCCCTGGGGACAGACCTACAGATCACAGGGAGACACAGTCCCTGGGGACAGATTTTCAGATCACTGGGAGACACAGTCCCTGGGGATAGATCTTCAGATCACTGGGAGATACAGTCCCTGGGGATAGACCTACAGATCACTGGGAGTTACAGTCCCTGGGCACAGATCTACAGATCACTGGGACACACAGTCGCTGGGGATAGATCTACAGATCACTGGGAGACACAGTCCCTGGGGATAGATCCACAGATCACTGGGAGACACAGTCCCTGGGGACAGACCTGCAGATCACTGGGAGACACAGTCCCTGGTGATAGATCTGCAGGTCACTGGGAGGCACAGTTCCTGGGGATAGATCTACAGATCACTGGGAGGCACAGTCCCTGGGGATAGACCTACAGATCACTGGGAGACACAGTCCCTGGGGAAAGATCTACAGATCACTGGGAGATACAGTCCCTGGGGACAGATCTACAGATCATTGGAGGCACAGTCCCTGGGGATAGATCTGCAGATCACTGGGAGACACTGTCCCTGGGGATAGATCGACAGATCACTGGGAGACACAGTCCCTGGGGATAGATCTACAGATCACTGGGAGACACAGTCAATAGGGACAGACCTACAGATCACTGGGAGTCACAGTCCCTGGGGATAGAGCGACAGATCACTGGGAGACACAGTCGCTGGGGATAGATTTACAGATCACTGGGAGATACAGTCCCTGGGGATAGACCTACAGATCACTGGGAGATACAGTCCCTGGGCACAGATCTACAGATCACTGGGAGACACAGTACCTGGGGACAAATCTACAGATCACTGGGAGACACAGTCCCTGGGGATAGATCTACAGATCACTGGGAGACACAGTCCCTGTGGACAGACCTACAGATCATTGGGAGACAGTCCGTGGGGTCAGATCTACAGATCACTGGGAGACACAGTCCCTGGGGATAGATCTACACATCACTGGGAGACACGGTCCATGGGGATAGATCTACAGATCACTGGCAGACACAGTCCCTGGGGACAGACCTACAGATCACAGGGAGTCATAGTCCCTGGGGACAGATCTTCAGATCACTGGGAGACACAGTCCCTGGGGATAGATCTACAGATCACTGGGAGATACAGTCCCTGGGGACAGACCTACTGATCACTGGTAGACACAGTTCCTGGGGATAGACCGACAGATCACTGGGAGACACAGTCCCTGGGGACCGACCTACAGATCACTGGGAGACACAGTCCCTGGGGATAGACCTAAAGATCACTGGGAGACACAGTCCCTGGGGACAGACCTGCAGATCACTGGGAGACATCGTCCCTGGTGATAGATCTACAGGTCACTGGGAGGCACAGTTCCTGGGGATAGATCTACAGATCACTGGGAGACGCAGTCCCTGGGGATAGACCTACAGATCACTGGGAGACACAGTCCCTGGGGACAGATCTACAGATCACTGGGAGGTACTGTCCCTGGGGACAGATCGACAGATCATTGGAGGAACAGTCCCTGGGGATAGATCTGCAGATCACTGGGAGACACTGTCCCTGGGGATAGATCTACAGATCACTGGGAGACACAGTCCCTGGGGATAGATGTACAGATCACTGGGAGACACAGTCCATGGGGACAGACCTACAGATCACTGGGAGACACAGTCCCTGGGGATAGATCGACAGATCACTGGGAGACACAGTACCTGGGGACAGATCTACAGATCACTGGGAGACACAGTCCCTGGGGATACATCTACAGATCACTGGGAGACACAGTCCCTGTGGACAGACCTACAGATCACTGGGAGACACAGTCCCTGGGGATAGATCTACAGATCACTGGGAGACACGGTCCGTGGGGATAGATCTACAGATCACTGGGAGACACAGTCCCTGGGGACAGACCTACAGATCACATGGTGACACAGTCCCTGGGGACAGCCCTACAGTTCACAGGGAGACACAGTCCCTGGGGTTAGATCTACAGATCACTGGGAGACACAGTCCCTGTGGACAGACGTACAGATCACTGGGAGACACAGTCCCTGGGGACAGATCTACAGATCACTGGGAGATACAGTCCCTGGGGACAGATCTACAGATCATTGGAGGCACAGTCCCTGGGGATAGACCTACAGATCACTGGGAGACACTGTCCCTGGGGATAGATCTACAGATCACTGGGAGACACAGTCCCTGGGGATAGATGTACAGATCACTGGGAGACACAGTCCCTGGGGATAGATGTACAGATCACTGGGAGACACAGTCCATGGGGACAGACCTACAGACCACTGTGAGACATAGTCCCTGGGGACAGACCTGCAGTTCACAGGGAGACCCAGTCCCTGGGGATAGATCTACAGATCACTGGGAGACACAGTCCCTGTGGACAGACCTACAGATCACTGGGAGACACAGTCCCTGGGGACAGATCTATAGATCACTGGGAGACACAGTCCCTGGGTATAGATCTACAGATCACTGGGAGACACGGTCCCTGGGGATAGAACTATAGATCACTGGGAGACACAGTCCCTGGGGATAGATCGACAGATCACTGGGAGACACAGTCCCTGGGGAAAGACCGACAGATCACTGGGAGACACAGTCCCTGGGGATAGATCTCCAGATCACCGGGAGGCACAGTCCCTGGGGATAGATCTACAGATATCTGGGAGACACAGTTCCTGGGGACAGATCTACAGATCACTGGGAGACACAGTCCCTGGGGATAGATCTACAGATCACTGGGAGACACAGTCCCTGAGGATAGACCTGCAGATCACTGGGAGACACAGTCCCTGGTGATAGATCTACAGGTCACTGGGAGGCACAGTTCCTGTGGATAGATCTACAGATCTCTGGGAGACACAGTCCCTGGGGATAGACCTACAGATCACTGGGAGACACAGTCCCTTGGGATAGATCTACAGATCACTGGGAGACACAGTCCATGTGGACAGACCTACAGATCACTGGGAGACACAGTCCCTGGGGATAGATCGACAGATCACTGGGAGACACAGTCCCTGGGGACAGACCTACAGATCACTGGGAGACACAGTCCCTGGGGATAGATCTACAGATCACTGGGAGACACAGTCGCTGGGGATAGATCGACAGATCACTGGGAGATACAGTCCCTGGGGATAGACCTACAGATCACTGGGAGATACAGTCCCTGGGCACAGATCTACAGATCACTGGGAGACACAGTCCCTGGGGATAGATCTACAGATCACTGGGAGACACAGTCCATGTGGACAGACCTACAGATCACTGGGAGACACAGTCCCTGGGGAAAGATCGACAGATCACTGGGAGACACAGTCCCTGGGGATAGACCTGCAGATCACTGGGGAGACACAGTCCCTGGGGATAGATCTACAGATCACTGGGAGACACGGTCCGTGGGGATAGATCTACAGATCACTGGGAGACACAGTCCCTGGGGACAGACCTACAGATCACAGGGAGACACAGTCCCTGGGGACAGATCTTCAGATCACTGGGAGACACAGTCCCTGGGGATAGATCTTCAGATCACTGGGAGATACAGTCCCTGGGGACAGACCTACAGATCACTGGTAGACACAGTTCCTGGGGATAGACCTACAGATCACTGGGAGACACAGTCCCTGGGGACAGACCTACAGATCACTGGGAGACACAGTCCCTGGGGATAGACCTAAAGATCACTGGGAGACACAGTCCCTGGAGACAGACCGACAGATCACCGGGAGACACAGTCCCTGGGGATAGAGCTGCAGATCACTGGGAGACACAGTCCCTGGGGATAGATCCACAGATCACTGGGAGACACAGTCCCTGGAGATAGACCTACAGATCACTGGGACTCACAGTCCCTGGGGATAGATCTCCAGATCACCGGGAGGCACAGTCCCTGGGGATAGATCTACAGATCACTGGGAGACACAGTTCCTGGGGACAGATCTGCAGTTCACAGGGAGACCCAGTCTCTGGGGATAGATCTACAGATCACTGGGAGACACAGTCCCTGTGGACAGACCTACAGATCACTGGGAGACACAGTCCCTGGGGACAGATCTATAGATCACTGGGAGACACAGTCCCTGGGTATAGATCTACAGATCACTGGGAGACACGGTCCCTGGGGATAGAACTATAGATCACTGGGAGACACAGTCCCTGGGGATAGATCGACAGATCACTGGGAGACACAGTCCCTGGGGAAAGACCGACAGATCACTGGGAGACACAGTCCCTGGGGATAGATCTCCAGATCACCGGGAGGCACAGTCCCTGGGGATAGATCTACAGATCACTGGGAGACACAGTTCCTGGGGACAGATCTACAGATCACTGGGAGACACAGTCCCTGGGGATAGATCTACAGATCACTGGGAGACACAGTCCCTGAGGATAGACCTGCAGATCACTGGGAGACACAGTCCCTGGTGATAGATCTACAGGTCACTGGGAGGCACAGTTCCTGTGGATAGATCTACAGATCTCTGGGAGACACAGTCCCTGGGGATAGACCTACAGATCACTGGGTGACACAGTCCCTGGGGACGGATCTACAGATCACTGGGAGATACAGTCCCTGGGGACAGATCTACAGATCATTGGAGGCACAGTCCCTGGGGATAGATCTGCAGATCACTGGACGACACTGTCCCTGGGGATAGATCTACAGATCACTGGGAGACACAGTCCCTGGGGACAGACCTACAGATCACTGGGAGACACAGTCCCTGGGGATAGACCTAAAGATCACTGGGAGACACAGTCCCTGGAGACAGACCGACAGATCACCGGGAGACACAGTCCCTGGGGATAGAGCTGCAGATCACTGGGAGACACAGTCCCTGTGGATAGATCCACAGATCACTGGGAGACACAGTCCCTGGAGATAGACCTACAGATCACTGGGACACACAGTCGCTGGGGATAGATCTACAGATCACTGGGAGACACAGTCCCTGGGGACAGACCTGCAGATCACTGGGAGACACATTCCCTGGTGATAGATCTACAGGTCACTGGGAGGCACAGTTCCTGGGGATAGATCTACAGATCACTGGGAGGCACAGTCCCTGGGGATAGACCTACAGATCACTGGGAGACACAGTCCCTGGGGAAAGATCTACAGATCACTGGGAGATACAGTCCCTGGGAACAGATCTACAGATCATTGGAGGCACAGTCCCTGGGGATAGATCTGCAGATCACTGGGAGACACTGTCCCTGGGGATAGATCTACAGATCACTGGGAGACACAGTCCCTGGGGATAGATCTACATATCACTGGGAGACACAGTCAATAGGGACAGACCTACAGATCACTGGGAGACACAGTCCCTGGGGATAGATCGACAGATCACTGGGAGACACAGTCCCTGGGGACAGATCTACAGATCCCTGGGAGACACAGTACCTGGGGACAGATCTACAGATCACTGGGAGACACAGTCCCTGGGGATAGATCTACAGATCACTGGGAGACACAGTCCCTGTGGACAGACCTACAGATCACTGGGAGACACAGTCCCGGGGGACAGATCTACAGATCACTGGGAGACACAGTCCCTGGGGATAGATCTACAGATCACTGGGAGACACGGTCCATGGGGA
The DNA here is from genome assembly GCF_044704955.1 of Pristiophorus japonicus. NCBI lineage: Eukaryota > Metazoa > Chordata > Chondrichthyes > Pristiophoridae > Pristiophorus > Pristiophorus japonicus. The sequence continues at coordinate 153,541,723 of NC_091987.1, read as the reverse complement.
TAGATCTACAGATCACTGGCAGACACAGTCCCTGGGGACAGACCTACAGATCACAGGGAGTCACAGTCCCTGGGGACAGATCTTCAGATCACTGGGAGACACAGTCCCTGGGGATAGATCTACAGATCACTGGGAGATACAGTCCCTGGGGACAGACCTACTGATCACTGGTAGACACAGTTCCTGGGGATAGACCGACAGATCACTGGGAGACACAGTCCCTGGGAACCGACCTACAGATCACTGGGAGACACAGTCCCTGGGGATAGACCTAAAGATCACTGGCAGACACAGTCCATGGAGACAGACCGACAGATCACCGGGAGACACAGTCCCTGGGGATAGAGCTACAGATCACTGGGAGACACAGTCCCTGCGGATAGATCCACAGATCACTGGGAGACACAGTCCCTGGGGATAGACCGACAGATCACTGGGAGACACAGTCCCTGGGGATTGATCGACAGATCACTGGGAGACACAGTCCCTGGGGATAGATCCACAGATCACTGGGAGACACAGTCCCTGGGGACAGACCTGCAGATCACTGGGAGACATCGTCCCTGGTGATAGATCTACAGGTCACTGGGAGGCACAGTTCCTGGGGATAGATCTACCGATCACTGGGAGACGCAGTCCCTGGGGATAGACCTACAGATCACTGGGAGACACAGTCCCTGGGGAAAGATCTACAGATCACTGGGAGGTACAGTCCCTGGGGACAGATCTACAGATCATTGGAGGAACAGTCCCTGGGGATAGATCTGCAGATCACTGGGAGACACTGTCCCTGGGGATAGATCTACAGATCACTGGGAGACACAGTCCCTGGGGATAGATGTACAGATCACTGGGAGACACAGTCCCTGGGGATAGATGTACAGATCACTGGGAGACACAGTCCATGGGGACAGACCTACAGATCACTGGGAGACACAGTCCCTGGGGATAGATCGACAGATCACTGGGAGACACAGTCCCTGGGGACAGACCGACAGATCACTGGGAGACACAGTCCCTGGGGATAGATGTACAGATCACTGGGAGACACAGTCCATGGGGACAGACCTACAGATCACTGGGAGACACAGTCCATGGGGACAGACCTACAGATCACTGGGAGACACAGTCCATGGGGACAGACCGACAGATCACTGGGAGACACAGTCCCTGGGGATGGATCTACAGATCACTGGGAGACACAGTCGCTGGGGATAGATTTACAGATCACTGGGAGATACAGTCCCTGGGGATAGACCTACAGATCACTGGGAGATACAGTCCCTGGGCACAGATCTACAGATCACTGGGAGACACAGCACCTGGGGACAGATCTACAGATCACTGGGAGACACAGTCCCTGGGGATAGATCTACAGATCACTGGGAGACACAGTCCCTGGGGACAGATCTACAGATCACTGGGAGACACAGTCCCTGGGGATAGATCTACAGATCACTGGGAGAAACGGTCCGTGGTGATAGATCTACAGATCACTGGGAGACACAGTCGCTGGGGACAGACCTACAGATCACAGGGAGACACAGTCCCTGGGGACAGATCTTCAGATCACTGGGAGACACAGTCCCTGTGGATAGATCTACAGATCACTAGGAGATACAGTCCCTGGGGACAGACCTACAGATCACTGGGAGACACAGTCCCTGGGGATAGACCTAAAGATCACTGGGAGACACAGTCCCTGGAGACAGACCGACAGATCACAGGGAGACACAGTCCCTGGGAATAGAGCTACAGATCACTGGGAGACACCGTCCCTGGGGACAGATCTACAGATCACTGGGAGACACAGTCCCTGGGGATAGATCTACAGATCACTGGGAGAAACGGTCCGTGGGGATAGATCTACAGATCACTGGGAGACACAGTCGCTGGGGACAGACCTACAGATCACAGGGAGACACAGTCCCTGGGGACAGATCTTCAGATCACTGGGAGACACAGTCCCTGGGGATAGGTCTACAGATCACTAGGAGATACAGTCCCTGGGGACAGACCTACAGATCACTGGGAGACACAGTCCCTGGGGATAGACCTAAAGATCACTGGGAGACACAGTCCCTGGAGACAGACCTACAGATCACTGGGAGACACAATCCCTGGGGACAGACCTACAGATCACTGGGAGACACAGTCCCTGGGGATAGTCCTACAGACCACTGTGAGACACAGTCCCTGGGGACAGACCTACAGTTCACAGCGAGACACAGTCCCTGGGGATAGATCTACAGATCACTGTTCGACACAGTCCCTGGGTATAGACCGACAGATCACTGGGAGACACAATCCCTGGGGACAGATCTACAGATCTCTGGGAGACACAATCCCTGGGGACAGACCTACAGATCACTGGGAGACACAGTCCCTGGGGATAGATCTGCAGATCAGTGTGAGACACAGTCCCTGGGGATAGATCTACAGATCACTGGGAGACACAGTCCCTGGGGATAGATCTGCAGATCACTGGGAGACACAGTCCCTGGGGATAGATCTACAGATCACTGGGAGACACAATCCCTGGGGATAGATCTACAGATCACTGGGAGACACAGTCCCTGGGGATAGATCTACAGATCACTGGGAGACACAGTCCCTGGGGATAGACCGACAGATCACTGGGAGACACAGTCCCTGGGGACATACCTACAGATCACTGGGAGACACAGTCCCTGGGGATAGATCTACAGATCACTGTTCGACACAGTCCCTGGGGATAGACCTACAGATCACTGGGAGACACAATCCCTGGGGACAGATCTACAGATCTCTGGGAGACACAATCCCTGGCGATAGACCTACAGATCACTGGGAGACACAGTCCCTGGGGATGGATCTACAGATCACTGGGAGACACAGTCCCTGGGGATAGATTTACAGATCAGTGGAAGACATAGTCCCTGGGGATAGATCTACAGATCACCGGGAGACACAGTCCCTGGGGATAGATCTACAGATCACTGGGAGAAACGGTCCGTGGGGATAGATCTACAGATCACTGGGAGACACAGTCGCTGGGGACAGACCTACAGATCACAGGGAGACACAGTCCCTGGGGACAGATCTTCAGATCACTGGGAGACACAGTCCCTGGGGATAGGTCTACAGATCACGAGGAGATACAGTCCCTGGGGACAGACCTACAGATCACTGGGAGACACAGTCCCTGGGGATAGACCTAAAGATCACTGGGAGACACAGTCCCTGGAGACAGACCTGCAGATCAGTGGGAGACACAATCCCTGGGGACAGACCTACAGATCACTGGGAGACACAGTCCCTGGGGATAGTCCTACAGACCACTGTGAGACACAGTCCCTGGGGACAGACCTACAGTTCACAGCGAGACACAGTCCCTGGGGATAGATCTACAGATCACTGTTCGACACAGTCCCTGGGTATAGACCTACAGATCACTGGGAGACACAATCCCTGGGGACAGATCTACAGATCTCTGGGAGACACAATCCCTGGGGACAGACCTACAGATCACTGGGAGACACAGTCCCTGGGGATAGATCTGCAGATCAGTGTGAGACACAGTCCCTGGGGATAGATCTACAGATCACTGGGAGACACAGTCCCTGGGGATAGATCTGCAGATCACTGGGAGACACAGTCCGTGGGGATAGATCTACAGATCACTGGGAGACACAATCCCTGGGGATAGATCTACAGATCACTGGGAGACACAGTCCCTGGGGATAGATCTACAGATCACTGGGAGACACAGTCCCTGGGGATAGACCGACAGATCACTGGGAGACACAGTCCCTGGGGACATACCTGCAGATCACTGGGAGACACAGTTCCTGGGGATAGATCTACAGATCACTGTTCGACACAGTCCCTGGGGATAGACCTACAGATCACTGGGAGACACAATCCCTGGGGACAGATCTACAGATCTCTGGGAGACACAATCCCTGGCGATAGACCTACAGATCACTGGGAGACACAGTCCCTGGGGATGGATCTACAGATCACTGGGAGACACAGTCGCTGGGGATAGATTTACAGATCACTGGGAGATACAGTCCCTGGGGATAGACCTACAGATCACTGGGAGATACAGTCCCTGGGCACAGATCTACAGATCACTGGGAGACACAGTACCTGGGGACAGATCTACAGATCACTGGGAGACACAGTCCCTGGGGATAGATCTACAGATCACTGGGAGACACAGTCCCTGGGGACAGATCTACAGATCACTGGGAGACACAGTCCCTGCGAATAGATCTACAGATCACTGGGAGAAACGGTCCGTGGGGATAGATCTACAGATCACTGGGAGACACAGTCGCTGGGGACAGACCTACAGATCACAGGGAGACACAGTCCCTGGGGACAGATCTTCAGATCACTGGGAGACACCGTCCCTGGGGACAGATCTACAGATCACTGGGGGATAGATCGACAGATCACTAGGAGATACAGTCCCTGGGGACAGACCTACAGATCACTGGGAGACACAGTCCCTGGGGATAGACCTAAAGATCACTGGGAGACACAGTCCCTGGAGACAGACCGACAGATCACAGGGAGACACAGTCCCTGGGAATAGAGCTACAGATCACTGGGAGACACCGTCCCTGGGGACAGATCTACAGATCACTGGGAGACACAGTCCCTGGGGATAGATCTACAGATCACTGGGAGAAACGGTCCGTGGGGATAGATCTACAGATCACTGGGAGACAGAGTCGCTGGGGACAGACCTACAGATCACAGGGAGACACAGTCCCTGGGGACAGATCTTCAGATCACTGGGAGACACAGTCCCTGGGGATAGATATACAGATCACTAGGAGATACAGTCCCTGGGGACAGATCTACAGATCACTGGGAGACACAGTCCCTGGGGATAGACCTAAAGATCACTGGGAGACACAGTCCCTGGAGACAGACCTACAGATCACTGGGAGACACAATCCCTGGGGACAGACCTTCAGATCACTGGGAGACACAGTCCCTGGGGATAGTCCTACAGACCACTGTGAGACACAGTCCCTGGGGACAGACCTACAGTTCACAGCGAGACACAGTCCCTGGGGATAGATCTACAGATCACTGTTCGACACAGTCTCTGGGTATAGACCTACAGATCACTGGGAGACACAATCCCTGGGGACAGATCTACAGATCTCTGGGAGACACAATCCCTGGGGACAGACCAACAGATCACTGGGAGACACAGTCCCTGGGGATAGATCTGCAGATCAGTGTGAGACACAGTCCCTGGGGATAGATCTACAGATCACTGGGAGACACAGTCCCTGGGGATAGATCTGCAGATCACTGGGAGACACAGTCCCTGGGGATAGATCTACAGATCACTGGGAGACACAGTCCCTGGAGACAGACCTGCAGATCAGTGGGAGACACAATCCCTGGGGACAGACCTACAGATCACTGGGAGACACAGTCCCTGGGGATAGTCCTACAGACCACTGTGAGACACAGTCCCTGGGGACAGACCTACAGTTCACAGCGAGACACAGTCCCTGGGGATAGATCTACAGATCACTGTTCGACACAGTCCCTGGGTATAGACCTACAGATCACTGGGAGACACAATCCCTGGGGACAGATCTACAGATCTCTGGGAGACACAATCCCTGGGGACAGACCTACAGATCACTGGGAGACACAGTCCCTGGGGATAGATCTGCAGATCAGTGTGAGACACAGTCCCTGGGGATAGATCTACAGATCACTGGGAGACACAGTCCCTGGGGATAGATCTGCAGATCACTGGGAGACACAGTCCGTGGGGATAGATCTACAGATCACTGGGAGACACAATCCCTGGGGATAGATCTACAGATCACTGGGAGACACAGTCCCTGGGGATAGATCTACAGATCACTGGGAGACACAGTCCCTGGGGATAGACCGACAGATCACTGGGAGACACAGTCCCTGGGGACATACCTGCAGATCACTGGGAGACACAGTTCCTGGGGATAGATCTACAGATCACTGTTCGACACAGTCCCTGGGGATAGACCTACAGATCACTGGGAGACACAATCCCTGGGGACAGATCTACAGATCTCTGGGAGACACAATCCCTGGCGATAGACCTACAGATCACTGGGAGACACAGTCCCTGGGGATGGATCTACAGATCACTGGGAGACACAGTCGCTGGGGATAGATTTACAGATCGCTGGGAGATACAGTCCCTGGGGATAGACCTACAGATCACTGGGAGATACAGTCCCTGGGCACAGATCTACAGATCACTGGGAGACACAGTACCTGGGGACAGATCTACAGATCACTGGGAGACACAGTCCCTGGGGATAGATCTACAGATCACTGGGAGACACAGTCCCTGGGGACAGATCTACAGATCACTGGGAGACACAGTCCCTGCGAATAGATCTACAGATCACTGGGAGAAACGGTCCGTGGGGATAGATCTACAGATCACTGGGAGACACAGTCGCTGGGGACAGACCTACAGATCACAGGGAGACACAGTCCCTGGGGACAGATCTTCAGATCACTGGGAGACACCGTCCCTGGGGACAGATCTACAGATCACTGGGGGATAGATCTACAGATCACTAGGAGATACAGTCCCTGGGGACAGACCTACAGATCACTGGGAGACACAGTCCCTGGGGATAGACCTAAAGATCACTGGGAGACACAGTCCCTGGAGACAGACCGACAGATCACAGGGAGACACAGTCCCTGGGAATAGAGCTACAGATCACTGGGAGACACCGTCCCTGGGGACAGATCTACAGATCACTGGGAGACACAGTCCCTGGGGATAGATCTACAGATCACTGGGAGAAACGGTCCGTGGGGATAGATCTACAGATCACTGGGAGACAGAGTCGCTGGGGACAGACCTACAGATCACAGGGAGACACAGTCCCTGGGGACAGATCTTCAGATCACTGGGAGACACAGTCCCTGGGGATAGATATACAGATCACTAGGAGATACAGTCCCTGGGGACAGATCTACAGATCACTGGGAGACACAGTCCCTGGGGATAGACCTAAAGATCACTGGGAGACACAGTCCCTGGAGACAGACCTACAGATCACTGGGAGACACAATCCCTGGGGACAGACCTTCAGATCACTGGGAGACACAGTCCCTGGGGATAGTCCTACAGACCACTGTGAGACACAGTCCCTGGGGACAGACCTACAGTTCACAGCGAGACACAGTCCCTGGGGATAGATCTACAGATCACTGTTCGACACAGTCTCTGGGTATAGACCTACAGATCACTGGGAGACACAATCCCTGGGGACAGATCTACAGATCTCTGGGAGACACAATCCCTGGGGACAGACCAACAGATCACTGGGAGACACAGTCCCTGGGGATAGATCTGCAGATCAGTGTGAGACACAGTCCCTGGGGATAGATCTACAGATCACTGGGAGACACAGTCCCTGGGGATAGATCTGCAGATCACTGGGAGACACAGTCCGTGGGGATAGATCTACAGATCACTGGGAGACACAATCCCTGGGGATAGATCTACAGATCACTGGGAGACACAGTCCCTGGGGATAGATCTACAGATCACTGGGAGACACAGTCCCTGGGGATAGACCGACAGATCACAGGGAGACACAGTCCCTGGGGACATACCTACAGATCACTGGGAGACACAGTCCCTGGGGATAGATCTATAGATCACTGTTCGACACAGTCCCTGGGGATAGACCTACAGATCACTGGGAGACACAATCCCTGGGGACAGATCTACAGATCTCTGGGAGACACAATCCCTGGCGATAGACCTACAGATCACTGGGAGACACAGTCCCTGGGGATAGATCTACAGATCACTGGGAGACACAGTCCCTGGGGATAGATTTACAGATCAGTGGAAGACATAGTCCCTGGGGATAGATCTACAGATCACCGGGAGACACAGTCCCTGGAGACAGATTTACAGATCACTGGGAGATACAATCCCTGGGGATAGATCTACAGATCACTGGGAGACACAGTCCCTGGGGATAGATCTACAGATCACTGGGAGACACAGTCCCTGGGGATAGACCGGCAGATCACCGGGAGACACAGTCCCTGGGGACAGACCTACAGATCACTGGGAGACACATTCCCTGGGGATAGATCTACAGATCACTGGGAGACACAGTCCCTGGGGATAGATCTACAGATCACTGGGAGACACAGTCCCTGGGGACAGACCTACAGATCACTGTTCGACACAGTCCCTGGGGATAGTCCTACAGATCAGTGGGAGACACAGTCCCTGGTGATAGATCTGCAGATCACTGGGAGACACAGTCCCTGGGGATAGATCTACAGATCACTGGGAGACACAATCCCTGGGGATAGATCTGCAGATCACTGGGAGACACAGTCCCTGGGGATAGATCTACAGATCACTGGGAGACACAGTCCCTGGGGATAGACCGACAGATCACTGGGAGACACAGTCCCTGGGGACAGACCTACAGATCACTGGGAGACACAGTCCCTGGGGATAGATCTACAGATCACTGTTCGACACAGTCCCTGGGGATAGACCTACAGATCACTGGGAGACACAATCCCTGGGGACAGATCTACAGATCTCTGGGAGACACAATCCCTGGCGATAGACCTACAGATCACTGGGAGACACAGTCCCTGGGGATAGATCTACAGATCACTGGGAGACACAGTCCCTGGGGATAGATCTACAGATCACTGGGAGACACAGTCCCTGGGGATAGACCGGCAGATCACCGGGAGACACAGTCCATGGGGATAGATTTCCAGATCACTGTTCGACACAGTCCCTGGGGATAGTCCTACAGATCACTGGGAGACACAATCCCTGGGGACAGATCTACAGATCTCTGGGAGACACAATCCCTGGGGACAGACCTGCAGATCACTGGGAGACACAGTCCCTGGGGATAGATCTACAGATCACGGGGAGACACAGTCCCTGGGGACATACCTACAGATCACTGGGAGACACAGTCCCTGGGGATAGATCTACAGATCACTGTTCGACACAGTCCCTGGGGATAGACCTACAGATCACTGGGAGACACAATCCCTGGCGATAGACCTACAGATCACTGGGAGACACAGTCCCTGGGGATAGATCTACAGATCACTGGGAGACACAGTCCCTGGGGATAGATTTACAGATCAGTGGAAGACATAGTCCCTGGGGATAGATCTACAGATCACCGGGAGACACAGTCCCTGGAGACAGATTTACAGATCACTGGGAGATACAATCACTGGGGATAGATCTACAGATCACTGGGAGACACAGTACCTGGGGATAGATCTACAGATCACTGGGAGACACAGTCCCTGGGGATAGACCGGCAGATCACCGGGAGACACAGTCCCTGGGGACAGACCTACAGATCACTGGGAGACACATTCCCTGGGGATAGATCTACAGATCACTGGGAGACACAGTCCCTGGGGATAGATCTACAGATCACTGGGAGACACAGTCCCTGGGGACAGACCTACAGATCACTGTTCGACACAGTCCCTGGGGATAGTCCTACAGATCACTGGGAGACACAGTCCCTGGTGATAGATCTGCAGATCACTGGGAGACACAGTCCCTGGGGATAGATCTACAGATCACTGGGAGACACAATCCCTGGGGATAGATCTACAGATCACTGGGAGAAACAGTCCCTGGGGATAGATCTACAGATCACTGGGAGACACAGTCCCTGGGGATAGACCGACAGATCACTGGGAGACACAGTCCCTGGGGACAGACCTACAGATCACTGGGAGACACAGTCCCTGGGGATAGATCTACAGATCACTGTTCGACACAGTCCCTGGGGATAGACCTACAGATCACTGGGAGACACAATCCCTGGGGACAGATCTACAGATCTCTGGGAGACACAATCCCTGGCGATAGACCTACAGATCACTGGGAGACACAGTCCCTGGGGATAGATCTACAGATCACTGGGAGACACAGTCGCTGGGGATAGATTTACAGATCACTGGGAGATACAGTCCCTGGGCACAGATCTACAGATCACTGGGAGACACAGTACCTGGGGACAGATCTACAGATCACTGGGAGACACAGTCCCTGGGGATAGATCTACAGATCACTGGGAGACACAGTCCCTGGGGACAGATCTACAGATCACTGGGAGACACAGTCCCTGGGGATAGATCTACAGATCACTGGGAGAAACGGTCCGTGGGGATAGATCTACAGATCACTGGGAGACACAGTCGCTGGGGACAGACCTACAGATCACAGGGAGACACAGTCCCTGGGGACAGATCTTCAGATCACTGGGAGACACAGTCCCTGGGGATAGATCTACAGATCACTAGGAGATACAGTCCCTGGGGACAGACCTACAGATCACTGGGAGACACAGTCCCTGGGGATAGACCTAAAGATCACTGGGAGACACAATCCCTGGAGACAGACCGACAGATCACAGGGAGACACAGTCCCTGGGAATAGAGCTACAGATCACTGGGAGACACCGTCCCTGGGGACAGATCTACAGATCACTGGGAGACACAGTCCCTGGGGATAGATCTACAGATCACTGGGAGAAACGGTCCGTGGGGATAGATCTACAGATCACTGGGAGACAGAGTCGCTGGGGACAGACCTACAGATCACAGGGAGACACAGTCCCTGGGGACAGATCTTCAGATCACTGGGAGACACAGTCCCTGGGGATAGATATACAGGTCACTAGGAGATACAGTCCCTGGGGACAGATCTACAGATCACTGGGAGACACAGTCCCTGGGGATAGACCTAAAGATCACTGGGAGACACAGTCCCTGGAGACAGATCTACAGATCACTGGGAGACACAATCCCTTGGGACAGACCTTCAGATCACTGGGAGACACAGTCCCTGGGGATAGTCCTACAGACCACTGTGAGACACAGTCCCTGGGGACAGACCTACAGTTCACAGCGAGACACAGTCCCTGGGGATAGATCTACAGATCACTGTTCGACACAGTCCCTGGGGATAGACCTACAGATCACTGGGAGACACAATCCCTGGGGACAGATCTACAGATCTCTGGGAGACACAATCCCTCGCGATAGACCTACAGATCACTGGGAGACACAGTCCCTGGGGATAGATCTACAGATCACTGGGAGACACAGTCCCTGGGGATAGATTTACAGATCAGTGGAAGACATAGTCCCTGGGGATAGATCTACAGATCACCGGGAGACACAGTCCCTGGAGACAGATTTACAGATCACTGGGAGATACAATCCCTGGGGATAGATCTACAGATCACTGGGAGACACAGTCCCTGGGGATAGATCTACAGATCACTGGGAGACACAGTCCCTGGGGATAGACCGGCAGATCACCGGGAGACACAGTCCCTGGGGACAGACCTACAGATCACTGGGAGACACATTCCCTGGGGATAGATCTACAGATCACTGGGAGACACAGTCCCTGGGGATAGATCTACAGATCACTGGGAGACACAGTCCCTGGGGACAGACCTACAGATCACTGTTCGACACAGTCCCTGGGGATAGTCCTACAGATCAGTGGGAGACACAGTCCCTGGTGATAGATCTGCAGATCACTGGGAGACACAGTCCCTGGGGATAGATCTACAGATCACTGGGAGACACAATCCCTGGGGATAGATCTGCAGATCACTGGGAGACACAGTCCCTGGGGATAGATCTACAGATCACTGGGAGACACAGTCCCTGGGGATAGACCGACAGATCACTGGGAGACACAGTCCCTGGGGACAGACCTACAGATCACAGGGAGACACAGTCCCTGGGGACAGATCTTCAGATCACTGGGAGACACAGTCCCTGGGGATAGATATACAGATCACGAGGAGATACAGTCCCTGGGGACAGATCTACAGATCACTGGGAGACACAGTCCCTGGGGATAGACCTAAAGATCACTGGGAGACACAGTCCCTGGAGACAGACCTACAGATCACTGGGAGACACAATCCCTGGGGACAGATCTACAGATCTCTGGGAGACACAATCCCTGGGGACAGACCAACAGATCACTGGGAGACACAGTCCCTGGGGATAGATCTGCAGATCAGTGTGAGACACAGTCCCTGGGGATAGATCTACAGATCACTGGGAGACACAGTCCCTGGGGATAGATCTGCAGATCACTGGGAGACACAGTCCCTGGGGATAGACCTACAGATCACAGGGAGACACAGTCCCTGGGGATAGATCTACAGATCACTGGGAGACACAGTCCCTGGGGATAGACCGACAGATCACTGGGAGACACAGTCCCTGGGGACAGACCTACAGATCACAGGGAGACACAGTCCCTGGGGACAGATCTTCAGATCACTGGGAGACACAGTCCCTGGGGATAGTCCTACAGACCACTGTGAGACACAGTCCCTGGGGACAGACCTACAGTTCACAGCGAGACACAGTCCCTGGGGATAGATCTACAGATCACTGTTCGACACAGTCTCTGGGTATAGACCTACAGATCACTGGGAGACACAATCCCTGGGGACAGATCTACAGATCTCTGGGAGACACAATCCCTGGGGACAGACCAACAGATCACTGGGAGACACAGTCCCTGGGGATAGATCTGCAGATCAGTGTGAGACACAGTCCCTGGGGATAGATCTACAGATCACTGGGAGACACAGTCCCTGGGGATAGATCTGCAGATCACTGGGAGACACAGTCCCTGGGGATAGATCTACAGATCACTGGGAGACACAATCCCTGGGGATAGATCTACAGATCACTGGGAGACACAGTCCCTGGGGATAGATCTACAGATCACTGGGAGACACAGTCCCTGGGGATAGACCGACAGATCACAGGGAGACACAGTCCCTGGGGACATACCTACAGATCACTGGGAGACACAGTCCCTGGGGATAGATCTATAGATCACTGTTCGACACAGTCCCTGGGGATAGACCTACAGATCACTGGGAGACACAATCCCTGGGGACAGATCTACAGACCTCTGGGAGACACAATCCCTGGCGATAGACCTACAGATCACTGGGAGACACAGTCCCTGGGGATAGATCTACAGATCACTGGGAGACACAGTCCCTGGGGATAGATTTACAGATCAGTGGAAGACATAGTCCCTGGGGATAGATCTACAGATCACCGGGAGACACAGTCCCTGGAGACAGATTTACAGATCACTGGGAGATACAATCCCTGGGGATAGATCTACAGATCACTGGGAGACACAGTCCCTGGGGATAGATCTACAGATCACTGGGAGACACAGTCCCTGGGGATAGACCGGCAGATCACCGGGAGACACAGTCCCTGGGGACAGACCTACAGATCACTGGGAGACACATTCCCTGGGGATAGATCTACAGATCACTGGGAGACACAGTCCCTGGGGATAGATCTACAGATCACTGGGAGACACAGTCCCTGGGGACAGACCTACAGATCACTGTTCGACACAGTCCCTGGGGATAGTCCTACAGATCAGTGGGAGACACAGTCCCTGGTGATAGATCTGCAGATCACTGGGAGACACAGTCCCTGGGGATAGATCTGCAGATCACTGGGAGACACAGTCCCTGGGGATAGATCTACAGATCACTGGGAGACACAGTCCCTGGGGATAGACCGACAGATCACTGGGAGACACAGTCCCTGGGGACAGACCTACAGATCACTGGGAGACACAGTCCCTGGGGATAGATCTACAGATCACTGTTCGACACAGTCCCTGGGGATAGACCTACAGATCACTGGGAGACACAATCCCTGGGGACAGATCTACAGATCTCTGGGAGACACAATCCCTGGCGATAGACCTACAGATCACTGGGAGACACAGTCCCTGGGGATAGATCTACAGATCACGGGGAGACACAGTCCCTGGGGATAGATCTACAGATCACTGGGAGACACAATCCCTGGGGATAGATCTGCAGATCACTGGGAGACACAGTCCCTGGGGATAGATCTACAGATCACTGGGAGACACAGTCCCTGGGGATAGATCTACAGATCACTGGGAGACACAGTCCCTGGGGATAGACCGGCAGATCACCGGGAGACACAGTCCCTGGGGATAGATCTCCAGATCACTGTTCGACACAGTCCCTGGGGATAGTCCTACAGATCACTGGGAGACACAATCCCTGGGGACAGATCTACAGATCTCTGGGAGACACAATCCCTGGGGACAGACCTGCAGATCACTGGGAGACACAGTCCCTGAGGATAGATCTACAGATCACGGGGAGACACAGTCCCTGGGGACATACCTACAGATCACTGGGAGACACAGTCCCTGGGGATAGATCTACAGATCACTGTTCAACACAGTCCCTGGGGATAGACCTACAGATCACTGGGAGACACAATCCCTGGCGATAGACCTACAGATCACTGGGAGACACAGTCCCTGGGGATAGATCTACAGATCACTGGGAGACACAGTCCCTGGGGATAGATTTACAGATCAGTGGAAGACATAGTCCCTGGGGATAGATCTACAGATCACCGGGAGACACAGTCCCTGGAGACAGATTTACAGATCACTGGGAGATACAATCCCTGGGGACAGATCTACAGATCACTGGGAGACACAGTCCCTGGGGATAGATCTACAGATCACTGGGAGACACAGTCCCTGGGGATAGACCGGCAGATCACCGGGAGACACAGTCCCTGGGGACAGACCTACAGATCACTGGGAGACACATTCCCTGGGGATAGATCTACAGATCACTGGGAGACACAGTCCCTGGGGATAGATGTACAGATCACTGGGAGACACAATCCCTTGGGACAGACCTTCAGATCACTGGGAGACACAGTCCCTGGGGATAGTCCTACAGACCACTGTGAGACACAGTCCCTGGGGACAGACCTACAGTTCACAGCGAGACACAGTCCCTGGGGATAGATCTACAGATCACTGTTCGACACAGTCCCTGGGGATAGACCTACAGATCACTGGGAGACACAATCCCTGGGGACAGATCTACAGATCTCTGGGAGACACAATCCCTCGCGATAGACCTACAGATCACTGGGAGACACAGTCCCTGGGGATAGATCTACAGATCACTGGGAGACACAGTCCCTGGGGATAGATTTACAGATCAGTGGAAGACATAGTCCCTGGGGATAGATCTACAGATCACCGGGAGACACAGTCCCTGGAGACAGATTTACAGATCACTGGGAGATACAATCCCTGGGGATAGATCTACAGATCACTGGGAGACACAGTCCCTGGGGATAGATCTACAGATCACTGGGAGACACAGTCCCTGGGGATAGACCGGCAGATCACCGGGAGACACAGTCCCTGGGGACAGACCTACAGATCACTGGGAGACACATTCCCTGGGGATAGATCTACAGATCACTGGGAGACACAGTCCCTGGGGATAGATCTACAGATCACTGGGAGACACAGTCCCTGGGGACAGACCTACAGATCACTGTTCGACACAGTCCCTGGGGATAGTCCTACAGATCAGTGGGAGACACAGTCCCTGGTGATAGATCTGCAGATCACTGGGAGACACAGTCCCTGGGGATAGATCTACAGATCACTGGGAGACACAATCCCTGGGGATAGATCTGCAGATCACTGGGAGACACAGTCCCTGGGGATAGATCTACAGATCACTGGGAGACACAGTCCCTGGGGATAGACCGACAGATCACTGGGAGACACAGTCCCTGGGGACAGACCTACAGATCACAGGGAGACACAGTCCCTGGGGACAGATCTTCAGATCACTGGGAGACACAGTCCCTGGGGATAGATATACAGATCACGAGGAGATACAGTCCCTGGGGACAGATCTACAGATCACTGGGAGACACAGTCCCTGGGGATAGACCTAAAGATCACTGGGAGACACAGTCCCTGGAGACAGACCTACAGATCACTGGGAGACACAATCCCTGGGGACAGATCTACAGATCTCTGGGAGACACAATCCCTGGGGACAGACCAACAGATCACTGGGAGACACAGTCCCTGGGGATAGATCTGCAGATCAGTGTGAGACACAGTCCCTGGGGATAGATCTACAGATCACTGGGAGACACAGTCCCTGGGGATAGATCTGCAGATCACTGGGAGACACAGTCCCTGGGGATAGACCTACAGATCACAGGGAGACACAGTCCCTGGGGATAGATCTACAGATCACTGGGAGACACAGTCCCTGGGGATAGACCGACAGATCACTGGGAGACACAGTCCCTGGGGACAGACCTACAGATCACAGGGAGACACAGTCCCTGGGGACAGATCTTCAGATCACTGGGAGACACAGTCCCTGGGGATAGTCCTACAGACCACTGTGAGACACAGTCCCTGGGGACAGACCTACAGTTCACAGCGAGACACAGTCCCTGGGGATAGATCTACAGATCACTGTTCGACACAGTCTCTGGGTATAGACCTACAGATCACTGGGAGACACAATCCCTGGGGACAGATCTACAGATCTCTGGGAGACACAATCCCTGGGGACAGACCAACAGATCACTGGGAGACACAGTCCCTGGGGATAGATCTGCAGATCAGTGTGAGACACAGTCCCTGGGGATAGATCTACAGATCACTGGGAGACACAGTCCCTGGGGATAGATCTGCAGATCACTGGGAGACACAGTCCCTGGGGATAGATCTACAGATCACTGGGAGACACAATCCCTGGGGATAGATCTACAGATCACTGGGAGACACAGTCCCTGGGGATAGATCTACAGATCACTGGGAGACACAGTCCCTGGGGATAGACCGACAGATCACAGGGAGACACAGTCCCTGGGGACATACCTACAGATCACTGGGAGACACAGTCCCTGGGGATAGATCTATAGATCACTGTTCGACACAGTCCCTGGGGATAGACCTACAGATCACTGGGAGACACAATCCCTGGGGACAGATCTACAGACCTCTGGGAGACACAATCCCTGGCGATAGACCTACAGATCACTGGGAGACACAGTCCCTGGGGATAGATCTACAGATCACTGGGAGACACAGTCCCTGGGGATAGATTTACAGATCAGTGGAAGACATAGTCCCTGGGGATAGATCTACAGATCACCGGGAGACACAGTCCCTGGAGACAGATTTACAGATCACTGGGAGATACAATCCCTGGGGATAGATCTACAGATCACTGGGAGACACAGTCCCTGGGGATAGATCTACAGATCACTGGGAGACACAGTCCCTGGGGATAGACCGGCAGATCACCGGGAGACACAGTCCCTGGGGACAGACCTACAGATCACTGGGAGACACATTCCCTGGGGATAGATCTACAGATCACTGGGAGACACAGTCCCTGGGGATAGATCTACAGATCACTGGGAGACACAGTCCCTGGGGACAGACCTACAGATCACTGTTCGACACAGTCCCTGGGGATAGTCCTACAGATCAGTGGGAGACACAGTCCCTGGTGATAGATCTGCAGATCACTGGGAGACACAGTCCCTGGGGATAGATCTGCAGATCACTGGGAGACACAGTCCCTGGGGATAGATCTACAGATCACTGGGAGACACAGTCCCTGGGGATAGACCGACAGATCACTGGGAGACACAGTCCCTGGGGACAGACCTACAGATCACTGGGAGACACAGTCCCTGGGGATAGATCTACAGATCACTGTTCGACACAGTCCCTGGGGATAGACCTACAGATCACTGGGAGACACAATCCCTGGGGACAGATCTACAGATCTCTGGGAGACACAATCCCTGGCGATAGACCTACAGATCACTGGGAGACACAGTCCCTGGGGATAGATCTACAGATCACGGGGAGACACAGTCCCTGGGGATAGATCTACAGATCACTGGGAGACACAATCCCTGGGGATAGATCTGCAGATCACTGGGAGACACAGTCCCTGGGGATAGATCTACAGATCACTGGGAGACACAGTCCCTGGGGATAGATCTACAGATCACTGGGAGACACAGTCCCTGGGGATAGACCGGCAGATCACCGGGAGACACAGTCCCTGGGGATAGATCTCCAGATCACTGTTCGACACAGTCCCTGGGGATAGTCCTACAGATCACTGGGAGACACAATCCCTGGGGACAGATCTACAGATCTCTGGGAGACACAATCCCTGGGGACAGACCTGCAGATCACTGGGAGACACAGTCCCTGGGGATAGATCTACAGATCACGGGGAGACACAGTCCCTGGGGACATACCTACAGATCACTGGGAGACACAGTCCCTGGGGATAGATCTACAGATCACTGTTCAACACAGTCCCTGGGGATAGACCTACAGATCACTGGGAGACACAATCCCTGGCGATAGACCTACAGATCACTGGGAGACACAGTCCCTGGGGATAGATCTACAGATCACTGGGAGACACAGTCCCTGGGGATAGATTTACAGATCAGTGGAAGACATAGTCCCTGGGGATAGATCTACAGATCACCGGGAGACACAGTCCCTGGAGACAGATTTACAGATCACTGGGAGATACAATCCCTGGGGACAGATCTACAGATCACTGGGAGACACAGTCCCTGGGGATAGATCTACAGATCACTGGGAGACACAGTCCCTGGGGATAGACCGGCAGATCACCGGGAGACACAGTCCCTGGGGACAGACCTACAGATCACTGGGAGACACATTCCCTGGGGATAGATCTACAGATCACTGGGAGACACAGTCCCTGGGGATAGATGTACAGATCACTGGGAGACACAGTCCCTGGGGACAGACCTACAGATCACTGTTCGACACAGTCCCTGGGGATAGTCCTACAGATCAGTGGGAGACACAGTCCCTGGTGATAGATCTGCAGATCACTGGGAGACACAGTCCCTGGGGATAGATCTACAGATCACTGGGAGACACAATCCCTGGGGATAGATCTACAGATCACTGGGAGACACAGTCCCTGGGGATAGATCTACAGATCACTGGGAGACACAGTCCCTGGGGATAGACCGACAGATCACTGGGAGACACAGTCCCTGGGGACAGACCTACAGATCACAGGGAGACACAGTCCCTGGGGACAGATCTTCAGATCACTGGGAGACACAGTCCCTGGGGATAGGTCTACAGATCACTAGGAGATACAGTCCCTGGGGACAGACCTACAGATCACTGGGAGACACAGTCCCTGGGGATAGACCTAAAGATCACTGGAGACACAGTCCCTGGAGACAGACCTACAGATCACTGGGAGACACAATCCCTGGGGACAGACCTACAGATCACTGGGAGACACAGTCCCTGGGGATAGTCCTACAGACCACTGTGAGACACAGTCCCTGGGGACAGACCTGCAGTTCACAGCGAGACACAGTCCCTGGGGATAGATCTACAGATCACTGTTCGACACAGTCCCTGGGTATAGACCTACAGATCACTGGGAGACACAATCCCTGGGGACAGATCTACAGATCTCTGGGAGACACAATCCCTGGGGACAGACCTACAGATCACTGGGAGACACAGTCCCTGGGGATAGATCTGCAGATCAGTGTGAGACACAGTCCCTGGGGATAGATCTACAGATCACTGGGAGACACAGTCCCTGGGGATAGATCTGCAGATCACTGGGAGACACAGTCCCTGGGGATAGATCTACAGATCACTGGGAGACACAATCCCTGGGGATAGATCTACAGATCACTGGGAGACACAGTCCCTGGGGATAGATCTACAGATCACTGGGAGACACAGTCCCTGGGGATAGACCGACAGATCACTGGGAGACACAGTCCCTGGGGACATACCTACAGATCACTGGGAGACACAGTCCCTGGGGATAGATCTACAGATCACTGTTCGACACAGTCCCTGGGGATAGACCTACAGATCACTGGGAGACACAATCCCTGGGGACAGATCTACAGATCTCTGGGAGACACAATCCCTGGCGATAGACCTACAGATCACTGGGAGACACAGTCCCTGGGGATGGATCTACAGATCACTGGGAGACACAGTCGCTGGGGATAGATTTACAGATCACTGGGAGATACAGTCCCTGGGGATAGACCTACAGATCACTGGGAGATACAGTCCCTGGGGATAGATCTACAGATCACTGGGAGACACAGTCCCTGGGGATAGACCGACAGATCACTGGGAGACACAGTCCCTGGGGACAGACCTACAGATCACAGGGAGACACAGTCCCTGGGGACAGATCTTCAGATCACTGGGAGACACAATCCCTGGGGATAGATATACAGATCACTAGGAGATACAGTCCCTGGGGACAGATCTACAGATCACTGGGAGACACAGTCCCTGGGGATAGACCTAAAGATCACTGGGAGACACAGTCCCTGGAGACAGACCTACAGATCACTGGGAGACACAATCCCTGGGGACAGACCTTCAGATCACTGGGAGACACAGTCCCTGGGGATAGTCCTACAGACCACTGTGAGACACAGTCCCTGGGGACAGACCTACAGTTCACAGCGAGACACAGTCCCTGGGGATAGATCTACAGATCACTGTTCGACACAGTCTCTGGGTATAGACCTACAGATCACTGGGAGACACAATCCCTGGGGACAGATCTACAGATCTCTGGGAGACACAATCCCTGGGGACAGACCAACAGATCACTGGGAGACACAGTCCCTGGGGATAGATCTGCAGATCAGTGTGAGACACAGTCCCTGGGGATAGATCTACAGATCACTGGGAGACACAGTCCCTGGGGATAGATCTGCAGATCACTGGGAGACACAGTCCCTGGGGATAGATCTACAGATCACTGGGAGACACAATCCTTGGGGATAGATCTACAGATCACTGGGAGACACAGTCCCTGGGGATCGATCTACAGATCACTGGGAGACACAGTCCCTGGGGATAGACCGACAGATCACAGGGAGACACAGTCCCTGGGGACATACCTACAGATCACTGGGAGACACAGTCCCTGGGGATAGATCTATAGATCACTGTTCGACACAGTCCCTGGGGATAGACCTACAGATCACTGGGAGACACAATCTCTGGGGACAGATCTACAGATCTCTGGGAGACACAATCCCTGGCGATAGACCTACAGATCACTGGGAGACACAGTCCCTGGGGATAGATCTACAGATCACTGGGAGACACAGTCCCTGGGGATAGATTTACAGATCAGTGGAAGACATAGTCCCTGGGGATAGATCTACAGATCACCGGGAGACACAGTCCCTGGAGACAGATTTACAGATCACTGGGAGATACAATCCCTGGGGATAGATCTACAGATCACTGGGAGACACAGTCCCTGGGGATAGATCTACAGATCACTGGGAGACACAGTCCCTGGGGATAGACCGGCAGATCACCGGGAGACACAGTCCCTGGGGACAGACCTACAGATCACTGGGAGACACATTCCCTGGGGATAGATCTACAGATCACTGGGAGACACAGTCCCTGGGGATAGATCTACAGATCACTGGGAGACACAGTCCCTGGGGACAGACCTACAGATCACTGTTCGACACAGTCCCTGGGGATAGTCCTACAGATCAGTGGGAGACACAGTCCCTGGTGATAGATCTGCAGATCACTGGGAGACACAGTCCCTGGGGATAGATCTACAGATCACTGGGAGACACAATCCCTGGGGATAGATCTGCAGATCACTGGGAGACACAGTCCCTGGGGATAGATCTACAGATCACTGGGAGACACAGTCCCTGGGGATAGACCGACAGATCACTGGGAGACACAGTCCCTGGGGACAGACCTACAGATCACTGGGAGACACAGTCCCTGGGGATAGATCTACAGATCACTGTTCGACACAGTCCCTGGGGATAGACCTACAGATCACTGGGAGACACAATCCCTGGGGACAGATCTACAGATCTCTGGGAGACACAATCCCTGGCGATAGACCTACAGATCACTGGGAGACACAGTCCCTGGGGATAGATCTACAGATCACTGGGAGACACAGTCCCTGGGGATAGATCTACAGATCACTGGGAGACACAGTCCCTGGGGATAGACCGGCAGATCACCGGGAGACACAGTCCCTGGGGATAGATCTCCAGATCACTGTTCGACACAGTCCCTGGGGATAGTCCTACAGATCACTGGGAGACACAATCCCTGGGGACAGATCTACAGATCTCTGGGAGACACAATCCCTGGGGACAGACCTGCAGATCACTGGGAGACACAGTCCCTGGGGATAGATCTACAGATCACGGGGAGACACAGTCCCTGGGGACATACCTACAGATCACTGGGAGACACAGTCCCTGGGGATAGATCTACAGATCACTGTTCAACACAGTCCCTGGGGATAGACCTACAGATCACTGGGAGACACAATCCCTGGCGATAGACCTACAGATCACTGGGAGACACAGTCCCTGGGGATAGATCTACAGATCACTGGGAGACACAGTCCCTGGGGATAGATTTACAGATCAGTGGAAGACATAGTCCCTGGGGATAGATCTACAGATCACCGGGAGACACAGTCCCTGGAGACAGATTTACAGATCACTGGGAGATACAATCACTGGGGACAGATCTACAGATCACTGGGAGACACAGTCCCTGGGGATAGATCTACAGATCACTGGGAGACACAGTCCCTGGGGATAGACCGGCAGATCACCGGGAGACACAGTCCCTGGGGACAGACCTACAGATCACTGGGAGACACATTCCCTGGGGATAGATCTACAGATCACTGGGAGACACAGTCCCTGGGGATAGATGTACAGATCACTGGGAGACACAGTCCCTGGGGACAGACCTACAGATCACTGTTCGACACAGTCCCTGGGGATAGTCCTACAGATCACTGGGAGACACAGTCCCTGGTGATAGATCTGCAGATCACTGGGAGACACAGTCCCTGGGGATAGATCTACAGATCACTGGGAGACACAATCCCTGGGGATAGATCTACAGATCACTGGGAGACACAGTCCCTGGGGATAGATCTACAGATCACTGGGAGACACAGTCCCTGGGGATAGACCGACAGATCACTGGGAGACACAGTCCCTGGGGACAGACCTACAGATCACAGGGAGACACAGTCCCTGGGGACAGATCTTCAGATCACTGGGAGACACAGTCCCTGGGGATAGGTCTACAGATCACTAGGAGATACAGTCCCTGGGGACAGACCTACAGATCACTGGGAGACACAGTCCCTGGGGATAGACCTAAAGATCACTGGAGACACAGTCCCTGGAGACAGACCTACAGATCACTGGGAGACACAATCCCTGGGGACAGACCTACAGATCACTGGGAGACACAGTCCCTGGGGATAGTCCTACAGACCACTGTGAGACACAGTCCCTGGGGACAGACCTGCAGTTCACAGCGAGACACAGTCCCTGGGGATAGATCTACAGATCACTGTTCGACACAGTCCCTGGGTATAGACCTACAGATCACTGGGAGACACAATCCCTGGGGACAGATCTACAGATCTCTGGGAGACACAATCCCTGGGGACAGACCTACAGATCACTGGGAGACACAGTCCCTGGGGATAGATCTGCAGATCAGTGTGAGACACAGTCCCTGGGGATAGATCTACAGATCACTGGGAGACACAGTCCCTGGGGATAGATCTGCAGATCACTGGGAGACACAGTCCCTGGGGATAGATCTACAGATCACTGGGAGACACAATCCCTGGGGATAGATCTACAGATCACTGGGAGACACAGTCCCTGGGGATAGATCTACAGATCACTGGGAGACACAGTCCCTGGGGATAGACCGACAGATCACTGGGAGACACAGTCCCTGGGGACATACCTACAGATCACTGGGAGACACAGTCCCTGGGGATAGATCTACAGATCACTGTTCGACACAGTCCCTGGGGATAGACCTACAGATCACTGGGAGACACAATCCCTGGGGACAGATCTACAGATCTCTGGGAGACACAATCCCTGGCGATAGACCTACAGATCACTGGGAGACACAGTCCCTGGGGATGGATCTACAGATCACTGGGAGACACAGTCGCTGGGGATAGATTTACAGATCACTGGGAGATACAGTCCCTGGGGATAGACCTACAGATCACTGGGAGATACAGTCCCTGGGCACAGATCTACAGATCACTGGGAGACACAGTACCTGGGGACAGATCTACAGATCACTGGGAGACACAGTCCCTGGGGATAGATCTACAGATCACTGGGAGACACAGTACCTGGGGACAGACCTACAGATCACAGGGAGACACAGTCCCTGGGGACAGATCTTCAGATCACTGGGAGACACAGTCCCTGGGGAAAGATATACAGATCACTAGGAGATACAGTCCCTGGGGACAGATCTACAGATCACTGGGAGACACAGTCCCTGGGGATAGACCTAAAGATCACTGGGAGACACAGTCCCTGGAGACAGACCTACAGATCACTGGGAGACACAATCCCTGGGGAAAGACCTACAGATCACTGGGAGACACAGTCCCTGGGGATAGTCCTACAGACCACTGTGAGACACAGTCCCTGGGGACAGACCTACAGTTCACAGCGAGACACAGTCCCTGGGGATAGATCTACAGATCACTGTTCGACACAGTCCCTGGGTATAGACCTACAGATCACTGGGAGACACAATCCCTGGGGACAGATCTACAGATCTCTGGGAGACACAATCCCTGGGGACAGACCTACAGATCACTGGGAGACACAGTCCCTGGGGATAGATCTGCAGATCAGTGTGAGACACAGTCCCTGGGGATAGATCTACAGATCACTGGGAGACACAGTCCCTGGGGATAGATCTGCAGATCACTGGGAGACACAGTCCCTGGGGATAGATCTACAGATCACTGGGAGACACAATCCCTGGGGATAGATCTACAGATCACTGGGAGACACAGTCCCTGGGGATAGATCTACAGATCACTGGGAGACACAGTCCCTGGGGATAGACCGACAGATCACAGGGAGACACAGTCCCTGGGGACATACCTACAGATCACTGGGAGACACAGTCCCTGGGGATGGACCTGCAGATCACTGGGGAGACACAGTCCCTGGGGATAGATCTACAGATCACTGGGAGACACGGTCCGTGGGGATAGATCTACAGATCACTGGGAGACACAGTCCCTGGGGATAGTCCTACAGACCACTGTGAGACACAGTCCCTGGGGACAGACCTGCAGTTCACAGCGAGACACAGTCCCTGGGGATAGATCTACAGATCACTGTTCGACACAGTCCCTGGGTATAGACCTACAGATCACTGGGAGACACAATCCCTGGGGACAGATCTACAGATCTCTGGGAGACACAATCCCTGGGGACAGACCTACAGATCACTGGGAGACACAGTCCCTGGGGATAGATCTGCAGATCTGTGTGAGACACAGTCCCTGGGGATAGATCTGCAGATCACTGGGAGACACAGTCCCTGGGGATAGATCTGCAGATCACTGGGAGACACAGTCCCTGGGGATAGATCTACAGATCACTGGGAGACACAGTCCCTGGGGATAGACCTAAAGATCACTGGGAGACACAGTCCCTGGAGACAGACCTACAGATCACTGGGAGACACAATCCCTGGGGACAGACCTACAGATCCCTGGGAGACACAGTCCCTGGGGATAGTCCTACAGACCACTGTGAGACACAGTCCCTGGGGACAGACCTACAGTTCACAGCGAGACACAGTCCCTGGGGATAGATCTACAGATCACTGTTCGACACAGTCCCTGGGTATAGACCTACAGATCACTGGGAGACACAATCCCTGGGGACAGATCTACAGATCTCTGGGAGACACAATCCCTGGGGACAGACCTACAGATCACTGGGAGACACAGTCCCTGGGGATAGATCTGCAGATCAGTGTGAGACACAGTCCCTGGGGATAGATCTACAGATCACTGGGAGACACAGTCCCTGGGGATAGATCTGCAGATCACTGGGAGACACAGTCCCTGGGGATAGATCTACAGATCACTGGGAGACACAATCCCTGGG
This sequence comes from Pristiophorus japonicus, assembly GCF_044704955.1. Taxonomy (NCBI): domain Eukaryota; kingdom Metazoa; phylum Chordata; class Chondrichthyes; family Pristiophoridae; genus Pristiophorus; species Pristiophorus japonicus. The sequence goes on along the minus strand of NC_091987.1, from coordinate 153,515,689 downwards.
GATAGATCTACAGATCACTGGGAGACACAGTCCCTGGGGATAGATCTACAGATCACTGGGAGACACAGTCCCTGGGGATAGACCGACAGATCACTGGGAGACACAGTCCCTGGGGACAGATCTACAGATCTCTGGGAGACACAATCCCTGGCGATAGACCTACAGATCACTGGGAGACACAGTCCCTGGGGATGGATCTACAGATCACTGGGAGACACAGTCGCTGGGGATAGATTTACAGATCACTGGGAGATACAGTCCCTGGGGATAGACCTACAGATCACTGGGAGATACAGTCCCTGGGCACAGATCTACAGATCACTGGGAGACACAGTACCTGGGGACAGATCTACAGATCACTGGGAGACACAGTCCCTGGGGATAGATCTACAGATCACTGGGAGACACAGTCCCTGGGGACAGATCTACAGATCACTGGGAGACACAGTCCCTGGGAATAGATCTACAGATCACTGGGAGAAACGGTCCGTGGGGATAGATCTACAGATCACTGGGAGACACAGTCGCTGGGGACAGACCTACAGATCACAGGGAGACACAGTCCCTGGGGACAGATCTTCAGATCACTGGGAGACACAGTCCCTGGGGATAGATATACAGATCACTAGGAGATACAGTCCCTGGGGACAGATCTACAGATCACTGGGAGACACAGTCCCTGGGGATAGACCTAAAGATCACTGGGAGACACAGTCCCTGGAGACAGACCTACAGATCACTGGGAGACACAATCCCTGGGGACAGACCTTCAGATCACTGGGAGACACAGTCCCTGGGGATAGTCCTACAGACCACTGTGAGACACAGTCCCTGGGGACAGACCTACAGTTCACAGCGAGACACAGTCCCTGGGGATAGATCTACAGATCACTGTTCGACACAGTCTCTGGGTATAGACATACAGATCACTGGGAGACACAATCCCTGGGGACAGATCTACAGATCTCTGGGAGACACAATCCCTGGGGACAGACCAACAGATCACTGGGAGACACAGTCCCTGGGGATAGATCTGCAGATCAGTGTGAGACACAGTCCCTGGGGATAGATCTACAGATCACTGGGAGACACAGTCCCTGGGGATAGATCTGCAGATCACTGGGAGACACAGTCCCTGGGGATAGATCTACAGATCACTGGGAGACACAATCCCTGGGGATAGATCTACAGATCACTGGGAGACACAGTCCCTGGGGATAGATCTACAGATCACTGGGAGACACAGTCCCTGGGGATAGACCGACAGATCACAGGGAGACACAGTCCCTGGGGACATACCTACAGATCACTGGGAGACACAGTCCCTGGGGATAGATCTATAGATCACTGTTCGACACAGTCCCTGGGGATAGACCTACAGATCACTGGGAGACACAATCCCTGGGGACAGATCTACAGATCTCTGGGAGACACAATCCCTGGCGATAGACCTACAGATCACTGGGAGACACAGTCCCTGGGGATAGATCTACAGATCACTGGGAGACACAGTCCCTGGGGATAGATTTACAGATCAGTGGAAGACATAGTCCCTGGGGATAGATCTACAGATCACCGGGAGACACAGTCCCTGGAGACAGATTTACAGATCACTGGGAGATACAATCCCTGGGGATAGATCTACAGATCACTGGGAGACACAGTCCCTGGGGATAGATCTACAGATCACTGGGAGACACAGTCCCTGGGGATAGACCGGCAGATCACCGGGAGACACAGTCCCTGGGGACAGACCTACAGATCACTGGGAGACACATTCCCTGGGGATAGATCTACAGATCACTGGGAGACACAGTCCCTGGGGATAGATCTACAGATCACTGGGAGACACAGTCCCTGGGGACAGACCTACAGATCACTGTTCGACACAGTCCCTGGGGATAGTCCTACAGATCACTGGGAGACACAGTCCCTGGTGATAGATCTGCAGATCACTGGGAGACACAGTCCCTGGGGATAGATCTACAGATCACTGGGAGACACAATCCCTGGGGATAGATCTGCAGATCACTGGGAGACACAGTCCCTGGGGATAGATCTACAGATCACTGGGAGACACAGTCCCTGGGGATAGACCGACAGATCACTGGGAGACACAGTCCCTGGGGACAGACCTACAGATCACTGGGAGACACAGTCCCTGGGGATAGATCTACAGATCACTGTTCGACACAGTCCCTGGGGATAGACCTACAGATCACTGGGAGACACAATCCCTGGGGACAGATCTACAGATCTCTGGGAGACACAATCCCTGGCGATAGACCTACAGATCACTGGGAGACACAGTCCCTGGGGATAGATCTACAGATCACTGGGAGACACAGTCCCTGGGGATAGATCTACAGATCACTGGGAGACACAGTCCCTGAGGATAGACCGGCAGATCACCGGGAGACACAGTCCCTGGGGATAGATCTCCAGATCACTGTTCGACACAGTCCCTGGGGATAGTCCTGCAGATCACTGGGAGACACAATCCCTGGGGACAGATCTACAGATCTCTGGGAGACACAATCCCTGGGGACAGACCTGCAGATCACTGGGAGTCACAGTCCCTGGGGATAGATCTACAGATCACGGGGAGACACAGTCCCTGGGGACATACCTACAGATCACTGGGAGACACAGTCCCTGGGGATAGATCTACAGATCACTGTTCGACACAGTCCCTGGGGATAGACCTACAGATCACTGGGAGACACAATCCCTGGCGATAGACCTACAGATCACTGGGAGACACAGTCCCTGGGGATAGATCTACAGATCACTGGGAGACACAGTCCCTGGGGATAGATTTACAGATCAGTGGAAGACATAGTCCCTGGGGATAGATCTACAGATCACCGGGAGACACAGTCCCTGGAGACAGATTTACAGATCACTGGGAGATACAATCCCTGGGGATAGATCTACAGATCACTGGGAGACACATTCCCTGGGGATAGATCTACAGATCACTGGGAGACACAGTCCCTGGGGATAGATCTACAGATCACTGGGAGACACAGTCCCTGGGGACAGACCTACAGATCACTGTTCGACACAGTCCCTGGGGATAGTCCTACAGATCACTGGGAGACACAGTCCCTGGTGATAGATCTGCAGATCACTGGGAGACACAGTCCCTGGGGATAGATCTACAGATCACTGGGAGACACAATCCCTGGGGATAGATCTACAGATCACTGGGAGACACAGTCCCTGGGGATAGATCTACAGATCACTGGGAGACACAGTCCCTGGGGATAGACCGACAGATCACTGGGAGACACAGTCCCTGGGGACAGACCTACAGATCACTGGGAGACACAGTCCCTGGGGATAGATCTACAGATCACTGTTCGACACAGTCCCTGGGGATAGACCTACAGATCACTGGGAGACACAATCCCTGGGGACAGATCTACAGATCTCTGGGAGACACAATCCCTGGCGATAGACCTACAGATCACTGGGAGACACAGTCCCTGGGGATAGATCTACAGATCACTGGGAGACACAGTCGCTGGGGATAGATTTACAGATCACTGGGAGATACAGTCCCTGGGCATAGACCTACAGATCACTGGGAGATACAGTCCCTGGGCACAGATCTACAGATCACTGGGAGACACAGTACCTGGGGACAGATCTACAGATCACTGGGAGACACAGTCCCTGGGGATAGATCTACAGATCACTGGGAGACACAGTCCCTGGGGACAGATCTACAGATCACTGGGAGACACAGTCCCTGGGGATAGATCTACAGATCACTGGGAGAAACGGTCCGTGGGGACAGACCTGCAGATCACTGGGAGACACAGTCCCTGGGGATAGATCTACAGATCACTAGGAGATACAGTCCCTGGGGACAGACCTACAGATCACTGGGAGACACAGTCCCTGGGGATAGACCTAAAGATCACTGGGAGACACAGTCCCTGGAGACAGACCGACAGATCACAGGGAGACACAGTCCCTGGGAATAGAGCTACAGATCACTGGGAGACACCGTCCCTGGGGACAGATCTGCAGATCACTGGGAGACACAGTCCCTGGGGATAGATCTACAGATCACTGGGAGAAACGGTCCGTGGGGATAGATCTACAGATCACTGGGAGACAGAGTCGCTGGGGACAGACCTACAGATCACAGGGAGACACAGTCCCTGGGGACAGATCTTCAGATCACTGGGAGACACAGTCCCTGGGGATAGATATACAGATCACTAGGAGATACAGTCCCTGGGGACAGATCTACAGATCACTGGGAGACACAGTCCCTGGGGATAGACCTAAAGATCACTGGGAGACACAGTCCCTGGAGACAGACCTACAGATCACTGGGAGACACAGTCCCTGGGGATAGTCCTACAGACCACTGTGAGACACAGTCCCTGGGGACAGACCTACAGTTCACAGCGAGACACAGTCCCTGGGGATAGATCTACAGATCACTGTTCGACACAGTCTCTGGGTATAGACCTACAGATCACTGGGAGACACAATCCCTGGGGACAGATCTACAGATCTCTGGGAGACACAATCCCTGGGGACAGACCAACAGATCACTGGGAGACACAGTCCCTGGGGATAGATCTGCAGATCAGTGTGAGACACAGTCCCTGGGGATAGATCTACAGATCACTGGGAGACACAGTCCCTGGGGATAGATCTGCAGATCACTGGGAGACACAGTCCCTGGGGATAGATCTACAGATCACTGGGAGACACAATCCCTGGGGATAGATCTACAGATCACTGGGAGACACAGTCCCTGGGGATAGATCTACAGATCACTGGGAGACACAGTCCCTGGGGATAGACCGACAGATCACAGGGAGACACAGTCCCTGGGGACATACCTACAGATCACTGGGAGACACAGTTCCTGGGGATAGATCTATAGATCACTGTTCGACACAGTCCCTGGGGATAGACTGACAGATCACTGGGAGACACAATCCCTGGGGACAGATCTACAGATCTCTGGGAGACACAATCCCTGGCGATAGACCTACAGATCACTGGGAGACACAGTCCCTGGGGATAGATCTACAGATCACTGGGAGACACAGTCCCTGGGGATAGATTTACAGATCAGTGGAAGACATAGTCCCTGGGGATAGATCTACAGATCACCGGGAGACACAGTCCCTGGAGACAGATTTACAGATCACTGGGAGATACAATCCCTGGGGATAGATCTACAGATCACTGGGAGACACAGTCCCTGGGGATAGATCTACAGATCACTGGGAGACACAGTCCCTGGGGATAGACCGGCAGATCACCGGGAGACACAGTCCCTGGGGACAGACCTACAGATCACTGGGAGACACATTCCCTGGGGATAGATCTACAGATCACTGGGAGACACAGTCCCTGGGGATAGATCTACAGATCACTGGGAGACACAGTCCCTGGGGACAGACCTACAGATCACTGTTCGACACAGTCCCTGGGGATAGTCCTACAGATCAGTGGGAGACACAGTCCCTGGTGATAGATCTGCAGATCACTGGGAGACACAGTCCCTGGGGATAGATCTACAGATCACTGGGAGACACAATCCCTGGGGATAGATCTGCAGATCACTGGGAGACACAGTCCCTGGGGATAGATCTACAGATCACTGGGAGACACAGTCCCTGGGGATAGACCGACAGATCACTGGGAGACACAGTCCCTGGGGACAGACCTACAGATCACAGGGAGACACAGTCCCTGGGGACAGATCTTCAGATCACTGGGAGACACAGTCCCTGGGGATAGATATACAGATCACTAGGAGATACAGTCCCTGGGGACAGATCTACAGATCACTGGGAGACACAGTCCCTGGGGATAGACCTAAAGATCACTGGGAGACACAGTCCCTGGAGACAGACCTACAGATCACTGGGAGACACAATCCATGGGGACAGACCTTCAGATCACTGGGAGACACAGTCCCTGGGGATAGTCCTACAGACCACTGTGAGACACAGTCCCTGGGGACAGACCTACAGTTCACAGCGAGACACAGTCCCTGGGGATAGATCTACAGATCACTGTTCGACACAGTCTCTGGGTATAGACCTACAGATCACTGGGAGACACAATCCCTGGGGACAGATCTACAGATCTCTGGGAGACACAATCCCTGGGGACAGACCAACAGATCACTGGGAGACACAGTCCCTGGGGATAGATCTGCAGATCAGTGTGAGACACAGTCCCTGGGGATAGATCTACAGATCACTGGGAGACACAGTCCCTGGGGATAGATCTGCAGATCACTGGGAGACACAGTCCCTGGGGATAGATCTACAGATCACTGGGAGACACAATCCCTGGGGATAGATCTACAGATCACTGGGAGACACAGTCCCTGGGGATAGATCTACAGATCACTGGGAGACACAGTCCCTGGGGATAGACCGACAGATCACAGGGAGACACAGTCCCTGGGGACATACCTACAGATCACTGGGAGACACAGTCCCTGGGGATAGATCTATAGATCACTGTTCGACACAGTCCCTGGGGATAGACCTACAGATCACTGGGAGACACAATCCCTGGGGACAGATCTACAGATCTCTGGGAGACACAATCCCTGGCGATAGACCTACAGATCACTGGGAGACACAGTCCCTGGGGATAGATCTACAGATCACTGGGAGACACAGTCCCTGGGGATAGATTTACAGATCAGTGGAAGACATAGTCCCTGGGGATAGATCTACAGATCACCGGGAGACACAGTCCCTGGAGACAGATTTACAGATCACTGGGAGATACAATCCCTGGGGATAGATCTACAGATCACTGGGAGACACAGTCCCTGGGGATAGATCTACAGATCACTGGGAGACACAGTCCCTGGGGATAGACCGGCAGATCACCGGGAGACACAGTCCCTGGGGACAGACCTACAGATCACTGGGAGACACATTCCCTGGGGATAGATCTACAGATCACTGGGAGACACAGTCCCTGGGGATAGATCTACAGATCACTGGGAGACACAGTCCCTGGGGACAGACCTACAGATCACTGTTCGACACAGTCCCTGGGGATAGTCCTACAGATCAGTGGGAGACACAGTCCCTGGTGATAGATCTGCAGATCACTGGGAGACACAGTCCCTGGGGATAGATCTACAGATCACTGGGAGACACAATCCCTGGGGATAGATCTGCAGATCACTGGGAGACACAGTCCCTGGGGATAGATCTACAGATCACTGGGAGACACAATCCCTGGGGATAGATCTGCAGATCACTGGGAGACACAGTCCCTGGGGATAGATCTACAGATCACTGGGAGACACAGTCCCTGGGGATAGACCGACAGATCACTGGGAGACACAGTCCCTGGGGACAGACCTACAGATCACTGGGAGACACAGTCCCTGGGGATAGATCTACAGATCACTGTTCGACACAGTCCCTGGGGATAGACCTACAGATCACTGTTCGACACAATCCCTGGGGACAGATCTACAGATCTCTGGGAGACACAATCCCTGGCGATAGACCTACAGATCACTGGGAGACACAGTCCCTGGGGATAGATCTACAGATCACTGGGAGACACAGTCCCTGGGGATAGATCTACAGATCACTGGGAGACACAGTCCCTGGGGATAGACCGGCAGATCACCGGGAGACACAGTCCCTGGGGATAGATCTCCAGATCACTGTTCGACACAGTCCCTGGGGATAGTCCTACAGATCACTGGGAGACACAATCCCTGGGGACAGATCTACAGATCTCTGGGAGACACAATCCCTGGGGACAGACCTGCAGATCACTGGGAGACACAGTCCCTGGGGATAGATCTACAGATCACGGGGAGACACAGTCCCTGGGGACATAACTACAGATCACTGGGAGACACAGTCCCTGGGGATAGATCTACAGATCACTGTTCGACACAGTCCCTGGGGATAGACCTACAGATCACTGGGAGACACAATCCCTGGCGATAGACCTACAGATCACTGGGAGACACAGTCCCTGGGGATAGATCTACAGATCACTGGGAGACACAGTCCCTGGGGATAGATTTACAGATCAGTGGAAGACATAGTCTCTGGGGATAGATCTACAGATCACCGGGAGACACAGTCCCTGGAGACAGATTTACAGATCACTGGGAGATACAATCCCTGGGGATAGATCTACAGATCACTGGGAGACACAGTCCCTGGGGATAGATCTACAGATCACTGGGAGACACAGTCCCTGGGGATAGACCGGCAGATCACCGGGAGACACAGTCCCTGGGGACAGACCTACAGATCACTGGGAGACACATTCCCTGGGGATAGATCTACAGATCACTGGGAGACACAGTCCCTGGGGATAGAACTACAGATCACTGGGAGACACAGTCCCTGGGGACAGACCTACAGATCACTGTTCGACACAGTCCCTGGGGATAGTCCTACAGATCACTGGGAGACACAGTCCCTGGTGATAGATCTGCAGATCACTGGGAGACACAGTCCCTGGGGATAGATCTACAGATCACTGGGAGACACAATCCCTGGGGATAGATCTACAGATCACTGGGAGACACAGTCCCTGGGGATAGATCTACAGATCACTGGGAGACACAGTCCCTGGGGATAGACCGACAGATCACTGGGAGACACAGTCCCTGGGGACAGACCTACAGATCACTGGGAGACACAGTCCCTGGGGATAGATCTACAGATCACTGTTCGACACAGTCCCTGGGGATAGACCTACAGATCACTGGGAGACACAATCCCTGGGGACAGATCTACAGATCTCTGGGAGACACAATCCCTGGCGATAGACCTACAGATCACTGGGAGACACAGTCCCTGGGGATAGATCTACAGATCACTGGGAGACACAGTCCCTGGGGATAGATCTACAGATCACTGGGAGACACAGTCCCTGGGGATAGACCGGCAGATCACCGGGAGACACAGTCCCTGGGGATAGATCTCCAGATCACTGTTCGACACAGTCCCTGGGGATAGTCCTACAGATCACTGGGAGACACAATCCCTGGGGACAGATCTACAGATCTCTGGGAGACACAATCCCTGGGGACAGACCTGCAGATCACTGGGAGACACAGTCCCTGGGGATAGATCTACAGATCACGGGGAGACATAGTCCCTGGGGATAGATCTACAGATCAGTGGGAGACACAGTCCCTGGGGATAGATCTACAGATCACCGGGAGACACAGTCCCTGGAGACAGATCTACAGATCCATGGGAGACACAGTCCCTGGGGATACACCCACAGATCACTGGGAGACACAGTCCCTGGGGATAGATCTGCAGATCACTGGGAGACGCAGTCCCTGGGGACAGATCTGCAGATCACTAGGAGACACAGTCCCTGGGGACAGACCTACAGATCACTGGGAGACACAGTCCCTGGGGATAGACCTACAGATCACCGGGAGACACAGTCCCTGGGGATAGACCTACAGATCACTGGGAGACACAGTCCCTGGGGACAGCCCTCCAGATCTCTGGGAGACACAGTCCCTGGGGACAGACCTACAGATCTCTGGGAGACACAGTCCCTGGGGACAGACCTGCAGATCTCTGGGAGACACAGTCCCTGGGGACAGACCTGCAGATTACTGGTAGACACAGTCGCTCGATGGAGACAACTTCTATTGATCTTTGAGCCTATAATAGAAGTGAAGTTGTCACACATTTTCTATTTTCATAAGGACTCCTGCATTGTGTTTGTTTGAACTGTTTCAATCCCTTTTAAGTCGATCTATTTTCCGTTGTTTGACAAGCAAGACATCAGTCAACATTCAGCAGTCCAACAGGGTGTTACATAGAAACATAGAAACATAGAAAATAGGTGCAGGAGTAGGCCATTCGGCTCTTCTAGCCTGCACCGCCATTCAATGAGTTCATGGCGGAACATGCAACTTCAGTACCCCATTCCTGCTTTCTCGCCATACCCCTTGATTCCCCCTAGTAGTAAGGACTTCATCTAAATCCTTTTTGAATATATTTAGTGAATTGGCCTTAACAACTTTCTGTGGTAGAGAATTCCACAGGTTCACCACTCTCTGGGTGAAGAAGTTCCTCCTCATCTCGGTCCTAAATGGCTTACCCCTTATCCTTATCCAGGGTGTTGATTTCGATACTAATCCAGTTATTCCCTGTTTCTGCAGGCTGCTCTTGAGGCAATCGACGAACTGGACCTGTTTGGTGCGTGTGGAGGGCCAAAGTCAGTTATTCATGTTCTGCCTGATGAAGTGCAACACTGTCAGGTAATACCGAGTGAATGGCGGGAATTAGTGACCATAGAACTGTCATTTATTGATCAGACCGGGTAAACTCACGGGAATTAATGACCATGTAACTCGTTTATTGATCAGACCGGGTAAACTCGCGGGAATTGGTGACCATGTAACTGTCGTTTATTGATCAGACCGGGTAAACTCGCGGGAATTAGTGACCATAGAACTGTCGTTCATTGATCAGACCGGGTAAACTAGCGGGAATTAGTGACCATGTAACTGTCGTTTATTGATCAGATCGGGTAAACTCGCGGGAATTTGTGACCATAGAACTGCCGTTTATTGATCAGACCGGGTAAACTCGCGGGAATTAGTGACTCTAGAACTGTCATTTATTGATCAGACCGGGTAAACTCACGGGAATTAGTGACCATGTAACTGTCGTTTATTGATCAGACCGGGTAAACTCGCGGGAATTAGTGACCATGTAACTCGTTTATTGATCAGACCGGGTAAACTCACGGGAATTAGTGACCATGTAACTGTCGTTTATTGATCAGACCGGGTAAACTCGCGGGAATTAGTGACCATGTAACTCGTTTATTGATCAGACCGGGCAAACTCGCGGGAATTAGTGACCATGTAACTGTCGTTTATTGATCAGACCGGGTAAACTCAAGGGAATTAGTGACCATGTAACTCGTTTATTGATCAGACCAGGTAAACTCACGAGAATTAGTGACCATGTAACTCGTTTATTGATCAGACCGGGTAAACTCGCGAGAATTAGTGACCATGCAACTGTCGTTTATTGATCAGACCGGGTAAACTCGCGAGAATTAGTGACATGTAACTGTCGTTTATTGATCAGACCGGGTAAACTCGCGAGAATTAGTGACCATGTAACTGTTGTTTATTGATCAGACCGGGTAAACTCGCGAGAATTAGTGACCATAGAACTGCCGTTTATTGATCAGACCGGGTAAACTCGCTGGAATTAGTGACCATAGAACTGCCGTTTATTGATCAGACCGGGTAAACTCACGGGAATTAGTGACCATAGAATTGTCGTTTATTGATCAGACCGGGTAAACTCGCTGGAATTAGTGACCATAGAACTGCCGTTTATTGATCAGACCGGGTAAACCCGTGAGAATTAGTTACCATGTAACTGTCGTTTATTGATCAGACCGGGTAAACTCGCGGGAATTAGTGACCATAGAACTGTCGTTTATTGATCAGACCGGGTAAACTAGCGGGAATTAGTGACCATGTAACTGTCGTTTATTGATCAGATCGGGTAAACTCGCGGGAATTTGTGACCATAGAACTGCCGTTTATTGATCAGACCGGGTAAACTCGCGGGAATTAGTGACTCTAGAACTGTCGTTTATTGATCAGACCGGGTAAACTCACGGGAATTAGTGACCATGTAACTGTCGTTTATTGATCAGACCGGGTAAACTCGCGGGAATTAGTGACCATGTAACTGTCGTTTATTGATCAGACCGGGTAAACTCGCGAGAATTAGTGACCATGTAACTGTCGTTTATTGATCAGATCGGGTAAACTCGCGGGAATTAGTGACCATAGAATTGTCGTTTATTGATCAGACCGGGTAAACTAGCGGGAATTAGTGACCATGTAACTGTCGTTTATTGATCAGATCGGGTAAACTCGCGGGAATTTGTGACCATAGAACTGCCGTTTATTGATCAGACCGGGTAAACTCGGGGGAATTAGTGACTCTAGAACTGTCGTTTATTGATCAGACCGGGTAAACTCACGGGAATTAGTAACCATGTAACTTTCGTTTGTTGATCAGACCGGTTAACTCGCGGGAATTAGTGACCATGTAACTCGTTTATTGATCAGACCGGGTAAACTCACGGGAATTAGTGACTATGTAACTGTCGTTTATTGATCAGACCGGGTAAACTCGCGGGAATTAGTGACCATGTAACTCGTTTATTGATCAGACCGGGCAAACTCGCGGGAATTAGTGACCATGTAACTGTCGTTTATTGATCAGACCGGGTAAACTCGCGAGAATTAGTGACCATGTAACTGTCGTTTATTGATCAGACCGGGTAAACTCGCGAGAATTAGTGACCATGTAACTGTTGTTTATTGATCAGACCGGGTAAACTCGCGAGAATTAGTGACCATAGAACTGCCGTTTATTGATCAGACCGGGTACACTCGCTGGAATTTGTGACCATAGAACTACCGTTTATTGATCAGACCGGGTAAACTCACGGGAATTAGTGACCATAGAATTGTCGTTTATTGATCAGATCGGGTAAACTCGCTGGAATTAGTGACCATAGAACTGCCGTTTATTGATCAGACCGCGTAAACCCGTGAGAATTAGTTACCATGTAACTGTCGTTTATTGATCAGACCGGGTAAACTCGCGGGAATTAGTGACCATGTAACTGTCGTTTATTGATCAGATCGGGTAAACTCGCGGGAATTTGTGACCATAGAACTGCCGTTTATTGATCAGACCGGGTAAACTCGCGGGAATTAGTGACTCTAGAACTGTCGTTTATTGATCAGACCCAGTAAACTCGCGAGAATTAGTGACCATGTAACTGTCGTTTATTGATCAGACCGGGTAAACTCGCGGGAATTAGTGACCATAGAATTGTCGTTTATTGATCAGACCGGGTAAACTAGCGGGAATTAGTGACCATGTAACTGTCGTTTATTGATCAGATCGGGTAAACTCGCGGGAATTTGTGACCATAGAACTGCCGTTTATTGATCAGACCGGGTAAACTGGGGGGAATTAGTGACTCTAGAACTGTCGTTTATTGATCAGACCGGGTAAACTCATGGGAATTAGTAACCATGTAACTTTCGTTTATTGATCAGACCGGGTAAACTCGCGGGAATTAGTGACCATGTAACTCGTTTATTGATCAGACCGGGTAAACTCACGGGAATTAGTGACCATGTAACTGTCGTTTATTGATCAGACCGGGTAAACTCGCGGGAATTAGTGACCATGTAACTCGTTTATTGATCAGACCGGGCAAACTCGCGGGAATTAGTGACCATGTAACTGTCGTTTATTGATCAGACCGGGTAAACTCGCGAGAATTAGTGACCATGTAACTGTTGTTTATTGATCAGACCGGGTAAACTCGCGAGAATTAGTGACCATAGAACTGCCGTTTATTGATCAGACCGGGTAAACTCGCTGGAATTAGTGACCATAGAACTGCCGTTTATTGATCAGACCGGGTAAACTCACGGGAATTAGTGACCATAGAATTGTCGTTTATTGATCAGACCGCGTAAACTCGCTGGAATTAGTGACCATAGAACTGCCGTTTATTGATCAGACCGGGTAAACCCGTGAGAATTAGTTACCATGTAACTGTCGTTTATTGATCAGACCGGGTAAACTCGCGGGAATTAGTGACCATAGAACTGTCGTTTATTGATCAGACCGGGTAAACTAGCGGGAATTAGTGACCATGTAACTGTCGTTTATTGATCAGATCGGGTAAACTCGCAGGAATTTGTGACCATAGAACTGCCGTTTATTGATCAGACCGGGTAAACTCGCGGGAATTAGTGACTCTAGAGCTTTCGTTTATTGATCAGACCCAGTAAACTCGCGAGAATTAGTGACCATGTAACTGTCGTTTATTGATCAGACCGGGTAAACTCGTGGGAATTAGTGACCATAGAATTGTCGTTTATTGATCAGACCGGGTAAACTAGCGGGAATTAGTGACCATGTAACTGTCGTTTATTGATCAGATCGGGTAAACTCGCGGGAATTTGTGACCATAGAACTGCCGTTTATTGATCAGACCGGGTAAACTCGGGGGAATTAGTGACTCTAGAACTGTCGTTTATTGATCAGACCGGGTAAACTCGCGAGAATTAGTGACCATGTAACTGTCGTTTATTGATCAGACCGGGTAAACTCGCGGGAATTAGTGACCATGTAACTCGTTTATTGATCAGACCGGGCAAACTCGCGGGAATTAGTGACCATGTAACTGTCGTTTATTGATCAGACCAGGTAAACTCGCGAGAATTAGTGACCATGTAACTGTTGTTTATTGATCAGACCGGGTAAACTCGCGAGAATTAGTGACCATGTAACTGTCGTTTATTGATCAGACCAGGTAAACTCACGAGAATTAGTGACCATGTAACTGCCGTTTATTGATCAGACCGGGTAAACTCGCGAGAATTAGTGACCATGTAACTGTCGTTTATTGATCAGACCGGATAAACTCGCGAGAATTAGTGACCATGTAACTGCCGTTTATTGATCAGACCGGGTAAACTCGCTGGAATTAGTGACCATAGAACTGCCGTTTATTGATCAGACCGGGTAAACTCACGGGAATTAGTGACCATAGAATTGTCGTTTATTGATCAGACCGGGTAAACTCGCGAGAATGGCGGGAATTAGTGACTATAGAACTGTCGTTTATTGATCAAGACTAAGTAAACGTATTTGGTTGTTAATTGATTTAAATTGTTTTCTTTTTATTTCAGTCCATTCTCCTCTCTATGTTACCTCGAGCTTCAACGTCCAAAGAGATTGATGCTGGGCTCCTTTCGATTATTTCCTACCCTGCTTTTGCTGTGGAGGATATTGATCTTGTGAATGTGACAAGGAATGAAATCATTACCAAATTGCAAGTAAGTTGTATTTTAAATGGAATAACTGTGCCCTATAGAGCAGAGCAGGAGCACAGCTTTACAAGAGCACTTTCTCTTCCTGTTAAACCAGTATTCTCCCTCTTTTCCTGAAGACTGTTGGACCAATTTTTAACGACAGGTTGTTAATGTGGTTGATAAGGGAGTGTCTATAGATGTTGTTTATATAGACTTACAGAAGAAATTTGATAAGGTTCCACACAATGACTTAAATAAAATGTGAGTGCATACAATTGGAGGCAAGCTATCGACATGGATATGGAATATCCCGGCTCTTGTGCTCCAGAACTAGCCGTGCCTCTTGCCAAGCTGTTTCAGTACAGCTACAACGCAAATACCGCCCCATCAGTCTACTCTCAATCATCAGCAAAGTGATGGAAGGAGGTGTCGACAGTGCTATCAAGCGGCACTTATGCACCAATAACCTGCTCACCGATGCTCAGTTTGGGTTCCGCCAGGACCACTCGGCTCCAGACCTCATTGCAGCCTTGGTCCCCCGCAACAAAGCTTGCAAACTGGATAAGAAAAGGACGTGACTAGTGATGTCCTGCAGGGACCTGTGTCGGGGCCTCAACTATTCACAGTATTTATTAACCACTTAGATGATGGCATAGAAAGTCAAATCTCCAAATTTGCTAAAGATAAGGTGAATTGAATGCAGTGTAGATGGAAGCATAACATTACAAAGAGATATTGATAGATTAAGTGAATGGGCAGAACTATGGATAAAGCAGCCCACTTGATTGGCACAACATCCACTACCTTTCAATGTAGAAAAATGTGACGTCATCCACTTTGGACCAGAAAAGGACAGGCAGGGCACTTTCTAACTGGTGAAAAGCTAAAACAGTGGAGTTGCAAAGAGACTCGGGGCGGCGGGGGGGGGTGTGAGGGGAGGCGGGTGGGAGGTGTGAGGGGAGGCGGGGGGAGGTGTGAGGGGGGGCGGGGGGAGGTGTGAGGGGGGGCGGGGGGAGGTGTGAGGGGGGGCGGGGGGAGGTGTGAGGGGGGAGTGCGAGGGGGGCGGCGGGGTCGAGGGGGGGGGCGAGGTGGAGGGGGCGGGGGGGGCTTAGATACATCGATCATTAAAATGTCATGAACAGGTACAGAACATGAATGCTGTCCTTTATATCGAGAATGCAAGGGAGTAGAAGTTATGCTGCAGCTGTACAAAGCCCTGGTTAGCCCACACCTGGAGCACTGTGAGCAGTTCTGGGCACCACACCATAGGGAGGCCTGGGAGGGAGTGCAGCGTAGGTTTACAAGAATGATACCCGTACTGCAAGGGTTAAGTTTCGAGAAGAGATTACACAAACTAGGATTGTATTTCCTAGAATTTAGAAGGTTAAGGGGTGATCTGATTGAAGTTTTCAGGATATGAAGGGGAACAGACGGGGTAGATAGAGAGAGACTATTCCCGCTGGTTGGAGAGTCTGGGACCAAGAGGCACAGTCTAAACATTAGAGCCAGACCTTTCGGGAGTGATTTTAGGAAACACTTCTACACACAAAGGGTGGTAGAAGTTTGGAACTCTCTTCCGCAAATGGCAATTGATGCTAGATCAATTATTAATTTTAAATTGGAGATTGATAGCATTTTGTGAATTATTAAGGGATATGGGCCAAAGGCGGGTATATGGAGTTAGGTCACAGATCAGCCATGATCACATTGAATGGTGAAACAGGCTCGAGGGGCTGACTGGCCTCCTCCTGTCCCTATGTTCCTAATTTCATTACATATAGCACCCAGTGAGCATTTCCTCCGTGTGTTGACATGGCCTTCCCTCAGCTTGGGAGGAACCTGTGCCTCTGCATAACATCTCCCTGCATTACATGACTGAGTGTTAATTTATTTCTGTTATCCAGGGGCGCTATGGCTGCTGTCGATTTTTGAGAGATGGCTACAGGACTCCGAGAGAGGTATATAGCGTTTAGTTCCTTGCTTGCAGATTGGTGAAACGTCTGACTGAATGAATGGGAAATTGGCTAAAATCAATAGAAATTATCCGACAAAAACATATTCTGTTGCTTGTTTAATAGTAGTTCGGATGTGGAAATGATATTCTTTATAAACACAATATGGTTTCTGTGTATTGTGCAGAAGAATCAGTACTATCAACGTGTTATGTTTTACATTAATCCCCTTTTGCTAAAGCTCATTGTTCCGCTGTGCTCTGTCGCTGCACCAAGCTTGTTCCCTGATAGTGCCGTCAGCACTCTGCTTCACTGTTCAAAAAGTCTGCATGAATAGAAACAACAGATTCAACTCGATTTGTATTTTTTAAATTCCTCTTTAATACCAATGTCTTTGTTTGTTTCTCCTAATTTTGGATGTGTTGAAAGCCATTGCTGTTCTCAAATAATTGCTAACATTGGCGTGTCCATAACAAATTGGCGAAGTCTCTTATCAACTCCCGACCGTCTGTTTTTAGGATCCAAACCGATTGCATTATGACTCTGCTGAACTCCAGTTGTTTGAAAACATTGAGTGTGAATGGCCAGTATTCTGGACCTATCTCATCATTGATGGGGTATTTAAAGGAGACAAGACACAGGTAGGACTCTCACTGGTAACTTTCCCGCTAAGCGACCGCACTACTGTCTGGAGATCCCTCGCAGCTTTTGAATGGGAGATTTTACGCATGTGCGAAATTTTGAATGGTCCTGCAGTCCATTAAATGGACCCCCCCCCCCCCCCCACCAAAAAATGAGTAAGCTGATTGTTTATATGGCAGGCGGCACGATAATCAGTTCATTGGCCATTGCCAGTCTGTGTATAAATCAGAACATACCTCAGTGACAGCTACAACATACTTTAAACACTTAAACGTCATTATCCTTCCTGCCCCTCCTATTTTTATTATTTTATATTGTTCCTACCTGTTCTAATCTAATAATACATTTGTAAATGGATAGATGTGACACTCTTTCCTTTAAATTCCACACTAGCCTTTTATTTGCTTCAACCTGTGGCCCAGTGTCTTACTCTCAATTTAATTTAAAGTCATTTTCTGTACTTATTACAATCTTATATGCCTCTCGGCTGTCTTCTCTCAAGTGGGTGTAAACTGGTTGGATTGCCTGCCCGTTATACACCCCGCCTTCCCTCTCCATGCTGTGCCACTGCTGAAGTTGAATTTCACCCTCGAGTATCTTTCCACTCCAACTTGGAGCGATTTGACAAGGGTTCAGCCTTGTGCCTCTCTGCATTGCCCCCAATACTTGAATGTTGCCCATGTGTCTCTGACCAGACTGGACTCAGTAATCAGGGGGTGGTCGGAACAGAGCACTGTCAACTGGATCCTGGCTTCATCTGACTTATACTCCACCCTTGTGTAATTCAACATTATGTTGACTTTGTTGATTGTTGCATTGATTGAACATTTTGAGTATCAAGTCAACTGAGACTTTTAAGGACCAGTTTTAATTCTGTGCGGGATTCAGGCAGATCACAGGATCACACAAATTTACAGCACAGAAGGAGGCCATTCCGGCCCATCGTGTCCGCGCCGACCGACCAAGAGCTATCCGGCCTAATCCCACTTTCCAGCTCTTGGTCCGTAGCCCTGTAGGTTACGGTACTTCAAGTGCACATCCAAGTACTTTTTAAAAGTGGTGAGGGTTTCTGCCTCTACCATCCTTTCAGGCACTGAGTTCCAGACCCCCACCACCCTCTGGGTAAATAAATTTCCCCTCATATCCCCTCTAAACCTCCCCCAATTACTTTAAATCTATGCCCCCTAGTTGTTGTCCTCTCTGCCAAGGGAAACTGCTCCTTCCAATCCACTCTATCCAGGCCCCTCATAATTTTATATATGTCAATCCAGGGTCCCTTAGCCTCCTAAGGGTGTATTTGGACTTCCAGAAGGCATTTGACAAGGTGCCACATAAAAGGTTACTATACAAGATAAAAGTTCACGGGGTTAGGGGTAATATATAAGCATGGATAGAGGATTGGCTAATGAACAGAAAACAGAGATGGGATAAATGATTTATTCTCTGGTTGGCAACCAGTAACTAGTGGAGTGTCGCAGGGATCAGTGCTGGGACCCCAACTACATACAATCTATATTAACAACTTGGATGAAGGAACTGAGTGCAACATAGCCAAGTTTGCTGACGATACAAAGATGGGAGGAAAAGCAATGTGTGAGGAGGACACAAAAAATCTGCAAAAGGACATAGACAGGCTAAGTGAGTGGACAAAAATTTGGCAGATGGAGTATAATGTTTGAAAGTGTGAGGTCATGCACATTGGCAGAAAAAATCGAAGAGCTAGATATTATTTAAATGGAGAAAAATTGCAAAGTGCTGCAGTACAGCGGGACCTGGGGGTACTTGTGCATGAAATATAAAAGATAGCATGCAGGTACAACAAGTGATCAGGAAGGCCAATGGAATCTTGGCCTTTATTTCAAAGGGGATGGAGTATAAAAGCAGGGAAGTCTTACTGCAGCTATATAAGGTATTGGTGAGGCCACACCTGGAATACTGCGTGCAGTTTTGGTTTCCATATTTACGAAAGGGTGTACTTGCTTTGGAGGCAGTTCAGAGAAGGTTCACTAGGTTGATTCCAGGGATGAGGGGGTTGACCTATGAGGAAAGGTTGAGGAGGTTGGGCCTCAGAATTCATTGGAATTCAGAAGAATGAAAGGTGATCTTATCG
Source organism: Pristiophorus japonicus (assembly GCF_044704955.1). Taxonomy (NCBI): domain Eukaryota; kingdom Metazoa; phylum Chordata; class Chondrichthyes; family Pristiophoridae; genus Pristiophorus; species Pristiophorus japonicus. Next base: position 153,496,080 of record NC_091987.1, on the reverse strand, counting down.
AAACGTATAAGATTATGAGAGGGCTTGGAAGTAGAGAGGATGTTTTCACTGATGGGAGAGACTAGAACTAGGGGGCATAATCTTAGAATAAGGGGCCGCCCATTTCAAACTCAAATGAGGAGGAATTTCTTCTCTCAGAGGGTTGTTGATCTGTGGAATTCGCTGCCTCAGAGAGCTGTGGAAGCTGGAACATTGAATAAATTTAAAACACAGCTAGACAGCTTTTTAACTGATAAGGGAATAAGGGGTTATGTGGGGCGGGCAGGGAAGTGGATCTGAGTCCATGATCGGATCAGCCATGATCGTATTAAATGGCGGACTAGGCCCGAGGGGCCGTATGGCCTACTCCTGCTCCTATTTCTGATGTTCTTATGTCCTCTGTTCCAAAGAAAACAGACCCAACATCTCCAATCTTTCCTCATATTCAGAATTCTCCAGTCCAGGCAACATTCTTGTAAATCTCCTCTGCACCCTTTCCAGTGCAATCACATCTTTTCTATAATGTGGTGACCAGAACTGTACGCAGTACTCCAGCAGTGGCCTAACCAGTGTTTTATACAGTTCAAGTATTGCGTCCTTGTTCTTATATTCCATGTCTCGATTAATGAAGGCAAGTATTCCATATGCCTTCTTAACTACCTTATCTACCTGGCCTGCTACCTTCAGGGATCTGTTGACATGCACTCCAAGGTCCCTTTGTTCCTCTTCACTTTTCAGTGTTGTAGCATTTAATGTGTATTCTCTTGCCTTGTTCGACCTCCCCTCACACTGATCCGGATTGAATTCCATTTGCCACTGTTCTCCCCAACATTCAAGTCCAAGTCATTGTTATGTAACACAAAAAACAAGGGACCTAGCACTAAGCCCTGCGGAACCCCACTGGATAACGCCTTCCAGTCACAAAAACACCCATCGTCCATTCCACTTTGCTTCCTGTCTCTGAGCCAATTTTGGATCCAGCTTGCCACTTTGCCCTGGATCCCATGGGCTTTTCACTTTTGTGACCAGTCTGCCATGTGGGTCCTTATCAAAAGCTTTGCTAAAATCCATGTACACTACATCATACGCACTGCCCTCATCGACCCTCCTGGTTACCTCCTCGAAAAATTCATCAAGTTAGTCAGACACGACCTTCCCTTAACAAATCCATGCTGACTGTCCTCGATTAATCCGTGTCTTTCTAAGTGAAGATTTATCCTGTCCCTCAGGATTTTATCCAATAATTTTCCCACCACTGAGGTTAGGCTGACTGGCCTGTAATTACTCGATGGGCTAAGGCAAGCACCAAAACCCCCTACTCTTGGTAGCGAGAGGCTTGGGTGATTTTAAATCCTGGGCCTGATCTGCATGCAGCTGGTCAGGAGGCCACCAACTGTGACTGATGGAACGGGCACCGGCACTCAGGTACGTGACAGGGAAAGGTCTCCACCATTGGTGGTCGTGCCTTCTGTTGCCTGGGCCCTAAGCTCTGGAACTCCCTCCCTAAGCATCTCTGCCTCTCTCTCCTCCTTTTAAGATGCTGCTTAAAACCTACCTCTTGGACCAAGCTTATGGTCACCTGCCCTAATATCCACTTGTGTGGCTCAGTGTCAAATTTTATTTTATAACTCTCCTGTGAAGCACCTTGGTAAGTTTTACTATGTTAAAGGCATTATATAAATACACATTACTGCTCTGGAAAAGATATAAGAACGTTTTAGGAAAATAAATTCTGCATTTTGTTATAAAAGTACTACACTTCGCAAAAAGTACTTCATTGACCGTGAAGTGGTTTGGGACGTGGTGAAAGGCAATGTTAAATGCAAGTCTTTCTTTCTGTCTACTCTCTGTTCTTTGAATTGTTGTTCTAGATTGAAGAGTACAGAGAGGCCCTGGAAGAAATCCTGATCCGAGGACAGAATGGCATACGTCTGTTGCCAGAACTCTACGCTGTTCCTGCTGAGAAGGTCAGGCATTGGAATCTGTTCATTACAGATTATATTAAGCTCTGATCACATGTCTTTTCAATGAGAAAATATACAACATTACCACCAAAATTTAAACTAATAAACAGCTTGGTGAATTCATGTTTGAGCTCGCAATTATATATCTTCAGCAACCGGTACTGCATGTTAATTTAATTAATTGACCTGAAAATTATTTCAGTTACATCATTTAAAACTCTTCAATTTCTTGACTGTAATTTTGTTTGTATGGGAGTCGATGATTTAACATGCAGATTCTTGCCAAGCTTTGCTGACTGTCATTGCAATGCTGTCAAACATTGGGGTGAAATTCAGCCAGATTTGTCTTCTGTGCACCAACCACCAGCATTGAATGTCAGGGATTTAAGGGTGTGTGTTTGCAGCTGAAAATCAGCCTGATTCCCAGCTCCATGTGTCTGTACTGCTAAAGGCTACTGCCCCATACTACTGCCGCCTCATACTGTCCCCATTCTGTCCCACACTGCCCCACATGTCACATACTGTCCCCATACTGTCCCCATGCTGCCCCACACTGCCCCACACTGCCCCACACGTCCCCATACTGTCCCATACTACTGCCGCCCCATACTGCTACCACTCCATGACGCCACATACAGCACCATAGCCCCATAACCCCACCATACCGCCCCCACACTGCCCCACACTGTCCCATACTGCCCATAGAAAGATAGAAAATAGGTGCAGGAGTAGGCCATTCGGCCCTTCGAGCCGGCACCGCCATTCAATAAGACCATGGCTGATCATTCACCTCAGTACCCCTTTCCTGCTTTCTCTCCATACCCCTTGATCCCTTGAGCCGTAAGGGCCACATCTAACTTGATTTTGAATATATCCAACGAACTGCCATCAACAACTCTCTGAGTGAAGAAGTTTCTCCTCATCTCAGTCCTAAATGGCATACCCCTGATCCTTAGACTGTGACCCCTGGTTCTGGACTTCCCCAACATCGGGACCATTCTTCCTGCATCTAAACTGTCCAGTCCCGTCAGAATTTTATATGTTTCTATGAGATCCCCTCTCATCCTTATAAACTTCAGTGAATACAGTCCCAGTTAATCCAGTCTCTCCTCATATGTCAGTCCTGCCATCCCGGGAATCAGTCTGGTGAACCTTTGCTGCACTCCCTCAATAGCAAGAATGTCCTTTCTCAGATGAGGAGACCAAAACTGAACACAATATTCCAGGTGAGGCCTCAGCAAGGCCCTGTACAACTGCCTGCTCCTATACTCAAATCGCCTAGCTATGAAAGCTAACACTGCCTGCTGTACCTGCATGCCAACTTTCAATGACTGATGTACCATGACACCCAGGTCTCGTTGCACCTCCCCTTTTCCTAATCTGTCGCCAAATAAGCTAATATTCTGCCTTCGTGTTTTTGCCACTGAAGTGGATAACCTCACATTTATCCACATTATACTGCATCTGCCATGCATTTGCCACTCACCTAATCTGTCCAAGTCACCCTGCAGCCTCTTAGCATCCTCCTCACAGCTCACACCGCCACCCAGCTTAGTGTCATCTGCATATTTGGAGATATTACACTAAATTCCTTTATCTAAATCATTGATGTATATTGTAAATAGCTGGCGTCCCAGCACTGAGCCCTGCGGCACCCCACTAGTCACTGCCTGCCATTCTGAAAAGGACCCGTTTATCCTGACTCTCTGCTTCCTGTCTGCCAACCAGTTCTCTATCCACATCAGTACATTACCCCCAATATCATGTGCTTTAATTTTGCACACCAATCTCTTATGTGGGACCTTGTCAAAAGCCTTTTGAAAGTCCAAATACACCACATCCACTGGTTCTCCATTGCCCACTCTACTAGTTATATCCTCAAAAAATTCTAGAAGATTTGTCAAGCATGATTTCCCTTTCATAAATCCATGCTGACTTGGACCGATCCTGTCACTGCTTTCCAAATGCGCTGCTACTTCATCTTTAATAATTGATTCCAACATTTTCCCCACTACTGATGTCAGGCTAACCGGTCTATAATTACCCGTTTTCTCTCCCTCCTTTTTTTTAAAGTGGGATTACATTAGCTACCCTCCAGTCCATAGGAACTGATCTAAAGTCGATAGACTGTTGGAAAATGATCACCAATGCATCCACTATTTCTAGGGCCACTTCCTTAAGTACTCTGGGATGCAGACTATCAGGCTCTGGGGATTTATCGGCCTTCAATCCCATCAATTTCCCTAACACAATTTCCCGACTAATAAGGATTTCCTTCAGTTCCTCCTTCTCACTGGACCCTCGGTCCCCTAGTATTTCCGGAAGGTTATTTGTGCCTTCCTTCGGGAAGACAGAACCAAAGTATTTGTTCAACTGGTCGACCATTTCTTGGTTCCCCATTATAAATTCACCTGAATCTGACTGCAAGGGACCTACGTTTGTCTTCACTAATCTTTTACTCTTCACATAGCTATAGAAGCTTTTGCAGTCAGTTTTTATGTTCCCAGCAAGCTTCCTCTCATACACTGTTTTCCCCCTCCTAATTAAACCTTTTGTCCTCCTTTGCTGAATTCTAAATTTCTCTGAGTTCAGGTTTGCTGCGTTTTCTGGTCAATTTTATGCCTCTTCCTTGGATCTAACACTATCCTTAATTTCCCTTGTTAGCCACGGTTGAGCCACCTTCCCCGTTTTATTTTTACTCCAGATAAGGATGTACAATTGTTGAAGTTCATCCATGTGATCTTTAAATGTTTGCTGTTGCCTATCCACCGTCAACCCTTTAAGTATCATTTGCCAGTCTATTCTAGCCAATTCACGTCTCATACCATCGAAGTTACCTTTCCTTAAGTTCAGGATCCTAGTCTCTGAATTAACTGTGTCACTCTCCATCTTAATAAAGAATTCTACCATATTATGGTCATTCTTCCCCAAGGGGCCTCGCACAACAAGATTGCTAATTAGTCCTTTCTCATTACACCATCACCCAGTCTAGGATGGCCAGCCCTCTCGTTGGTTCCTTGACATATTGGTCTAGAAAACCATCCCTAATACAGTCCAGGAAATCCTCCTCCTCCATATTGCTACCAGTTTGGTTAGCCCAATCTCTATCTAGATTAAAGTCGCCCATGATAACTGCTGTACCTTTATTGCACACATCCCTAATTTCTTGTTTGATGCTGTCCCCAACCTCAATATAACTGCTTGGTGATCTGTACACAACTCCCACTAGCATTTTCTGCCCTTTGGTATTCCACAGCTCCACCAATACAGATTCCACATCATCCAAGGTAATGTCCTTCCTTACTATTGCGTTAATTTCCTCTTTAACCAGCAACGCTACCCCACCTCCTTTTTCTTTCTGTCTATCCTTCCTAAATGTTGAATACCCCTGGATGTTAAGTCCCCAGCCTTGGTCACCCTGGAGCCATGTCTCCGTGATGCCAATTATATCATATTCGTTAATAACTGCCTGTGCTGTTAATTCATCCACCTTATTACGAATACTCCTTGCATTGAGGCACAGAACCTTCAGGCTTGTCTTTTTAACACACTTTGCCCCTTTAGAATTTTGCTGTAATGTGACCCTTTTTGATTTTTGCCTTGGGTTTCTCTGTCCTCCACTTTTACTTTTCTTCTTTCTACCTTTTGCTTCTGCCCCCATTCTACTTCCCTCTGTCTCCCTGCATAGCTTCCCATTCCCCTGCCATATTAGTTTAACCCCTCCCTAACAGCACTAGCAAGCACTCCCCCTGGGACATTGGTTCCAGTTCTGCCCAGGTGCAGATCGTCTGGTTTATACTGGTCCCACCTCCCCCAGAACCGGTTCCAATGTCCCAGGAATTTGAATCCCTCCCTTCTGTGCCACTCCTCAAGCCACGTATTCATCTTAGCTATCCTGCAATTCCTTCTCTGACTAGTACGTGGCACTGGTAGCAATGCTGAGATTACAACCTTTGCAGTCCTACTTTTTAATTTAACTCCTAGCTCTCTAAATTCAGCTTGTAGGACCTCATCCCATTTTTTTATCTATATGGTGCTTATAGGTACCAACGATATAGGTAAAAAATGGGATGAGGTCCTACAAGCTGAATTTAGGGAGCTAGGAGTTAAATTAACAAGTAGGACCTCAAAGGTAGTAATCACAGGATTGCTACCAGTGCCATGTGCTAATCAGAGTAGGGATTGCAGGATAGCTCAGAAAATACGTGGCTTGAGGAATGATGCAAGAGGGAGAGATTCAAATTCCTGGGACATTGGAACTGGTTCTGAGGGAGGTGGGACCAGGACAAACCGGACGGTGGGCAGGACCGGAACCGATGTCTTTGGCGGAGTGTTTGCTAGTGCTGTTGGGGAGGGTTTAAATTAAAATGGCAGTGGGATGGGAATCTATGCAGGGAGACAGAGGGAAGTAAAAAGGGAGCAGAAGCAAAAGGTGGGAAGGAGAAAAACAAGAGTGCAGGGCAGAGAAATCAAGGGCAAAAATCAAAAAGGGCCACATTACAACATGATTCTAAAAGGACAAAGAGTGTTAAAAAAACAAGTCTGAAGGCTCTGAGTCTCAATGTGAGGAGCATTTGTTAGAAGGTGGATGAACTAACTGCGCAGATAGCTGTTAACGGGTATGATGTAATTGGGATTACAGAGACATGGCTTCAGGGTAACCAAGGCTGGGAACTCAACATCCAGGGGTATTCAATATTCAGGAAGGACAGGAAGGAAAAGGAGGTGAGGTAGCATTACTGGTTAAAGAGGAGATTAACACAATAGCAAGGAAGGACATTAGCGTGGATGATGTGGAATCTGTATGGGTGGAGCTGCAAAACACCAAAGGGCAGAAAACGTTAGTGGGAGTTGTGTACTGACCACCAAACAGTAGTCGGGAGATTGAGGATGTCATAAAACAAGAAATTAGGGATGTGTACAGTAAGGGTATAGCAGTTATCATGGGTGACTTTAATCTACATATTGATTGGGCTAACAAAACTGGTAGCAATACTGTGGAGGAGGATTTCCTGGAGTGTATAAGGGATGGTTTTCTAGACCAATATGTCGAGGAACCAACTAGAGAGCAGGCCATCCTAGACTGGGTCTTGTGTAACGAGAGAGGATAAATTAGCAATCTGGTCGTGTGGGGTCCCTTGGGGAAGAGTGACCATAATATCGTAGAATTCTTCATTAAGGTGGAGAGTGACACAATTAATTCAGAGACTAGGGTCCTGAACTTAAAGAAAGGAAACTTCGACGGTAAGCGACGTGAATTGGCTAGGATAGACTGGAGAATGATACTTAAAGGGTTGACGGTGGATAGGCAATGGCAGACATTTAAATATCACATGGATGAACTACAACAATTGTACATCCCTGTGTGACGTAAGAATAAAAAAGGGAAGGTGGCTCAACCGTGGCTAACAAAGGGAAATTAGGGATAGTGTTAATTCCAAGGAAGAGGCATATAAATTGGCCAGGAAAAGCAGCAAACCTGAGGACTGGGAGAAATTTAGATTTCAGCAGAGGAGATCTATAAGGGTTTAATTAGGAGGGGGAAAATAGAGTGTGAGAGTAAGCTTGCAGGGAACATAAAAACTGACTGCAAAAGCTTCTACAGATATGTGAAGAGAAAAAGATTAGTGAAGGCAAATGTCGGTCCCTTACAGTCAGAATCAGGTGAATTCATAATGGGGAACAAGGAAATGGCAGACAAATTGAACAAATACTTTGGTTCTGTCTTCACTAACGAAGACACGAATAACCTCCCGAAAATACTAGGGGACTGAGGGTCTAGCGAGAAGGGGCAACTGAGGGAAATCCTTATCGGTCAGGAAATGGTGTTAGGGAAGTTGAAGGGACTGAAGGCCAATAAATCCCCAGGGCCTGATGGTCTGCATCCCAGAGAACTTAAGGAAGTGGCCCGAGAAATGGTAGATGCATTGGTGGTCATTTTCCAACATTCCATGGACTCTGCATCAGTTCCTATGGATTGGAGGGTAGCTAATGTAATCCCACTTTTTAAAAAAGGAGGGAGAGGGAAAACAGGAATTAGCCTGATATCGGTGGTGGGGAAAATGCTGGAATCAATTATTAAAGATGTAATAGCAGCGCATCTGGAAAGCAGTGACAGGATCGATCCAAATCAGCATGGATTTATGAAAGGGAAATCATGCTTGACAAATCTAGAATTTTTTGAGGATGTAACTAGTAGAGTGGATAAGGAAGAACCATTGGATGTGGTGTATTTGGACTTTCAAAAGGTTTTTGGCAAGATCCCACATAAGCAATTACTATGCAAAATTAAAACACAAGGTATTGGGAGTAGTGTATTGACGTGGATAGAGAACTGGTTGGCAGACAGGAAGCAGAGAGTCGGGATAAATGGGTCCTTTTCAGAATGGCTGGCAGTGACTAGTGGGGTGCCACAGGGTTCAGTGCTGGGACCCCAGCTATCTACAATATACATTAATGATTTAGACGAAGGATTTGAAGGTAATATCCCCAAGTTTGCAGATGACACTAAGCTGAGTGGCAGTGCAAGCCGTGAGGTGGACGCTAAGAGGCTGCAGGGTGACTTGGACAGGTTAGCTGAGTGGGCAAATGCATGTCAGATGCAGTATAATGTGAATAAATGTGAGGATATCCACTTTGGGGGCAAAAACAGGAAGGCAGATTATTATCTGAATGGTGACAGATTAGTAAAAGAGGAGGTGCAAAGAGACCTGGGTGTCTTGGTACATCAGTCACTGAAGGTAGGCATGCAGGTACAGCAGGCAGTAAAGAAAGCAAATGGCATGCTGGCCTTCATAGCGAGAGGATTTGAGTATAGGAGCAGGGAGGTCTTATTGCAATTGTACAGGGCCTTGGTGAGACCACACCTTGAGTATTGTGTGCAATTTTGGTCTCCTAATCTGAGGAAGGACTTGCTTGCTATTGAGTGAGTGTAGCGAAGGTTCACCAGACTGATTCCCGGGATGGCAGGACAGACATATGAGGAAAGACTGGATCGGCTAGGCTTATACTCACTGGAATTTAGAAGAATGAGAGGGGATCTCATAGAAACTTACAACATTCTGATGGGATTGGACAGGTTAGATGCAGGTAGAATGTTCCCGATGTTGGGGAAGTCCAGAACCAGGGGACACAGTCTAAGGATAAAGGGTAAGCCATTTAGGACCGAGATGAGGAGGAATTTCTTCACCCAGAGAGTGGTGAACCTGTGGAATTCTCTACCACAGAAAGTTGTTGAGGGCAATTCACTAAATATATTCAAAAAGGAGTTAGATGAAGTCCTTACTACTAGGGGAATCAAGGGGTATGGTGAGAAAGCAGGAATGGGGTACTGAAGTTGCATGTTCAGCCATGAACTCATTGAATGGCGGTGCAGGCTAGAAGGGCCGAATGGCCTACTCCTGCACCTATTTTCTATGTTTCTATGTTTCTATAAACAGCTACAAAAAACTACAAAAATGGCCGAGTGCCAATGTTTCCTTCACACTGCGCGAACGCTCCAACGCGCACGCGCAGCGTTGCCGGCAGGAAAAAAACTAATTTAAATAGTACCCTCCCACTTACAAAATTGGCGCGAGTGTAATCTCCGCCCCCCCGGGCGCCGCGCCAAACAGACAAGGAGCTGCAGAACGCTCCAGAATCGTGAGGTTTTTTTTAGGCGCCGTTTTAGGCGCGAAAAACGGGCGCCCAGCTCGGAGGGGTGCCCGTTTTTTATCGTGTGGAAACTTGGGCCCTTTGTTCCCAATGCGTAACAGAGCGCCCGCCCCCTATCCAGGGCAGAGGCAGGTCCTGCTAGAACTGCTCCTCCCAGCCATCAGGGATTTCTTTTACTCGTACAGTTAATGTTTCTTTTCCCTCGGCAAATCTGTTACATCGCAGGCAACAACGAGGATCAGTTTCCAGTGTAGCATACACACCTTCATGTTATTGTGAAGCGCAGAAGTGAAGTGGTTCCATTTAACTGTCAGTTTTTGAAATTTAAGCATCATTGGTGGTTACACGTAAAAGATTTGAGTTGCAGCTGGGTGAATCCGAATTGGACAGTGACCACAATCTAATATCAACATCCTGTTTGTCGTCACCAGGTGGATGAAGAATACAAGAGCCCACATACTGTGGACAGAATTGTTAAAGGGAAGTTACCTCACATGTGGGGACAATCTCTGTACATCCTCGGGAGCCTGCTGACCGAGGTACGCACCAATCAAATCATTTCACTCACATTGGGCCAGTACTTTCACCCTGCCTGTACCACAAAACAGACCTTCACACACTACATTTCCAACATGGTTAAATCAAGGTCACGTTTAGCAATTCGTCTTGGGACTTCAGTTATGTGGAGAGACTGGAGAAGCTGGGGTTATTCTCCTTAGAGCAGAGAAGGTTGAGAGGAGATTTGATCGAGGTGTTCAACACCATGAGGGGTCTGGACTGAGTAGAGAGAGAGAAACGTTCCCATTGGTGGAAGGGTCGAGAACCAGAGGACACAGATTTAAGGTGATTGGCAGAAAAACCAAAGGCGACATGGAAAAACATTTTTACACAGCAAGACTCGGAGGTGAGAGTTCTACCCACTGAGCCACAGTTGATGCATTAAAATGCACACATCTTTATTTCACCGCCGACTTTAGTTCTTTTCCCTGTAGTGTGGAAGTATATTTGATATTTGACCGGCCCACGCGCATAACCTTTTTCTGAGTTAAACATTATTTGCCAAACACTGCCCCATTCTCCCAACACATAAGAACATAAGAAATAGGAGCAAGAGTCGGCCATTTGGCCCCTCGAGCCTGCTCCGCCATTCAATAAGATCATGGCTGATTTGATCATGGACTCAACCACTTCCCTGCTCACTCCCCATAACCCTTGATTACCTTATAGTTCAAAAATCTGTCTATCTCCGCCTTAAATATATTCAATGACCCAGCCTCCACAGCTCTCTGGAGCAGAGAATTCCACAGATTTACAACCCTCTGAGAGAAGAAATTCTTCCTCATCTGAGGAATTTAAAACGGCAGCTCCTTATTCTTAAACTATGCCCCCTAGTTCTAGATTCCACCACGAGGGGAAACATCCTCTCTGCATCCACCTTGTCGAGCCCAATAAGATCACCTCTCATTCTTTTAAACTCCAATGAGTATAGGCCCAACCTGCTCAACCTTTCTTCATAAATCAACCCCCTGATCTCAAGAATCAACCTAGTGAACCTTCTCTGAACAGCCTCCAATACAAGTATATCCTTATTTAAATATGGAGACCAAAACTGTATGCAGTACTCCAGGTATGGCCTCACCAAAACCCTGTACAGTTGTAGCAGGACTTCCCTACTTTTATACTCCATCCCCTATTAGTTGCTGTACCCGCATGTAGTAGTGGGATATCCTCAGTGCGAACTCTCGCCCACATCTTGGTATCATCCACAAACTTAGCGACCATTTCACTCAACACATACTTCTAAATCATTAATGCAAATGGTAAATAGCAAAGGTCCTAACCCCGATCCCTGAGGGAACCCACTGGTAACCAGTCTCCAGGCATATCCAGAGCCACTTTCTGATTGTGGGCATTCAGCCAGTTCTCAATCCACCACAGCAGATTGCCACCAATTCCACAAGATTCTCTCTTGTAGAGACGCCATTTATGAGGTACCTTATAACAACATAAGAATTAGGAGCAGGAGTACACCATTGGGCCCCTCGAGCCTGCTCCGCCATTCAGTGAGATCATGGCTGATCTTCGGCCTCAACTCCACTTTCCTGCACTCTCCCCATATCCCTTGATTCCCTTAATATCCAAAAATCTATCGCTCTCAGCCTTGAATATACTCAAAGACTGAGCCTCCACAGCCCTCTTTGTTAGAGAATTCCAAAGATTCACCACCCTCTGAGTGAAGAAGTTTCTCCTCATCTCAGTCCTAAATGGCTGACCCCTAATTCTGAGACTGTGACCCCTGGTTCTAGACTCCCCAGCCAGAGGAAACATCTTCCCTGCATCTACCCTGTCAAGCCCTGTAAGAATGTTGTATGTTTCAATGAGATCACCTCTCTGGAGAATATAGTCTGCTCAATCTCTCCTCATGGGACAATCCCCCCATCCCAGGAATCAGTCTGGTGAACCTTCATTGCACTCCCTCAATAACAAGTATATCCTTCCTTAGGTAAGGAGGCCAGAACTGTACACAATACTCCAGGTGTGGTCTCACCAGGGCCTTGTATAATTGCAGTAAGACGTCTTTACTCTTATACTCATTTTCCCACGTTAGAACAGTGACCACACTTCACAAGTACTTCATTGGCTGTAAAGCGCTTTGAGACATCCAATGGTCGTGAAAGGCGCTATATAAATGCAAGTTTGTCTTTTTTACTCAATTCCTCTTGTAATAAAGGCCAACATACCTAGTTTTATCAAAAGCTTTCTGAAATCCAGATAGACCATGCCTAACGGGTTACCTTCAAGCAATAATCTGGTGCCGCCTTCAAAAAATTCAAATTAGTAAGACAAAACTTTAATTTCTGGAAGCCGTGTTGGGTGTCCCTGACGAGGTCTGCTCTGTCTCAGGGATCATACAGACCATTGCTAATGATTCCCTCAGGCATCTTTCCTATTACTGGCATCAAGCTAATGGGTCTATGGTTACCCGCTTCTGGCTTATTTTAAACATTGGATCTGCGATGCCCCCCTTCCACGGAGCAGTCCTCGACTGCAGCGAACTATTAAATACACGGGCAAAGAGCTGCCGCAACCCCTGTCCCATCTCCTTCAGGACCCTGAGGTGGGTATCATCCAGGCTGGCAGCCTGATCGGTTTCAACGTTCTTTATTCTTTCTGAAGTTATATCCTCATCTATTTTAATATTCATTGAAATTTACCGCACGGAAGGAGGCCATTTCGGCCTGTCATATCTGCGCCGGCCGACCAAGAACTATCCAGCCTAATCCCACTTTCCAGCTCTCGGTCCGTAGCCCTGTCGGTTCAGGTGCACATCCAAGTACTTTTTAAATGTGGTGAGGGTTTCTGCCTCTACCACCCTTTCAGGCAGTGAGTTCCAGACCCCCACCACCCTCTGGGTGAAGAAATTTCCCCTCAACCCCTCTAAACCTCCCCCCAATTACTTTAAATCTATGCCCCCTGGTTGTTGACCCCTCTGCTAAGGGAAACAGGTCCTTCCTATCCACTCTATCCAGGCCCCTCATAATTTTATACACCTCAATGAGGTCTGCCCTCAGCCTCCTCTGTTCCAAAGAAAATAACTCCAGCCTATCCAATCTTTCCTCATAGCTAAAATTCTCCAGTCCTGGCAACAGTTGCTGTGGAAGACTTACAGCATTGATGTTTGGCAGTCATTCGAATGCTTTAAATATTTCGTATAGGTTTTGTTTGGCAAAAGACTTGTGAATTTGTTGTTGTGTGGCCGTGTTGCAGCAAATCTTGCCTTTGGTATTCTGTCCCAGTGTGAGCTTTCCACGGAAGACTGAGCTATTTATGTTTGAGTGGGAGCGTGCAGTGGGCTCTCTGCCAGATCAGTAAATGGCAGGGCAGCAGATGCAATTCATTCAGCCTCAGCCGGCTTGGGTTATTTTACCATTTGATTGGGGTCTTGCTTTGCTTTGCAGGGATTTCTTGCTGCTGGTGAAATTGATCCCTTAAGCCGAAGACTGTCCACCATTGGCAGGCCTGATGTTGTTGTGCAAGGTCTGTCAGATACGTTGAGCATCTCTCGTCTCTTCTCCAATACACAGCTTCAACACTGCAATGGCCCAAAGTGGTTTTGTTGAAACAATAATCGGTCTTTTGTTTCCCCCTTACTTTTCATCAACTCATTCATGTATTGTCGGTGATGTAACCAATTCATTTAAACAGAGCATTTCCTCTCTCATTCCACCACTTTCTAATCACATTTACCATTTTAAAATCAGTGAATGCACTCCTGTTTGAAAACTTACCTTGAAAATTAAAATGAATTAACATTACTGGAGGTAACTGTTTCTTTCTCATTGCATAGTGTCAATATTGGCAGAAACCGAAAAGATAAAGAACATTTTAGCAAAGCATAACTTGCATGTCGACAGTGTTTGTGACGTTCTACCGATCAGGGTGCAGCCAGGAAGAATTCTCAGCCACATATATGCCAAACTAGGTAAGTGCTGCACAAACCTCATGTTATTCACATTAATTAAATCACTTAGTATTATACCAGTGCTCAATGATATACGTGATGTGTATCGCATTCATTAAGCTTGGACAGTGAGGGAGCAAAATTGCCCCGTGCCTGATCGGGGCAGTAACCTTCTGGTGGCGGGACTTTTATCACCTGACCCGGAATTCCCGCCCTCCCCGATGCGGAATTGGGCCGTACACGGGGCCTCCGGTGCCCCGCTGAGTCCAGCACTCGTGCCTCGCCAAGCTGGCATCGACATCCACTCGTTGCCAGCCTGCGGGGCAATTTCCCCCACGGGGCGGTGAGGGGTTGGCACGCACAGCCTTTACATCATCGCCGGTTGTGCATCGGGGGATATCCCTCACATAGAGAAGGGATGCCCCAGGAAATAGGGAAAGGAATCAGGAGGCAGAGAGGAGCAGGGAAAAAGTAAACAATTTCAACAGGATGCAATTATTCTTCATCATCATCATCATCATAGGCAGTCCCTCGGAATCGAGGAGGACTTGATTCCACTCCAAACGTGAGTCCTTAGGTGGCTGAACAGTCCAATACGGGAACCACAGACTCTGTCACAGGTGGGACAGATAGTCGTTGAGGGAAGGGGAGGGTGGGACAGGTTTGCCGCACGCTCCTTCCGCTGCCTGCACTTGTTTTCTGCATGCACTCGGCGATGAGACTCGAGGTGCTCCGCGCGCTCCCAGATGCTCTTCCTCCACTTGGGGCGGTCTTTGGCCAGGGTCTCCCAGGTGTCGGTGGGGATGTTGCACTTTATCAGGGAGGCAATTATTCAGCCTTACAGCTGAAAGCGGCAAAGGGTCAATTTGATGAACTACACAGCCAAGAATGAACAATGAATGATTTATTGTATATATAACACACAAGTACATAGTACAGAGAAAGACAAAAGAGAGATGGAGAGAAAGAGAGAGAGCGAGAAAACGCTGGAAATGATCCTGCTCCACCAGGTGAAAAAATAGATGAATTCATCTCAGATCGATAATTTGCAGCCATTTGTTATTTCAGATTCTCACATTTTCCTTAATCACTTAATTATTATTTTTTTAAACATCTCTGGTCCCATCCTGAGATTTAGGAGATGAAATTGCCCCGTTTTATAGCCCCGTTAGCATCTCCGGTGCCCGCCCATTTAAAACTAAGATGAGGAGAAACCTCAGTGGGTTGTGAATCTGTGGAATTCGCTGCCTCAGGGAGCTGTGGAAGCTGGGACATTGAATAAATTTAAAGCAGAAATAGACAGTTTCTTAAACGATAAGGGAGTAAAGGGTTATGGGGAGTGGGCAAGGAAGTGGAGCTGAGTCCATGATCAGATCAGTCGTGATCTTATTGAATGGTGGAGCAGGCTCAAGGGGTCGTATGGCCTACTCCTGCTCCTATTTCTTATGTATGTTAACGGGAAGAAACATGATTGTTTTATCTTTTAACAGGATGCAACAAAAAACTGAATCTTAGTGGACGGCCATATAGACATATTGGTGTCCTTGGTACATCCAAGTTATACATGATAAGAAATCAGATCTTCACGTTTACTCCACAGGTAAGCATCTGAATTGGTTGATGGCCTTTATTGCAAGGGGGATTGAGTATAAAAGCAGAGAAGTCCTGCTACAACTGTACAGGGTATTGGTGAGGCCACACCTGGAGTACTGCGTCCAGTTTTGGTCTCCGTAGTTAAGGAGAGATATACTTGCATTGGAGGCTGTACAGAGAAGGTTCACTAGGTTGATTCCGGAGATGAGGGGGTTGACTTATGAGGCTAGGTTGAGTAGGTTGGGTCTATACACATTGGAGCTCAGAAGAATGAGAGGTGATCTTATTGAAACATATAAGATAATGAGAGGGCTCGACAAGGTGGATGCAGAGAGGATATTTCCACTCACAGGGGAAACTAAAACTAGGGGATATAGTCTCAGAATAAGGGGCCACCCATTTAAAACTGAGATGAGGAGGAATTTCTTCTCTTCGGGTTGTAAATCTATGGAATTCTCTGCCCCAGTGAGCTGTGGAGGCTGGGTCACTGAATATATTTAAGGTGGTGATAGTCAGATTTTTGAGCGATAAGGGAGTAAAAGGTTATGGGGAGTGGGCAGGGAAGTGGAGCTGAGTCCTTGATCAGATCAGCCATGATCTTATTGAATGGCGGAGCAGGCTTGAGGGGCCGTATGGCCGACTCCTGCTCCTAATTCTCATGTTCTTGTGTAATGGTACATTTTTTGAACTGTTTTGAAACTTATGCAGCAGAATGGATAAGTCTAATTGATTGTTGCCGTTATTGAAGGATCATTGCAGTGAGGGAGTTGCACATAACTAATCACTTAATAATGCAGCATATATTTTTGATGCGTTCAGTGATATTTTAAATATTTAGCACAAAATGTCAAACTGGAAGAATAGGCTGCCTTATAGTTTTTTGTGTTGAACATTCGGGCAGATACCTGCATGGGAATCATTGTTATATTCCCTATTCTCGCCCATTCCTGTGAAGTCATTTGGTTCATGGGCTGCAGTGCACATTGCTTTTCCATACGGTTCCACCCCGAGAGTTCTAATCCCCCTCGCTCTTCATGGTGGTTGGGGAAAACGCAATATGAAAATGATTACACGTGCGGAATTGAGAAATATGCATTTCATCGCTTCAGTTTCAGGCTCAGATGCATTTTACAACATTTCCTGTGCATTATTTTCAAGTTAAAACTACCAGAATGTTTATTGACCTTGCTCTGATATTGTAAACTCGTGCAAGGAATTTCTGCTGGTTCGTCATTTTTAATTGTGCTTTTTTAACGAATAGTTTATTGATCAGCATCAATTTTACTTGGCCCTGGACAACCATATGATTGTGGAAATGCTTCGAACAGATCTCGCTTACCTTTTCTCCTGCTGGAAGATGACCGGACGTCCAACAGTCACCTTTCCGATCACCAAGATCATGCTGTGTAAGAGTTCATCGGCTAAATGCTGTTCTTTTTGGGAACAATATCTTCAAAATTAATCTCAACGGCAGGCATCATAATTACTTGTTTGACAACATAAGGAAATCTTGGCAGGGCTCTGGGGAAAGGGCGGGGGGAGTGGGATGAATTGGGACAGCTCGACCAAAGGTCCGGCAAGGCACGATGGGCTGAATGATGTCCTCCTGTGCTGGGCAAT
Source organism: Pristiophorus japonicus (assembly GCF_044704955.1). Taxonomy (NCBI): domain Eukaryota; kingdom Metazoa; phylum Chordata; class Chondrichthyes; family Pristiophoridae; genus Pristiophorus; species Pristiophorus japonicus. Next base: position 153,478,809 of record NC_091987.1, on the reverse strand, counting down.
TCTGTGATGGATGGGTTTGTCCAGCAACTATCGATAGTTCACTGTATTTATTTTGGATAAATGTCAACGTGTACAAGTAGATTGATGGTTATATTGCTAACATCCGCATTCTGGTGAATTTGAAATATGAGACAGACACCTTGTGTTCCCCAAGGAGTGATGGACCAGACTTGGGTTTCTGTAAATGTTTCATAGCATCTTTAGTTAGTGTTTAAATAAGTATTACAGGTGGGCAAAGTGTTGATTGAGTGTAGGTATTAAAGCACTGGCTTTATGCCATTATTCAGTAGGGTTTCAGTTTTAATTCATTTACTGCAGCATGTCTATTTCAATTGTGCTCAACTCGAGACAAAAGACTTCAGCAAATGCACTGAGATAACTTGGGAGAGACGCGAGATATAGGGGAAGTACCATTTTGTTCAACGTGGTCCCCTCTTCGTAGAGCAACGCAATGAGTTCTCCGTCAATGCTCCATGTTAGTAAAGCAGCCCGTTTTATTGGCAGTACGGGAGACTAATAGCCCCCCCAGCAAGCACCCCAAGGCATCATGGACTAGCCCTGCAGCCAATCACAGCCGACAATGCCTCACATCTTCTGCCCAACCCCAGGGAAGGATTCCAGCAGCACGGGCTGCAGATTCTTCAGATGTTGTCCCATACCCACCTCAGCCCTTGGGCCGAGAGTCGTAACCCCCCCCCCCATTGGCCGAGAGTCGTAGCCCCTCTCCTCATCCCATTGGCCGAGAGTCAGAGCCCCCTCCCCTCACGCCATTGGCCGAGAGTCAGAGCTCCCTCCCCTCACGCCATTGGCCGAGAGTCAGAGCCCCCTCCTCTCACCCCATTGGCCGAGAGTCAGAGCCCCCTCCCCTCACACCATTGGCCGAGAGTCAGAGCCCCCCCCCAACCCATTGGCCAAGAGTCAGACTCCTCCTCCCCACCTTGGGCAGATGCTTGCAAGGGGGGAGGTATGTAACAGAGCCACTGGGAGTGGAGTGGAGGAGCTGGTGCTAGGGTGGGGTGACCTCATTGGGCTGAGATAGTCCACATCCCTGGGGCCCACCTGCCATCCTTCTGCCACATTCCCGGGCCACGGCAACCCTCTGTGCTCTCTCAGGTTGTCCATGTCTCCCTCCCCCTCTGCTGTAATAGTTTACACCCCCTCTGGACCCATCCTTTCTTTCTTTACTTGTCCCATTACCGCCCCCTTTAGCTTTGCACCATCATCCATTTAATCATTCCTGCACGTCCCCTGTATCCTTTCATTGGCCTCTTAGATCAAACTGTCTTTGCCTATTCTCTTTATCTGAGATTCTCTCAATCTTCCGACCGTGTCCCTTGTACCGCAAACATGTTTTCTCCATTGACGAGCTGGCCCAGGAGAACACTGTGTAAAGATATTGAGGCTGTGTGCCTGAGAGTGCAGGAGGGCCCTGTACTTGCGCAGGGTACATACACTGCTGGGAAAATAGGCCCTGATTGTACAGTGTAATGAAGGCAAACTTCCAGCGTTCATCCCCATTACCCCTCTGAAACTGATCGTTACTCCAGGATTTAGCATGTGCGCAGACAAACGGGGATCTCCTGAACAGACTGCTCCGACACAGACTGCCTTGTGGAACTCTCCATAGTCAGCATTCACTTGAACTGATGAAAACGTCCCGGTTTCCGCTCTAATATTGTTGTAAAAATAAAACACCAAAAATTACACCTTGTTTAAATAAGTCTAACTGGGGTTTTAACCACATGCTAACTGCTGAACAACTGTTCCGACCCTGAAAAACAAATTGTATATTTGTTGAATGTCAAATTATGATAACTACTATATTTTAATTTTTTTTAAAAATTTGTTTATGATATTTCGGCTTCTACCTTAACCCCATGTGTATGTCCCAATCTTTATTTTGTTCTTTGTAAAATGTTTTTAAAAAGTGAAATGCTTTTTATTTCCTGGTTTGCTGTCTGTGAGAATTTTCATTGTGATTGGTTGCTGAGATAGCTTGAGGACATCACTGCCAATGTACACTGGAGATCCCCTTTTGATAGCACTGCCATCATATTCAGTTCGAGGAAGCTAATGTTTTTGCCACAGAGATCGCAAAATCTTTGTGAGCAGCTTTATTAAAGGTCAGGGACGATCGCTGTCACTTTGCCACTGACTACAAATTCCAGGCCACACAGTGGGCCTGTCAGCATGTGTAAAGAGAGATTAGTTCATCACATGTCTTTCTCTTTGCAAGTTCTGATTGACATGTTAGTTGCAGCATTTGTAGTTTATGATTCCGATTTCTAACAGTTGCTGTCATCAGACTTAGCCTGTGGACTACTTACTTATTCCTGCAGTTTTAGTGGAGAATTCCAAGAAAAGTGCATACATAATATATATAACTGTTAAGTTAGCAGACCTGGATATGCAGGAACAGCTGCATAGTATCTGTGAAGTATACGTGGTATTCAGGGAATCACCACTGTCAGTTTGAAGATAGGCAGAAAACAACTGCAAGAAGAAAACATGTGGGTTCTTGGGATTGGATAACATGTTGCTTGTCCCAGGGCTGACATCTGATTCCAAGAGAATTCCTTCTAGGCCCATTTCAGGAAAGTAGAAATGGGAATCCTGGTTGTTTTTTCCCCTCTTCCCAAGTGCAGGAATGCTGAGGGTAGTTGTAGCATTTTCACTCCAATGGGGATTCGCTATTTCAAAAAAGACCAGGGGCTGGAAATTCGATCGGGCCTCAGTCGGGGCGGTGTCCCAGGCGGGGCGGTACATTTTGTACCAGCAAATGGTTTGCGTCTGCCGCCGCGAAATACATCAGCTGGTCCCGGAGTTTGGAGCGGAGCGCTAAGGGAGGCGTTGTACACCTCTTTTAGGGCGCTAGGCCGGCTGAGCATGGGAAAAGCACGAGCTAAACAGCCGGCCCGGGAGTGCTCTGAGAGAGGTCTCCAAGGAGCTGGGGGGAGGAGGGAATAAACCTGGCAGAAACACCAAAAACATTTCCAATACATAGGTCATACCACCACAACAAAAAATGTTTTTAAAAACCAATCACACTTACCTGAGGTGGACATTACTTCCCTCACTGCGACCACTCCAGCTCGGACTGCCCACTTTCACAGGCGGTCCCACCAGGAGGCGCTGTGGGGCGCTACCGGTCGGGCGGGAGTCAAAAATTGAGCCAGTGTTGCAACCAGGGGCGTTGCACACCGGCTCGCCACTCCCGGGAGGTGATGCTCCGCACTCCATCGATACCGGCACCGAATGTCCCAGCGAGGTGCTGGAAGCTGGCCACCCGGGCGCAAGTGCTCTCCGCCGCCATTGCCGCCCCTCCGGGGCGCTATCAGGGACGGCAGAAGATGAAAATCCAGCCCCGAGAATTGGTTTTGGGATGTGAGATGTCTGGCTTAGTGCCAAATTGAATGCAGCTGCCTACACTGAGGGCTTTACTCTCTATCATCTTTATACCAGCAACAATTTCTAATGTGCAGCGGTATTTCGAATTCCCAGCTCTCTTTCAGCTCCGACTCCGCATTAATATAGCAATAGTACCCCTGCCGTAGTAGAATGCAGTTCTTGCTTTCTCCGACAACCTCAACATTACTACTTTTTATGGATTATTTCCCCAGTGTCACATCAGGTTAAATGACGCAATGTTCTTCCCGAACTCGACCTCCAAATACAATGTGTTTGACCATGGACTAGTCCAGTTTTTAGCTTTTGATTTCAAGGATTGAGAACACACAGTAGTGTCTTGTACTTTCTAAACTTGCCCCGTTTCTGTTGCAGCTGAGGATGGAACAGACATTGACTCAAATATTCTCTGTACGCTTCGAAAGCTGCAGGATGGATACTTTGGTGGGGCTAGGTATGAATTTGCATGGAGACTTGCACCTTTGTGTACCGTGGTGCCTTTAGTTTGGATTATTGGGTGGATAATGTTCTAGTGATGAAGCTTTGTAAAGGCAACTAACTAATTCTAATGTTTCACATTTTAGAGTGAAAACGGGCAAACTGTCTGAATTTCTGATTACCTCGTGCTACACACATCTGAGCTTCATGGACCCAGGCTCCGATGGCCTTCTGTTGGATGATGATTTCAGTGAAGACAGCATCACTCCCAGTGATGAGGTGCTAGAGGCTGTGCACGATTCCTGCTACAGAAATGATGGTAGGAATCATCCAAATTTTGCTTGTTGGCTTCTTGGCGTTCATGTAGGTTTGGGATTCACATTTGTGGTAAATCTTAGTCTTCTACATTGTAATGTCTTTGCTTCATGGATTCTTTGCTTAAGAATCCATAGCAACACATTGCTATTGAGAACTAGTTGGTTTATTAGCAAAGGTTTAACAATCACACTACACATTACTAGTTCATCCACCAGGCTCACAACCACCTGCCCCATCGTGGATCACCCAAACCCAACTGGCTGGGGTTTTATTGAGCCTTGTGAACATCATGTGACTGGCTAAGCCCTCCCACTCAACAGCTCTCCAACTATTTTAGTTGCACCTGTAAATCAAATGCCCCCTTATTAAAGGGGTAAATTAGATGGCAAACTTTAATACAAGTGCCCCCTTATTAAAGGAGGGGCACTAAAACCAACACATTAATCAAATTAAACTTTTGCCAGTAGCTTAAATCAGATTTGGATTTGGTTGCCGGGGGTGATGATGCACTCCAGTCTCTCTGGCGTCCGCCTCTCGTGGAAGGCCACGAGCGTACCGGTGGACACCGCGTGCTCCATCTTCAACAGCTCACAGGTGCCTAAATTACATATATGTTCATTAAAAATATCTTATTACAACTTCAGTGTAATCAAAGATTACTTTCTGTTTCATAGAGTAAATTTTATAAAAGGAGAAAATATTTGTAGTGAATTCTTCTTAAAGTAAACGAAGATATTTTGAGAGATATTTTTAACGCACCCTGCACGCCTTCCATTGAAGTGAATGGAAAGTGAAACGAGGTGGAGATTAAAACAACCAATCACATTCCAGACATTCCTTGACCAGTGGCTTTGGTTCAAATTACTCCCATTGTTTCTGTGCAGAGAGCTTGTAATGGTACCTGAATTGTGTTGTATATGTTAGCAGGTATTTAGGTTGAGCTGTCAGTGGGAAAGCAGCCATGCTCAGTGGAGCAAGCCAAGCCAATGAGGTCTAACTCAAGGAGATGGAGTCAGCGATAGAAATGAATGCTGTCTAGAGGTTAAGGTGAGAGCAGATGAATGTGTGAGAGATTGCAGTAATGACTGAGAACTCTCACGCATTAAAAAGATATAGAGGCACTGGAGAATGTGCGAGAGATCACAATAATAGAGTGGTCAACAACTAGGGGGCATAGATTTAAAGTAATTGGGGGGAGGTTTAGAGGAGACTTGAGGGGAAATGTCTTCACCCAGAGGGTGGTGGGGGGTCTGGAACTCACTGCCTGAAAGGGTGGTAGAGGCACAAACCCTCACCATATTTATAAAGTACTTGGATGTGCACCTGAAGTGCCGTAACCTACAGGGCTACGGACCAAGAGCTGGAAAGTGGGATTAGGCTGGGTAGCTCTTGGTCAGCCGGCACGGACACAATGGGCCGAAATGGCCTCCTTCCGTGCTGTAACTTTCTATGATTCTATGATGACCGAGAACTCACATGCATTAAAAGGATATAGAGGCACCAGAGAATTTGCAAAAAAGTAATCACAAGTATGATACTAGGACTGAGGGGTTATAACTGTCAGGAAAGATTGAACAGCCTGGGGCTCAGTTCTCTAGGAAAGAGAAGACTGAGGGGTGACCTGATAAAGGTTTTTAAAGTTATTAAAGGGTCGATAAGGAAGAACATAAGAACAAAAGAAAGAGGCCCCTAGAGCCTGCTCCACCATTTAATAAGATCATGGCTGATCTCAACTCCACTTTCCTGCCCGATCTCCATATCCCTTGTTGTTTCCACTTCTGGGGTGTCCAACACTGGAGGCCATAAATGTAAGATAGTCACTAACAAATTCAATGGTGAACTCAGGAGAAACTTCTTTACCCAGAGAATGGTGAGAATGTGGAACTCGCTGCCACAGGGAATGGTTGAGGCGAATAGTATCGATGTATTTAAGAGGAGGTTAGATAAATACATGAGGAGAAGGGAATAGAGGGATATGTTGATGGGTTAGATGAAGAGGGGTGGGAGGAGGCTTATGTGAAGCATAAGCATCAGCATGGATCAGATGGGCCGAATGGCCTGTTTCTGTGCTGTAGGGATACCTTGGCTATAAACAAATTTTCCTGCCACTTTAGATGCTGTTGAGTAGCAACTAATGATCAAGATAGCATGAGCCAGTCACCTCATCCCCACTTCTGTCCAGCAAACAATCGACTTGCACCATGTAAACACTTACTCCCGAAAGGCCAGCATGGATTTATGAAAGGGAAATCATCATGCTTGATAAATCTTCTAGAATTTTTTGAGGCTGTAACTAGTAGAGTGGACAAGGGAGAACCAGTGGATGTGGTGTATTTGGACTTTCAAAAGGTTTTTGACAAGGTCCCGCACAAGAGACTGTTGTTCAAAATTAAAGCACATGGTATTGGGGTTAATGTACTGACGTGGATAGAGAACTGCTTGGCAGACAGGAAGCAGAGAGTTGGGATAAACGGGTCCTTCTCAGAATGACAGGCAGTGACTAGTGGGGTGCCGCAGGGTTCAGTGCTATTTACAATGTACATCAATGATTTAGATGAAGGAATTGAGAGTAATATCTCCAAGTTTGCAGATGACACTAAGCTGGGTGGCGGTGTGAGCTGTGAGGAGGATGCTAAGAGGCTGCAGGGTGACTTGGACAAGTTAGGTGAGTGGGCAAATGCATGGCAGATGCAGTATAATGTGGATAAATGTGAGGTTATCCACTTTGGGGGCAAAAACACGCAGGCAGAATATTATCTGAATGGCGGCAGATTAGGAAAATGGGAGGTGCAACGAGACCTAGGTGTCATGGTATATCAGTCATTGAAGGTTGGCATGCAGGTACAGAAGGCGGTGAAGAAGGCACATGGCATGTTGGCCTTCATCGCTAGGGGATTTAAGTATAGGAGCAGGGAGATCTTGCTGCAGTTGTACAGGGCCTTGGTGAGGCCTCACCTGGAATATTGTGTTCAGTTTTGGTCTCCTAATCTGAGGAAGGACGTTCTTGCTATTGAGGAAGTGCAGCGAAGGTTCACCAGACTGATTCTCGGGATGGCAGGACTGACATATGAGGAGAGACTGGATCGACTGGGCCTGTATTCATCTGGAGTTTAAAAGAATGAGAGGGGATCTCATAGAAATGTATAAAATTCTGACGGGACTGGACAGGTTAGATGCAGGAAGAATGTTCCCGATGTTGGGGAAGTCCAGAACCAGGGGTCACAGTCTAAGGATAAGGGGTAAGTCATTTAGGACTAAGATGAGGAGAAACTTCTTCACTCAGAGAGTTGTTAACCTGTGGAATTCTCTTCCGCAGAGAGTTGTTGATGCCAGTTCATTGGATATATTCAGGAGGGAGTTGGATATGGCCCTTACGGCTAAAGGGATCAAGAGAAAGCAGGAAAGGGGTACTGAGGTGAATGATCAGCCATGATCTTATTGAATGGTGGTGCAGGCTCGAAGGGCCGAATGGCCCACTCCTGCACCTATTTTCTATGTTTCTATGTTACCCCTGCTGCAACAGGTTGCTTTACGTCAAAGTTACACCCAGCCCTGACAGTGGGATCTCTCTCATCAGTTTATTTTATGATGCAAAAGCAAATATATTTCCCACGTGAGACAGAGAGTGAATACCAAACATCAAACTCGGAAATCTTGCTGCAATATCTACAGGAATTTAGGAAGTACTGTGCACGTGAGCAAGTGTCGGGGTGGGATCTAACCGCTGGACTTGACATCTCGGGGAGGCTTGATGTTGAGAATCATTGAGGTCCTGGGGAGAGGAAAAGAGCTTTGTGAAATCATCGCTAGCTCGCAGATAGTACAGTACAAAATATTCCCAGTGGGTTTGCTGGAACATGGCTGCTTTCGCCTTCAGTTCAACGATACAGGCTAAGTGTGACCATTTATTTGGCTGGTAGCTGATACTGTTTTTGATACACACAGTTGATCATCAAGATGAGCTTGTGCAGTATATAAATCACCTGCTTCAAAGTACTACCCCTGTGTCAAAGCGACTGCCTCCAACGTCCAAGAATCCAGGAATGCCACACGTGTTTGAGGCTGAGCATACCACAAGGGACATAATATCAATGCTGGCCAAAACAAAGGGACTGCAATTACCAAGTAATCAAAGCTGTTTTTAAGAATGAGACAGTTAATTAACAACATTTGTACATTAACAATATTTGTTTTGCACTTGCTTTGGTGAGATATTTGGAGAGGGTGCGGGTATCTAAGGGGTGATTTTAAGCCTGCCCGCTGGGCAGTTAGATTGGCCGAGGTGATGTACTCACGCTAACCCCGCTGCCTTCTCGTGGGCTGCGACCAAAAGCTGCTCTTCTCCGCACTGGCGAAGGTGACTTGCCGAGAGGCGGTGGGGCCTCCTTTAGATTGGCAGTACTTACTGCAGACCGCATGGGAGGGAAATCCTCTGTGGCTTCACCGCCACGATGAGCGGGGGGCCAAGCGGAGCCCCATGAGACCTGGGAGGACCAAAGAGGCAACGGGGGGTTTCCGTGTTGGATCAGAAATGCTCCTTTGTGTGCCCCACAAGGAAACCTCGGGGCTCCCCTGTCCCGGCCAATCGCACACCGACCGCTGGGCCCTCCTGACGCAACCCCTCCCTCTCTGCCCACCTCCCACCTTACCTGACTTCTGGGGCCTGTTCCTTTGCTTCCCACAGGCCACTCGCCACATCCCGCTGGATTTGGACAGGAGGCTGGGTTACGATCTCAAGGGCCCCGTGCTGCAAAGGTTTGAAAGGTTTGCCATCTGCTCCCCGCAGCCCCTCTGCCCTGCACAGCCCGCTCTCCCCCCCCCCCCACTAAACCCACCCCCCGCACAGCCCGCTCTTCCCCCCCCCCACCGCACAGCCCACTCTTCCCTCCCCCCCAACTAAACCCAGCCCCCGCACAGCCCGCTCTCCCCCCCCCCCTCCCCCCACACAGCGTTCTCTTCCCTCCCCCCACACAGCCCGCTCACCCTTCCCCCCCGCACAGCCCGCTCTCCCCCCCACCTCTCCCCGCACAGCCCGCTCTCCTACCCCCCCCCCCACTAACCCCCTCCCCCCCCGCACAGCCCGCTCTCACCCCCCTCCATCCGCACAGCCCGCTCTCCCCACCCCCCCGCACAGCCCGCTCTCCTCCCCCACCCACATAACCTTGTACAATCCCTGGCCCCAAGTTAAAATCTATTTGAGTTGTGAATTGCATGCCTTTGTACTGGGTATGAATACGATTCAGCTTTACTGTAAATGAGTTAATTGCCAATACATTCAAAATTTAAGAGAATCCCCTTAATGTGTTTTTATTTGAACCTGAGAAATGGGTAACATTGAAGTCGATACCAGATAGCTGTAAAGTCAAACATTGTGCAAGTGTTGGTTATTGGTTACTTTCCTAATATCTACTTTGGTTTTTCACACAGCTGTTTCCATGTACCTGCCCGTGAAAGTCCCAATTGCTCATCAAAAATCTCAGAACTTACTGGATGTCCCAAAATCAGAGCCAGTTAAGGTCAGTGTTGCTTGCTATATATCATTAGGTCAGCATTTTAATAAATCAAAGGAAAGTATCAGGACTGACTGGGCCAATGAAATCAGTAATGTATATGGGAAAGCATAGACTCATGCAGCACATAAGGAGGGCATTCAGCCCTGTGCCAGCTCTCTGGAAGAACCGACCACTTCAGCCCTATTGAATCTGTTTCAGGCAGTGCATTCCAGATCAGAACACACTGAGTAACAAATATTCTCCTCCTCATTTTCCTGTGTAAATGATTTTGTATTGCTCTGTCGGCCTAACCACATATTCATCATAAACTAGCTGCTTTCTCATGATGTTGTCACAATCAGTTGGAGGATCTGCTGGTTTATAACGATTGTTTCTTTTTGCCAACAAAGTTTGAGAGCAAAACTTCGCCACAGAACTACAGGATATACAGCCCAACCAGTCCATGCCGGCGTTTATGCTCGACTCGAGCCTCCTCCCGTCTTTCCTCATCTAAATCTATCAGCATAACCCTCTATCCCTTCTCCCCCATATGCTTGTCCAGCCTCCCCTTAAATGCATCGATACTATTCGTTTCAACCACTCCCTGTGGCAGTGAGTTCCACATTCTCACCACTCTCCGGGTAAAGTTTCTTCTGAATTCCCCATTGGATTTCTTGGTGACTATCCTATATTGATGGCCTCTGTTATACTCTTCTTCAGAAGTGCAAACATTCTCTGTCTACTCAAAACCATTTATAATTTTAAAGACCTCTATTAAGTCACCCCTCAGCCTTCAATTCCTGATGGGTATAAGAACATAAGAAATAGGAGCAGGAGTAGGCCATACGGCCCCTCGAGCCTGCTCCGTCATTCAATAAGATCATGAATGACCTGATCATGGACTCGGCTCCATTTCCCTGCCCGCTTCCCATAACCCCTTATCCCCTTATCGTTTAAGAAACTGTCTCTTTCTGTCTTAAATTTATTCAATGACCCAGCTTCCTCAGCTCTCTGAGGCAGCAAATTCTACAGATTTACAACCCTCTGGGAGAAGAAATTTCTCCTCAACTCTGTTTTAAACGGGCGGCCCCTTATTCTAAGATCGTGCCCTCTAGTTCTAGTCTCTCCCATCAGTGGAAACATCCTCTCTGCATCCACCTCATAATCTTATTTTTTCGATAAGATCACCTCTCAGTCTTCTGAATTCTGAGTATAATCTCTCATATCTTATATTATCCTTGTAAATCTTCTCTGCATCCTCTCCAGTGCCTCTATATCCTTTTGGCGACCAGAACTGTACACAGTACTCCAAGTGTTGTCTAATCCAGGTTCGATACAGGTTTAGCATAACTTCACTACTTTTCAATTCTATCCCTCTAGAAATAAACTCTAGTTCTTGGTTTGCTTTTTACGACCTTGCTAACCTGTGTCATAACTTTCAGTGATTGGTGTATTTGTACTCCGAGATCCCTTTGCTCCTCTACCCCATTTAGATTCTTATTTTCCAAGTAATATGCGACTTCCTTATTTTTCTTACCAAAATGCAATACCTCACATTTATCTACATTAATTAATTTGCCAATTATATCCCCATTCTGCAAGCTTATTAATATCTTCCTGTAATTTGTTGCAGTCCTCAGTGTTAGCTATCCCCAACCCCTCCCCCACCCCCCCCCCCGCCCCCCCACTACCACTTTGGTGTCATCCACAAATTTAGAAATTGTGTTTTTGATTCCGAAGTCTAAATCGTTAATATAAATAGTGAACAACAGTGGTCCCAGCACTGATCCTTGTGGAGCACCACTACCCACCTTCTGCCACTGTGAATAGCTACCCTTTACCCCTACTCTCTGCTTTCTGTTTTGCAATGAGTGAGCTCTCCATTCTGCTAGTCCCCTGACTCCGCATTCTCTGTCCATTAGTCTATTATGGGCTACCTTATCAAAGGCCTTTTGGAAATCCAGATATATTACATCCACTGCATTACCCGTGTCTATTCTCTCTGTTACCTCTTCAAAGAATTAATTGAGGTTGGTCAAGCAAGATTTTGCATTTGAAATCCCTGTTGACTGTTCATTTTTATATTTTCTTAATTTAATTTCATAGTTCCTCTTTGTCTTCGTAATTTTTTTGACTTCTCTCCTAATCTCTTTGTATTCCACTTGTCATGCTTTCCCCTGCTCTCCATGTATACAGCCTCTTTTCTCACCCTCTGTTTTTCCCTTATGGCTTTATTCATCCATGGTGTCTCATTAATGTTTAACTTGTTCTTGCTTTTTAGCAGAATATATTTGTTCCTGGGCTCTGGTGAACACCGATTTAAATGTTTCCCATTGTTGCTCTACATTGTTTTGCCAATATTGTTCATTTTATTTTCCCAAGTTCTATTCTCAGCCCCTCAAAATCAGCTTTTCTCCAATCTATTACCTTGATCTTTGTCATGTTCATGCCCTTCTCAATTATTATCCATGCATATTATATTATGATCACTATTGCCTAGATGTTCCCTTACTTTTGCCGCTCTTATCTGTTCTGGTTCATTCCCATTACTAGATTTAATAGTGAATCCTTTCTTTTTACACTGTAGGACCTCCATTCCCTTAATCTACCTCTTCTGTCCAATTAATATCCGAGTAGTTGAAACCCCCCATGATTATTATTCGATGTTTCTTACTCATTTCCCTAATTTGTCTGCATATTTCTTCTTCCACCTCCCTTCCACTATTGGGTTGTCTGTAGACTATCCCTGCTAGTGTGATTGATCCTTTATTATCTTTTATCTTTATCCATATGGATTCTATTTCTGTCTTACTGATAGCTGCGTCACTTTTTCTACTGCCATTATGTTATCCCTTATAAGTACAGCTACTCCACCTCCCCTTTTTCTCTCTCTATCTTTTCTAAATATGTTTTACCCTGCAATGTTTAAGTCCCAATCCTAATTTTTCTGTAGCCATGTCTCAGTAATCTCTACTATGTCTGGTTCCTCGCAACGCATGATTGAGTCCAGCTCCGTTGTTTTATTCTGGACACTGCGTGCATTGCTGTACAGAGAGTTTAACTCATTTTTAATAGCAGTACCTCTCTCTTTATTTTTAACCATATTTTTACACTCCTGTACTATAACTCTATTTATTCCCTGGCCATTTATGTCCTTGCTTAGTTTAGTCTGTCCTTTGCTCTCCTTTCCTATTTTGTTTACATTTAAGCTTGTTTCATTTCTTGTAGATCCCTCTCCCCATCGTACTAATTTAAAGCCTTTGCCACCTCCCAATTTACCCTTTCCGCTAGGACACTGGTCCCCCTCTGGTTTAGTTGGAGCCTGTCCCATTGGTACACCTCCTCCCTGTCCCAGAACTGGTGCCAGTGTCCCTTGAAAAAGAACCCCTCTGTCCCACACCAGCCCTTTTGTTAATTCTCCTGATCTGTCTGTCTCGATGTCAATTTACACGTGGTTCAGGCAATAATCCAGAGATTATTACCTTCGAGATCCTGCTTTTGAATTTAGCTCCTAACTCGTGATACTCCCTCAGCAGGACCTCCTCCCTGCTCTTGCCTTTGTCGTTTGTTCCAGCATGACCCAAGACACTGGATTTACCCCCCTCCCTTTCCAAGTTCCTCTCCAGTCGCCTCAAGATATCCCTTACCCTGGCACCAGGTAGACAACATACCCTTCGGGATTCTCGTTCTTGGTTGCAGAGGACACTATCATACCCCTAATGATAGAGTTCCCTACCACTACCACATTTCAATTCTGCTCTTCCCTCCCCCCGGGACAGCCTGCTGAGCCATGGTGCCTTGTGTCTGTCCTCCCTGCAGTCTCACCCCTTGTCCACACAGGGAGCGAGTGCATCGTACCTGTTGGACAGGACCAGCGGGACCTCCTGCTCAGCCTCTGCGTCCCCACTACCATCACCCTAGCAGTCACATCCTCCCCTTCCTAAACCTGTGCTTTCCTCTGGGGTGTGGCTATGCTCTAGATAAAACTGTCCAGAAATTCCTCCCCCTCCCTTATGTGTTGGAGTGTCTCCAACTCGCACTCCAGCTCAATGACTCTGAGCTGAATGACTGAAAGCAGAGACATTTCCTGCAGATCTGGGAATCCGGGTCAGTCTCACTGTCCACACACTCCCACATACTGCAGTCCCGACACACCACCTGCCCGGTCTCACTGTCCACAAACTCCCACACACTGCAGTCCCGACACACCACCTGCCCGGTCTCACTGTCCACAAACTCCCACACACTGCAGTCCCGACACACCACCTGCCCGGTCTCACTGTCCACAAACTCCCACACGCTGTAGTCCCAACACACCACCTGCCCGGTCTCACTGTCCACAAACTCCCACACACTGTAGTCCCAACACACCACCTGCCCGGTCTCACTGTCCACAAACTCCCACATACTGCAGTCCCAACACACCACCTGCCCAGTCTCACTGTCCACAAACTCCCACATACTGCAGTCCCAACACACCACCTGCCCGGTCTCACTGTCCACAAACTCCGACACACCACCTGCCCGGTCTCACTGTCCACAAACTCCCACACACTGTAGTCCCAACACACCACCTGCCCGGTCTCACTGTCCACAAACTCCCACATACTGCAGTCCCAACACACCACCTGCCCAGTCTCACTGTCCACAAACTCCCACATACTGCAGTCCCAACACACCACCTGCCCGGTCTCACTGTCCACAAACTCCCACACACTGCAGTCCCGACACACCACCTGCCCGGTCTCACTGTCCACAAACTCCGACACACCACCTGCCTGGTCTCACTGTCCACAAACTCCCACACACTGCAGTCCCGACACACCACCTGCCCGGTCTCACTGTCCACAAACTCCCACATACTGCAGTCCCAACACACCATCTGCCCGGTCTCACTGTCCACAAACTCCCACATACTGCAGTCCCAACACACCACCTGCCCGGTCTCACTGTCCACAAACTCCCACATACTGCAGTCCCGACACACCACCTGCCCAGTCTCACTGTCCACAAACTCCCACATACTGCAGTCCTGACACATAATCTGCCCTGCCATTTAGTCTTCTTCATTTACTTATTGATTGATAGGAAGTAAGTATTGCATGTATAGGATGTGCTCACTATGCTCAAGACTTTAACATATTACTCCTCAATCCCCTGGGCCTTTGCGCTCAGGGAGTCAACACTAAGTCTTGCCTTGAGATTAAATAGGGTTGGATGGCAGCAACAATTGGACCACATCAAAGGGAGGGCAGTGACACAAGAGGTTAGAGCAAGGTTAAAGATCACGGGGTAAAGTAGGGAAGGTTTAGAGGTTGACAGCTTAAGAGGGCAGGTGTGACCATCAGAAGGTGCAGGTGAGGGAAAAAATAGAGTGGAGTTAGAGAGCAGAGATGGGGAAAAAGTGCAGCTGTTTTGAATAGTTGAAGAGAGGGCATGAGGGCAACAGT
Organism: Pristiophorus japonicus; assembly: GCF_044704955.1. NCBI lineage: Eukaryota > Metazoa > Chordata > Chondrichthyes > Pristiophoridae > Pristiophorus > Pristiophorus japonicus. Next base: position 153,463,706 of record NC_091987.1, on the reverse strand, counting down.
GGTGATGGAGAGGGCACAGCACAGGCCAAAACCAGGTGGGTGACAATGTGCTGGGGCCAAACAGAGTGGGGAAGAGTGAAGATGGAGGGAGGAAAGAGAGGCAGACCATGCGAGTGATTGGGAGCTGTGTCAGTCTGCCGAGAGAGAATGCAGGCGAGAGGAAGAGTGCGGCCCCAACACGGAGCCGTGGAGGGGAGGAGGAGAGGAAACCCTCCAACAAAGTACAAAGTATATTTCACACACAAAATTTAAATCTTTAAATTTATATTTAAAATATAAATTTAAATCTTTAAATTTATATTTAAAATAAACTTACCTGACGAAACTGAGATGGCAGTGTCAAAATCTCGACTCCTGATAAACGACTTCTTCCGTGGGGAGTAGAGTGGCTGGATTTAAGGTAGTACAACTTTTAATGATGAGGTTCAGATTTGATAACAGTTCGACTTCATATTTAGTGGTTCTTGCAGAAGTTAGGTATGGGGTGGCGCATTTAGTAAGTAAAATCTCGACAGAGTGTGGGATATATAAAATGGTCTGATGATTTAGAGTTATTGTCTGAGCCTGTTGTACAGCGTAATAAGCTGCTGCCAACGAAGGAAGACATCCTGGTAGTCCGCATGCCACTGGGTCTAGTTGGGCACTGAAATACGCTACCGGTCGCTGCCTGTCCCCATGTAACTGAGTCAAAACAGATTGTGCAAAACCCGACTTGTGATGAACAAATAAGTTGAATGTCTTAGTGTAATCTGGTAATCCCAAGGCTGGTGCTGAAGTGAGGAACTGCTTAAGACTCTGGAAAGCATTCCGGAATACTTCATTCCAAATCCTTCTTTAAGCATTGTGAGAATATAGTAGATTCATTCACAGCTCGTAGGTCTTGGACAAACCTCCATTTGTCACTATTGGGCTTCTGAACCGGAAGAATCAGTGTGTTACACGGACTTCTCATTTATGCTTATAGTGATTCACAGAGCACAGAATGCGAAGTAATTGTTTTATAATTTTATTAAAAGGCTTCCAAACCCAAGATTTTTCCAATACACCCAAAATGTTGATCAAGGAGATCACCTGAAATATCTCAAAATCCCAATTCAAATATTGTACTGCCAATCTTTATCTAAAAAGACAAATCCTCTTACTGAGCTAGAAGCTTTCACGTCAAGGTTTTACACAAAGGACAATGGGAGCGTATTCCCCCAGCCTGCAGCCTCGAGAGACCCACAAAGGCTTTTTTTTTTAAAAAAGGCATTACAACTTCCCTTCCCCATTCTTTATCTCGCTCCGAGACTAAATTTATGTCTTTAAACCCAATGTAATCAATGATTGCGTGTCTTCTTTCGACAAGTAAGTGAGCGTGTCAAATAAATTCTCTTTTTTTTTAACCGGGACCATGTCTCAACAAACCTATCCTTTGTGCATTTCCTAGCTCTGTAACTTCTCATCTGAATAAATCCACACCTGCGTTTCTAACTTAAAATGTCTTAAACTTCCCACATACAGGACAACACTACAAAGGGTTAAAAAAACCTTCACTCTGTTTGAAAAAGTGGGTGGAACTAAAACAAACAGGCAGTTCCACAACCTTTCCAAACAGGCTTTCAGACACATGAAAAATTCAAAGACAGACATTCACAAAGGTCTCTCTTCATTTAATACAGCTTATTGTTTGGCCAGCTCTATTTTTGGATCCATAAGTCACTATCGGGTTCCTTTTTGATTTAATTCCTGTTAATTTTACGTGGGCTCGAAGAATCGGAACCCAGGCCTTTTCTATTACTTTCCTTTTTTTTCTTTACCTCTTCTACCTGGATCTCTGTTTATAAGACACTTGACATGTTGTTCTCTCTAAATTAAATGAACCATCGGGTGGAAATGGCCTGTTTTCACCCTTAGTCCACCTTACCCATTTTATTTTGGTGGTCAATTGAAGACTGACCACAATTCTGGAGCATGACATAGGCTGGTGTGCCCTTTTGTGGTGTTTTAACTTGCTCCGGCACCCATTCTGGATGATTAAGATTTTCCACAGTTTCTGATCTCACAATCCTTTCGGCCAACCGAGTTCTCTACGCCCACTTCTCCTGGCCATTACGTGGCCTGAAAAGGCTCTTAATTCAGGCTCAGTCTGGGTGTGTGAGATATGTTGGCACGAACCAACTGTAGTTGATCAATCAGTTACTGTTTCTTTTCTCAATCAATCCTTGTTTTTCCGAATCGCAATTTTCCCGAGTGACTCTTCCCGTTTCTCTAATTGCAATGTCGCTCAAAGGTATTGAACACAACAGTATAACAAGGACAACTAGGACAAACAACATTCACACGAGTATACAAATCATAGCCTTAAACTCTATCTAAACAAATAATTAATTCTCAGTCTGCGTTGTACGCCACTACAAACCGAGTCCTTAACTTATCCTAATAAAACTTATGGTCCCATTACCTTAACTCTTATCACATAAGAACCTTCGATCGATTAGTGCTTTTTTTCCCCTAATCTTATCACATAAGAACCGCTTTCCTAATTAACTCTTTTCATATAAGAACCTTCGATCGACTAGTGCTCTTTTTACCGTTTCCTACTGAAACCTTCCCCGGGCTGTTTCAAGATATTTCCAGAACCAGATCCCTTCTGCCTGCAAGCTGAGAAAGAAATGATCATAAAAAAATAACTTTAGCTTTTAAATGTCGAGTCTCGTAGATTGCAGTACCTCCCCTGTGGACAACAGATTACATATGCGATTCAACAGTGAAGAAACCTCCTGTGAGCAAAAGGCTCACCTTGTTTTGGCCACTGAAGCCTTTCACTGGAGAGGCACTATGCCTGCATCCATTTTACTCACAGGGCAGAGAGTATGCATCTCGGTGGAACCTCCAAAAAGTAACTGTCGAAATCTCGACTCCCGATAAACGACTCAGACAACTTCAGCTCCGGCAGAAGTTTCTTTAATTTACTTGCAGCAAGGGAAAAGGTCTCACCCAGTCAAAGGCTACGTGGAGACCTCCCGAAATGGTACAATTTCACGAGATATTTATACAGTAAAAGCCAAGTTATGGCCTCTCCCTGTGTATTGGCTCTGTCTCGCAGTCAGTGAATCCAGATAGAGAGTTAATTACTATATCCTTGTCCTGACATGGTTTCCAGATATTTCCTTTTGTCAGGGTTATTTGTTGGCCAGTCGGCCATCACTCGATGAGAGTGTGGTAATGAGCTATTACCTGCATTGCATTGTGTCAGGATTGTCCAGTTTCCTGGTCAGTTATCTTTTTGCATCAAATGGATGAGGTCTGTACAAGAGATAATGGCTGGTGGTTTGAGTACTTCGAAAAGGGTGGGGTGGAGTGGAACTGGTGTTGTATAGACAATAGGAGAGCACCATAGGGGGTACTTGTCTCAGCAGGACTTGCCTCCCAGCTGTCTGGTGGCTATCAGCCATTTCAAGCCAGGTTTAGCTGTTTATGCAAACCGACTGCTTGTTGCAGAAATTCCTGGAAGGACCAGGACTCCATTTTGTTTTATATTAAAAAGGCACAAAAATACAGTGTGGTACAGCTTAGATAAAAATACATTTCCACAGCAGCAGAGCCCGGGAGAGAAAGTTCAGTGAGTTGCTCCATGTGCCTCCGGTGGCCATATTATGTAATTACAGTGTTACACGTTTACATTGGCTGCGCCCATGATAAATGTAGGCTGGAATTTCTAATGGCAAGAAGTTAACAGAAAAAGTGGCAAGCCCATGACAACAGGAAGCTGAGTGGTGCAGACAGGAGTTGCATCCAGATGTAAGATTTTTTTTAAAGAGATATAGCTAGATATATGTTTATGATTCAGTAATAAGTTGAATGAGAATGAATGAATTTAGCACAATTCTGAAAACAATGACTTTTTCTTTTTTATCCAGTCGGATCATCGCGTGGATCTCAGCTTGCCCAAGGATGCCCATGGTGATATTGACTTTGCTTCATTAGTTGAACAACTAAAAGACTGCCCCACTCTACAAGACCAGGCAGACATATTGTACATCCTGTACGTTATTAAGTAAGTGAAACATTTCAACCATTAAGACGGAGTGCTGTTTCATCTCCATATTTTGTATCTCTATTCCACCACTGAACTGCAGTATTGATAGCCAATGAACAATTCGTGCAAAGGGATGGATTTTCAGCTCATTTGCGCTCCGTTTAGCGTATAGGTAGGGCGTATAAATTATTTTTTTTGCCGTGAAACGAGGCGCGTAAGATTTTGCGGCGGGCGGCACTTTCGGCAATGGTTTTGCGGCAGCGCTAAAACTTACCGCCCTGCAGCTGTTTTCACCGGTTGGATGACGTAAATTGTCATGCATCACTGTGCTAGCACCCCGGGTGCAACTTTCGAGCATATCGCCCGATTTAGCGTCCACCCAGGAGCCCGCCAGCAAAAAGCAGTCGGACCCCAAGTGCACCGGGCGCTAATGGCACCATCTTGCAAACGGAGGAGAAGGTCAGAGTTCTGAGCGATTAAAAGGACGCTACATTACTGCATACTCTTCATTGTGAAGTTTATGTGAGTTTCTAGTTTGTTTTAAAGGACATTTAAGGATATTTTAAAAGATGGGGGCCATACTATGTTAGCAAGTAATCCTGGCTGCTATATCCATACGGCTTCAAACTGGAAGAAGGCTTATTGATAATTTTCAACGTATTCGAAGAGGTCGCAGATATATGGGGAGTAGGCCTTACCCCCCCCGCACCCCCCCCCCGAGTTCACAGGGAACATCGCTCATATGTGCAGCTCTCTGAGGCACAGTGTGTTAGAAGGCTGTGCTTCCAAAAAGAAGTGCTGACAGAGATATGCCAGCTCATACAGGCAGACCACCAGCCTACCAGCAGCAACAGGACTGCACTGCCTGTCGAGGTGAAGATGACTGCGGCACTTGCCTTCTATGCCTCCGGCTCCTTTCATCAGCGGCGGACATGTGCTCCATCTCGCAGCACGGTACACATCGCTGCATTCGCCAGGTGACTACTGCACTGTACGCACGCAGGATGGACTTTATAAACTTCCCAATGACCAAGGAGGCCCAAAATGAGAGGGCTACAGGTTTTGGATGATTTGCTGGCTTCCCCAAGGTTCAGGGTGCCATTGACTGTATGCACATTGCCCTGCATGCACCTTTACAGAATCCAGAGCTTTACCGAAACTGAAAGGGATTCCACTCCATGAATGTACAGATCGTTTGCGACCATAATCAGCGCATCATGCCAGGCAATGCCCAATGACCAGGGAGCATCCATGAAGCTTTCATTTTGCATGAGAGCAGTGTCTCAGGCCTGTTCTAGCGTCAACCACAAGGCAAGAGCTGGATGCTGGGGGACAAAGATTACGGCCTCGCCACCTGGCTCATGACCCCGCTCCGAAACCCTCAGACAGAAGCCGAGCATCACTATAATGAGAGCCATGCAGCCACACGCAAGATCGTCGAACAGAAAGACAATTGGAGCTCAAGCAGCGCCTCCGATACCTGGACCACTCTGGAGGCTGCCTGCAATACTCCCCTCAGCAGGTTGCTGAGTTCATTGTGGTGTGCTGCATGCTACACAACTTAGCCATCATGAGGGGGCAGGATCACCTGAGGGGGGTGGGGGGGGGGAGGAGGAGGAGGAGGAGGAAGAGGAAGATGAGGACGAGGACCCTGGTGAGGAACCCATACCACCACCACCACCACCACAACCACAGGGAGGCATCGTGGAGCTTTCGCTGCTGCAAAAGCCTTATGTCAGCAGCTCATCAGTGAACGCTTTGTTTGAAGAGTGAGCGGCACATTTGAGCGTTGCCTGGCCACACTATCCCACTATGTTGACTATTCCCCCTCTTATTCTGCAAATAAGACACGACACAGGAATGGTTGAGGTGAACCAAATAATTTATTAAACATTATAAACTTTTATATCTTTGCATAATTTGCAAATGTTGAAACTTTAATAAAATAACATAAATTATCTGCATCCAGCAGTGTGTTTAAACAACAACAACAACAATATTATAACCAACACCCTTGCCCCACTGTATTTTACCACCGGCTTTCCCCTCCCCCCTCCCTCGCCTGCTCTTCGTACCCAAAGTGGCGCCATGATGGCGTGCAGCAACGTTGTCAGAGCGCTGCTGTGTTGGGAGGAGAGACATTGGAGACACCACCTGGGGAGGCACGGGATCAGCTCGTGACGTGGAAGGCCCGGCTTCTGACTGGCGAGCCTCTTCATCGGCGTACTGGGGGGTGTGTCTGGGTGTCGTGCTGGGGAACTCGGAAAGGCTGCTCCCCACACTCTTCGGGACTCCAGTGTCACTGCTAGAGGCCACCAGCCTCGTGTGGGCAGTGATGATGGCCTCGAGGTTTCACGGCTCGCACCGACAATCTGCGATCCTACCTCGGTAATGGTCTTAGTGAGAGTCTCGATGGTCGCGGGAATAAGAACATATCGCTCAAAAGTCTGTCTATCTCCGCCTTAAATATATTCAGTGACCCAGCCTCCACAGCTCTCTTGGGCAGCGAATTCTATACATTTACAAACCTCAGAGAAGAAATTCCTCCTCATCTGAGTTTTAAATGAGTGGCCCCTTATTCTAAGACTATGCCCCCTAGTTTTAGTTTCCCCTAGGAGTGGAAATATCTTCTCTGCATCCACCTTGTCGAGCCCCCTCATTATCTTATAAGTTTCAATAAGATCACCTCTCATTCATCTGAACTCCAATGTGTATAGGCCCAACCTACTCAACCTATCCTCATAAGTCAAAGTCAACCCCCTCACCTTTGGAATCAACCTAGTGAACCTTCTCTGTACAGCCTCCAATGCAAGTATATCCTTCCTTAAATACAGAGACCAAAACTGTACTCAGTACTCCAGGTGTAGCCTCACCAATACCCTGTGCAATTGTAGCAGGACTTCTCTGCTTTTATACTCTATCCCCTTGCAATAAAGGCCAACATTCCCTTTGCCTTCCTGATTACTTGCTGTACCTGCATACTAACATTTTGTGTTTCATGCAATTTTTTAATTTCTACCAAAGTGGATAACCTCACATTTTCCCACATTATACTCCATCTGCCAATTTTTTGCCCACTCACTTAGTCTTTGCAGATTTTTTGTGTCCTCCTCACAATTTGCTTTCCCACCTATCTTTTTATCATCAGCAAACTTGGCTATATTACACTGGTCCCTTCATCAAAGTCATTAATATAGATTGTAAATAGTTGAAACCCCGGCACTGATCCCTGCAGCACCTCACTAGTCACTGTTTGCCAACCGGAAAATGACCCATTTTCCCGACTCTCTGTTTTCTGTTAGTTAGCCAATCCTCAATCCATGCTAATATATTACGCTCAACCCAGTGAACATTTATCTTGTGCATTAACCTCTTATGTAGCACCTTATCGGATGCCTTCTGGAAATCTAAATACACCACATCCACTGGTCCCCCCTTATCCACCCTGCTCGTTACATCCTCAAAGAACTCCAGCAAATTTGTCAAACATGACTTCCCTTTCATAAAATCATGCTGACTCTGCTTGATTGAATCATGCTTTTCCAAATGTCCTGCTACTGCTTCCTTAATAATGGACTCCAGCATTTTCAAAACGACAGATGTTAGGTTAACTGGTCTATAGTTTCCTGCTTTTTGTCTGCTTTCTTTTTTAAATAGGGGTGTTAGATTTGTGGTTTTCCAATCCGCTGGGACCGCCCCAGAATCCAGGAAATTTTGGTAGATTACAACCAATGCATCCACTATCTCTGCAGCCACTTCTTTTAAGACCCTAGGATGTAAGCCATCAGGTCCAGGGGACTTGTCCGCCAGGACATCAAGGAGCTGACGGGTGAGGTGGATGCTCTCCCTGGACAGTCCCACCATGTCCAGTTCTGCGGCTGCCTCTGTCAGCGGACTGACTTTGCCGACACACCCTCCGGAGAAATGGCATTTAGGGTTAGGGTCAGGATTTGATCCCAGAACTGCATTGCTGCACACCACTAGTCACAGGAGCCTCGGCGGTCTCAAAGACCGGGAAAGTTACACCATCCTCAGACGAGGGGTTTGCTGGTAACAGAAGAGTACATCGGCAACCTCACCCGCCCCTCCGGAGTAGGCTGATCTGTGAACTCCTGTTCCTCCTCCTCCTCCACATGATGGCCTGACATGGCGTCATGCTTTAAAGGTTGCGGCACCTGTGACTGGGCATCTGTAATTAGAAAGCAACAGACGAGAGGTTAGCAGAAGGGAGGGGACAGGGTGACATGAGGAAGGTCACATAGCACAGGCTCATTTGAAGGATCGCCGCGACTCCATTATATGTAGTCCACAGACACTAAATCACATTGCCCCAACCCTAGTCCACAGACACTGCATCACATTGCCCCAACCCTAGTCCACAGACACTGCATCACATTGCCCCAACCCTAGTCCACACACACTGCATCACATTGCCCCAACCCTAGTCCATAGACACTACATCACATTGCCCCAACCCTAGTCCACAGACACTGCATCACATTGCCCTAACCCTAGTCCACAGACACTACATCACATTGCCCCAACCCTAGTCCATAGACACTACATCGCATTGCCCCAACCCTAGTCCACAGACACTGCATCACATTGCCCCAACCCTAGTCCACACACACTACATCACATTGCCCTAACCCTAGTCCACAGACACTGCATCACATTGCCCCAACCCTAGTCCACACACACTGCATCACATTGCCCCAACCCTAGTCCATAGACACTACATCACATTGCCCCAACCCTAGTCCACAGACACTGCATCACATTGCCCTAACCCTAGTCCACAGACACTACATCACATTGCCCCAACCCTAGTCCATAGACACTACATCGCATTGCCCCAACCCTAGTCCACAGACACTGCATCATATTGCCCCAACCCTAGTCCATAGACACTACATTACATTGCCCCAACACTAGTCCACACACAGGGCATCACATTGCCCTAACCCAAGTCCACACACACTGCATCACATTGCCCCAACCCTAGTCCACAGACACTACATCACATTGCCCCAACCATAGTCCAGGCACACTACATCACATTGCCCCAACCCTAGTCCACACACACTGCATCACATTGCCCTAACCCTAGTCCACAGACACTGCATCACATTGCCCCAACCCTAGTCCACATACACCGCATCACATTGCCCCAACCCGAGTCCACACACACTACATCACATTGTCCTAACCCTAGTCCACACACACTGCATCACATTGCCCCAATCATAGTCCACAGACACTACATCACATTGCCCCAACCCCAGTCCACACACATAACATCACATTGCCCCAACCCTAGTCCACAGACACTACATCACATTGCCCTAACCCTAGTCCACAGACACCACATCACATTACGCCAAACCTAGTCCACACACACTGCATCACATTGCCCCAAACCGAGTCCACACACACTGCATCACATTGCCCCAACCCTAGTCCACAGACACTACATCACATTGTCCTAACCCGAGTCCACAGACACTACATCACATTGCCCTAACCCTAGTCCACAGACACTGCATGACATTGCCCTAACGCTAGTCCACAGACACTACATCACATTGCCCCAAACGTAGTCCACACACACTACATCACATTGCCCTAACACTAGTCCACAGACACTGCATGACATTGCCCTAACCCTAGTCCACAGACACTACATCACATTGCCCTAACCCTAGTCCACACACACTACATCACATTGCCCTAACACTAGTCCACAGACACTGCATGACATTGCCCTAACCCTAGTCCACAGACACTACATCACATTGCCCGAACCCTAGTCCACAGACACTGCATGACATTGCCCTAACCCTAGTCCACAGACACTACATCGCATTGCCCGAACCCTAGTCCACGGACACTGCATCGCATTGCCCCAACCCTAGTCCACAGACACGACATCACATTGCCCCAACCCTACTCCACAGACACTGCATCACATTGCCCCGACCCTAGTCCACACACACTGCATCACATTGCCCCAACATTAGTCCACAGACACTACATCACATTGCCCTAACCCTAGTCCACAGACACTACATCACATTGCCATAACCCTAGTCCACAGACACTACATCACATTGCCCTAACCCTAGTCCACACACACTACATCACATTGCCCTAACACTAGTCCACAGACACTGCATGACATTGCCCTAACCCTAGTCCACAGACACTACATAACATTGCCCTAACCCTAGTCCACAGACACTGCATGACATTGCCCTAACCCTAGTCCACAGACACTACATCGCATTGCCCGAACCCTAGTCCACGGACACTGCATCGTATTGCCCCGACCCTAGTCCACAGACACTGCATCGTATTGCCCCGACCCTAGTCCACACACACTACATCACATTGCCCCAACCCTTGTCCACAGACACTACATCACATTGCCCTGACCCTAGTCCACACACACTGCATCACATTGCCCCAACATTAGTCCACAGACACTACATCACATTGCCCTAACCCTAGTCCACAGACACTACATCACATTGCCATAACCCTAGTCCACAGACACTATATCACATTGCCCTAACCCGAGTCCACAGACACTACATGACATTGCCCCATCCGGAGTCCACACACACTACATCACATTGCCCCAACCCTAGTCCACAGACACTGCATCACATTGCCCGAACTCGAGTCCACACAGACTACATCACATTGCCCCAACCCTAGTCCACAGACACGACATCACTTTGCCCTAATCGAGTCCACACACACTACATCACATTGCCCCAACCCTAGTCCACAGACACTACATCACATTGCCCTAACCCTAGTCCACAGACACTGCATCACATTGCCCCAAACCTAGTCTACAGACACTACATCACATAGCCCGAACCCGAGTCCACACACACTGCATGACATTGCCCTAACCCTAGTCCACAGACACGACATCACATTCCCCCAACCCTAGTCCACAGACACTGCATGACATTGCCCTAACCCTAGTCCACAGACACGACATCACATTGCCCTAACCCTAGTCCACACACACAACATCACATTGCCCCAACCCTAGTCCACAGACACTGCATGACATTGCCCCAACCCTAGTCCACAGACACTGCATCACATTGCCCCAACTCTAGTCCACACAGACTACATCACATTGCCCCAACCCTAGTCCACAGACACGACATCACTTTGCCCGAATCGAGTCCACACACACTACATCACATTGCCCCAACCCTAGTCCACAGACACTACATCACATTGCCCTAACCCTAGTCCACAGACACTGCATCACATTGCCCCAACCCTAGTCCACAGACACTACATCACATTGCCCCAACCCTAGTCCACAGACACTACATCACATTGCCCTAACCCTAGTCCACACACACAACATCACATTGCCCTAACCCTAGTCCACAGACACGACATCACATTGATCCAACCCGAGTCCACGGACACTGCATCGCATTGCCCCAACCCTAGTCCACAGACACGACATCACATTGCCCCAACCCTACTCCACAGACACTGCATCACATTGCCCCGACCCTAGTCCACACACACTACATCACATTGCCCCAACCCTTGTCCACAGACACTACATCACATTGCCCTGACCCTAGTCCACACACACTGCATCACATTGCCCCAACATTAGTCCACAGACACTACATCACATTGCCCTAACCCTAGTCCACAGACACTACATCACATTGCCATAACCCTAGTCCACAGACACTACATCACATTGCCCTAACCCGAGTCCACAGACACTGCATGACATTGCCCCATCCCGAGTCCACACACACTACATCACATTGCCCCAACCCTAGTCCACAGACACTGCATCACATTGCCCCAACTCTAGTCCACACAGACTACATCACATTGCCCCAACCCTAGTCCACAGACACGACATCACTTTGCCCTAATCGAGTCCACACACACTACATCACATTGCCCCAACCCTAGTCCACAGACACGACATCACATTGCCCTAACCCTAGTACACAGACACTGCATCACATTGCCCCAACCCTAGTCTACAGACACTACATCACATAGCCCTAACCCGAGTCCACACACACTGCATGACATTGCCCTAACCCTAGTCCACAGACACTGCATGACATTGCCCTAACCCGAGTCCACCGACACGACATCACATTGCCCCAAACCTAGTCCACACACACTGCATCACATTGCCCCAACCCTAGTCCACACACACTGCATCACATTGCCCCAACCCTAGTTCACAGACATTGCATCACATTGCCCCAACCCTAGTCCTCAGACACTACATCACATTGCCCTAACCCTCGTCCACACACACTACATCACATTGCCCAAACCCAAGTCCACAGACACTACATCACATTGCCCTAACCCTAGTCCACACACAGTACATCACATTGCCCTAACACTAGTCCACAGACACTGCATCACATTGCCCCAACCCTTGTCCACAGACACTACATCACATTGCCCTAACCCTAGTCCACAGACACTACATCACATTGCCCTAACCCGAGTTCACAGACACTACATCACATTGCCCGAACCCTAGTCCACAGACACGACATCACATTGCCCCAACCCTAGTCCACAGACACTGCATCACATTTCCCCAACCCTAGTCCACACACAATACATCACATTGCACTAACCCTAATCCACAGACACTGCATCACATTGCCCTAACCCGAGTCCACAGACACTGCATCACATTGCCCAACCCGAGTCCACACACACTGCATCACATTCACCCAACCCGAGTCCACACACACTGCATCACATTGCCCTAACCCTAGTCCAAAGACACTACCTCACATTGCCCTGACCCCAGTCCACACACACTGCATCACATTGCCCCAACATTAGTCCACAGACACTACATCACATTGCCCTAACCCTAGTCCACACACACTACATCACATAGCCCTAACCCTAGTCCACAGACACTACATCACATTACCCCAACCCTCGTCCACAGACACTGCATGACATTGCCCTAACCCTAGTCCACAGACACGACATCACTTTGCCCTAACCCTAGTCCATACACACAACATCACATTGCCCCAACCCTCGTCCACAGACACTACATCACATTGCCCTAACCCTAATCCACAGACACTACATCACATTGCCCTAACCCTAGTCCACAGACACCACATCACATTACGCCAAACCTAGTCCACACACACTGCATCACATTGCCCCAAACCGAGTCCACACACACTGCATCACATTGCCCCAACACTAGTCCACAGACACTGCATCACATTGCCCCAACCCTAGTCCACAGACACTACATCACATTGTCCTAACCCGAGTCCACAGACACTACATCACATTGCCCTAACCCTAGTCCACAGACACTGCATGACATTGCCCTAACGCTAGTCCACAGACACTACATCACATTGCCCCAAACGTAGTCCACACACACTACATCACATTGCCCTAACACTAGTCCACAGACACTGCATGACATTGCCCTAACCCTAGTCCACAGACACTACATCACATTGCCCTAACCCTAGTCCACACACACTACATCACATTGCCCTAACACTAGTCCACAGACACTGCATGACATTGCCCTAACCCTAGTCCACAGACACTACATCACATTGCCCGAACCCTAGTCCACAGACACTGCATGACATTGCCCTAACCCTAGTCCACAGACACTACATCGCATTGCCCGAACCCTAGTCCACGGACACTGCATCGCATTGCCCCAACCCTAGTCCACAGACACTACATCACATTGCCCCGACCCTAGTCCACACACACTGCATCACATTGCCCCAACATTAGTCCACAGACACTACATCACATTGCCCTAACCCTAGTCCACAGACACTACATCACATTGCCATAACCCTAGTCCACAGACACTACATCACATTGCCCTAACCCTAGTCCACACACACTACATCACATTGCCCTAACACTAGTCCACAGACACTGCATGACATTGCCCTAACCCTAGTCCACAGACACTACATAACATTGCCCTAACCCTAGTCCACAGACACTGCATGACATTGCCCTAACCCTAGTCCACAGACACTACATCGCATTGCCCCAACCCTTGTCCACAGACACTACATCACATTGCCCTGACCCTAGTCCACACACACTGCATCACATTGCCCCAACCCTTGTCCACAGACACTACATCACATTGCCCTGACCCTAGTCCACACACACTGCATGACATTGCCCTAACCCTAGTCCACAGACACTACATCACATTGCCCCAACCCTACTCCACAGACACTGCATCACATTGCCCCGACCCTAGTCCACACACACTACATCACATTGCCCCAACCCTTGTCCACAGACACTACATCACATTGCCCTGACCCTAGTCCACACACACTGCATCACATTGCCCCAACATTAGTCCACAGACACTACATCACATTGCCCTAACCCTAGTCCACAGACACTACATCACATTGCCATAACCCTAGTCCACAGACACTATGTCACATTGCCCTAACCCGAGTCCACAGACACTACATGACATTGCCCCATCCGGAGTCCACACACACTACATCACATTGCCCCAACCCTAGTCCACAGACACTGCATCACATTGCCCCAACTCTAGTCCACACAGACTACATCACATTGCCCCAACCCTAGTCCACAGACACGACATCACTTTGCCCTAATCGAGTCCACACACACTACATCACATTGCCCCAACCCTAGTCCACAGACACTACATCACATTGCCCTAACCCTAGTCCACAGACACTGCATCACATTGCCCCAAACCTAGTCTACAGACACTACATCACATAGCCCTAACCCGAGTCCACACACACTGCATGACATTGCCCTAACCCTAGTCCACAGACACGACATCACATTCCCCCAACCCTAGTCCACAGACACTGCATGACATTGCCCTAACCCTAGTCCACAGACACGACATCACATTGCCCTAACCCTAGTCCACACACACAACATCACATTGCCCCAACCCTAGTCCACAGACACTGCATGACATTGCCCCAACCCTAGTCCACAGACACTGCATCACATTGCCCCAACTCTAGTCCACACAGACTACATCACATTGCCCCAACCCTAGTCCACAGACACGACATCACTTTGCCCTAATCGAGTCCACACACACTACATCACATTGCCCCAACCCTAGTCCACAGACACTACATCACATTGCCCTAACCCTAGTCCACAGACACTGCATCACATTGCCCCAACCCTAGTCTACAGACACTACATCACATAGCCCTAACCCGAGTCCACACACACTGCATGACATTGCCCTAACCCTAGTCCACAGACACGACATCACATTGATCCAACCCGAGTCCACGGACACTGCATCGCATTGCCCCAACCCTAGTCCACAGACACGACATCACATTGCCCCAACCCTACTCCACAGACACTGCATCACATTGCCCCGACCCTAGTCCACACACACTACATCACATTGCCCCAACCCTTGTCCACAGACACTACATCACATTGCCCTGACCCTAGTCCACACACACTGCATCACATTGCCCCAACATTAGTCCACAGACACTACATCACATTGCCCTAACCCTAGTCCACAGACACTACATCACATTGCCATAACCCTAGTCCACAGACACTACATCACATTGCCCTAACCCGAGTCCACAGACACTGCATGACATTGCCCCATCCCGAGTCCACACACACTACATCACATTGCCCCAACCCTAGTCCACAGACACTGCATCACATTGCCCCAACTCTAGTCCACACAGACTACATCACATTGCCCCAACCCTAGTCCACAGACACGACATCACTTTGCCCTATCCCTAGTCCACAGACACTGCATCACATTGCCCCAACCCTAGTCCACAGACACGACATCACATTGCCCTAACCCTAGTACACAGACACTGCATCACATTGCCCCAACCCGAGTCTACAGACACTACATCACATAGCCCTAACCCGAGTCCACACACACTGCATGACATTGCCCTAATCCTAGTCCACAGACACGACATCACATTGCCCCAACCCTAGTCCACAGACACGACATCACATTGCCCTAACCCTAGTCCACACACACAACATCACATTGCCCCAACCCTAGTCCACAGACACTGCATGACATTGCCCTAACCCGAGTCCACCGACACGACATCACATTGCCCCAAACCTAGTCCACACACACTGCATCACATTGCCCCAACCCTAGTCCACACACACTGCATCACATTGCCCCAACCCTAGTTCACAGACATTGCATCACATTGCCCCAACCCTAGTCCTCAGACACTACATCACATTGCCCTAACCCTCGTCCACACACACTACATCACATTGCCCAAACCCAAGTCCACAGACACTACATCACATTGCCCTAACCCTAGTCCACACACAGTACATCACATTGCCCTAACACTAGTCCACAGACACTGCATCACATTGCCCCAACCCTTGTCCACAGACACTACATCACATTGCCCTAACCCTAGTCCACAGACACTACATCACATTGCCCTAACCCGAGTTCACAGACACTACATCACATTGCCCTAACCCTAGTCCAAAGACACTACCTCACATTGCCCTGACCCCAGTCCACACACACTGCATCACATTGCCCCAACATTAGTCCACAGACACTACATCACATTGCCCTAACCCTAGTCCACACACACTACATCACATAGCCCTAACCCAAGTCCACAGACACTACATCACATTACCCCAACCCTCGTCCACAGACACTGCATGACATTGCCCTAACCCTAGTCCACAGACACGACATCACTTTGCCCTAACCCTAGTCCATACACACAACATCACATTGCCCCAACCCTCGTCCACAGACACTGCATCACATTGCCCTAACCCTAGTCCACCGACACGACATCACATTGCCCCAAACCTAGTCCACACACACTGCATCACATTGCCCTAACCCACGTCCACACACACTACATCACATTGCCCAAACCCAAGTCCACAGACACTACATCACATTGCCCTAACCCTAGTCCACACACACTACATCACATTGCCCTAACCCTAGTCCACAGACACTGCATCACATTGCCCTAACCCTAGTTCACAGACACTACATCACATTGCCCTAACCCTAGTCCACAGACACGACATCACATTGCCCCAACCCTAGTCCACAGACACTGCATCACATTTCCCCAACCCTAGTCCACACACAATACATCACATTGCCCTATCCCTAGTCCACAGACACTGCATCACATTGCCCTAATCCTAGTCCACAGACACTACATCACATTGCCCTAACCCTCGTCCACACACACTACATCACATTGCCCCAACCCTAGTCCACAGACACTGCATCACATTTCCCCAACCCTAGTCCACACACAATACATCACATTGCCCTATCCCTAGTCCACAGACACTGCATCACATTGCCCTAATCCTAGTCCACAGACACTACATCACATTGCCCTAACCCTAGTCCACAGACACTACACGACATTGCCCTAACCCTAGTTCACAGACACTACATCACATTGCCCCAACCCTAGTCCACAGACACTGCATGGCATTGCCCCAACCCTAGTCCACACACAATACATCATATTGCCCCAACCCTAGTCCACAGACACTACATCACATTGCCCTAACCCTAGTCCACACACACTACATCACATTGCCCTAACCCTAGTCCACAGACACTACATCACATTGCCCCAACCCGAGTCCACAGACACTGCATCACATTGCCCTAACCGTAATCCACAAACTCTGCATCACATTGCCCTAACCGTAGTCCACACACACTGCATCACATTGCCCTAACCGTAGTCCACACACACAACATCACATTGCCCAAACCCAAGTCCACAAACACGACATCACATTGCCCTAACCATACTCCATACACACTACATCACATTGCCCTAACCCAAGTCCACCGACACTACATCACATTGCCCTAACCGAGTCCACACACACTACATCACATTGCCCTAACCCAAGTCCACAGACACTACATCACATTGCCCTAACCCTCGTCCACACACACTACATCACATTGCCCAAACCCAAGTCCACAGACACTACATCACATTGCCCTAACCCTAGTCCACACACACTACATCACATTGCCCTAACCCAAGTCCACCGACACTACATCACATTGCCCTAACCGAGTCCACACACACTACATCACATTGCCCTAACCCAAGTCCACAGACACTGCATCACATTGCCCCAACCCTTGTCCACAGACATTACATCACATTGCCCTAACCCGAGTCCACAGACACTACATCACATTGCCCTAACCCTAGTTCACAGACACTACATCACATTGCCCTAACCCTAGTCCACAGACACTGCATCACATTTCCCCAACCCTAGTCCACACACAATATATCACATTGCCCTATCCCTAGTCCACAGACACTGCATCGCATTGCTCTAATCCTAGTCCACAGACACTACATCACATTGCCCTAACCCTCGTCCACACACACTACATCACATTGCCCCAACCCTAGTCCACAGACACTGCATCACATTTCCCCAACCCTAGTCCACAGACACTGCATCACATTTCCCCAACCCTAGTCCACACACAATATATCACATTGCCCTATCCCTAGTCCACAGACACTGCATCGCATTGCTCTAATCCTAGTCCACAGACACTACATCACATTGCCCTAACCCTCGTCCACACACACTACATCACATTGCCCCAACCCTAGTCCACAGACACTGCATCACATTTCCCCAACCCTAGTCCACACACAATACATCACATTGCCCTATCCCTAGTCCACAGACACTGCATCACATTTCCCCAACCCTAGTCCACACACAATATATCACATTGCCCTATCCCTAGTCCACAGACACTGCATCGCATTGCCCTAATCCTAGTCCACAGACACTACATCACATTGCCCTAACCCTAGTCCATAGACACTACACGACATTGCCCTAACCCTAGTTCACAGACACTACATCACATTGCCCCAACCCTAGTCCACAGACACTGCATGGCATTGCCCCAACCCTAGTCCACACACAATACATCATATTGCCCCAACCCTAGTCCACAGACACTACATCACATTGCCCTAACCCTAGTCCACACACACTACATCACATTGCCCTAACCCTAGTCCACAGACACTACATCACATTGCCCCAACCCTAGTCCACAGACACTGCATCACATTGCCCTAACCGTAATCCACAAACTCTGCATCACATTGCCCTAACCGTAGTCCACACACACTACATCACATTTCCCGAACCCAAGTCCACAGACACGAATTCACATTGCCTGAACCCTAGTCCACACACACTACATCACATTGCCCCAACCCTAGTCCACAGACACTGCATCACATTGCCCTAACCGTAGTCCACACACACAACATCACATTGCCCAAACCCAAGTCCACAGACACGACATCACATTGCCCTAACCATAGTCCATACACACTACATCACATTGCCCTAACCCAAGTCCACCGACACTACATCACATTGCCCCAACCATAGTCCACAGACACTACATCACATTGCCCTAACCCGAGTCCACCGACACTACATCACATTGCCCTAACCCGAGTCCACACACACTACATCACATTGCCCTAACACTAGTCCACACACACTACATCACATTGCCCTAATCCGAGTCCACACACACTGCATCACATTGCCCTAATCCGAGTCCACACACACTACATCACATTGCCCTAATCCGAGTCCACAGACACTACATCACATTGCCCTAACCCGATTCCACAGACACTGCATCACATTGCCCCAACCCGAGTCCACACACACTGCATCACATTGCCCCAACCCTAGTCCACAGACACTGCATCCCATTGCCCCAACCCTAGTCCACACACACTACATCACATTGCCCTAATCCGAGTCCACACACACTACATCACATTGCCTTAACCGAGTCCACACACACTACATCACATTGCCCTAACCCGAGTCCACAGACACTACATCACATTGCCCTAACCCGAGTCCACAGACACTGCATCACATTGCCCCAACCCGAGTCCACACACACTGCATCACATTGCCCCATCTCGAGTCCACACACACTGCATCACATTGCCCCAACCCTAGTCCACAGACACTGCATCACATTGCCCCAACCCTAGTCCACACAGACTACATCACATTGCCCCAACCCTACTCCACAGACACGACATCACATTGCCCTAACCCGAGTCCACACACACTACATCACATTGCCCCAACCCTAGTCCACAGACACTACATCACATTGACCTAACCCTAGTCCACAGACACTGCATCACATTGCCCCAACCCTAGTCCACAGACACTACATCACATTGCCCTAACCCTCGTCCACACACACTACATCACATTGCCCCAACCCTAGTCCACATACACTGCATCACATTGCCCCAACACTAGTCCACAGATACTGCATCACATTGCCCCAACCCTAGTCCACACACAATACATCACATTGCCCTAACCCTAGTCCACAGACACTGCATCACATTGCCCTAATCCTAGTCCACAGACACTACATCACATTGCCCTAACCCGAGTCCACACACACTACATCACATTGCCCAAACCCAAGTCCACAGACACTACATCACATTGCCCTAACCATAGTCCATACACACTACATCACATTTCTCTAACACTAGTCCACAGACACTGCATGACATTGCCCTAACCCTAGTCCACACACACTACATCACATTGCCCTAACCCTAGTCCACGGACACTGCATCGCATTGCCCCAACCCTAATCCACAGAACGACATCACATTGCCCCAACCCTAGTCCACAGACACTGCATCACATTGCCCCAACCCTAGTCCACACACACTATATCACATTGCCCTAACCCTAGTCCACAGACACTGCATCACATTGCCCAAACCCTTGTCCACAGACACTACATCACATTGCCCTAACCCTAGTCCACAGACACTACATCACATTGCCCTAACCCTCGTTCACAGACACTACATCACATTGCCCTAACCCTAGTCCACAGACAATACATCACATTGCCCCAACCCGAGTCCACAGACACTACATCACATAGCCCTAACCCTAGTCCACAGACACTGCATCACATTGCCCCAACCCTAGTCCACAGACACTGCATCACATTGCCCTAACCGTAGTGCACACACACTACATCATATTTCCCAAACCCAAGTCCACAGACACAACATCACATTGCCCGAACCCTAGTCCACACACACTACATCACATTGCCCCAACCCGAGTCCACACACACTACATCACATTGCCCTAACCCTAGTCCACAGACACTGCATCACATTGCCCCAACCCTAGTCCACAGACACTGCATCACATTGCCCTAACCGTAGTCCACACACACTACATCACATTTCCCTAACCCAAGTCCACAGACACGACATCACATTGCCCGAACCCTAGTCCACACACACTACATCACATTGCCCCAACCCTAGTCCACAGACACTGCATCACATTGCCCTAACCGTAGTCCACACACACAACATCACATTGCCCAAACCCAAGTCCACAGACACTACATCACATTGCCCTAACCATAGTCCATACACACTACATCACATTGCCCTAACCCAAGTCCACCGACACTACATCACATTGCCCTAACCCTAGTCCACACACACTACATCACATTGCCCCAACCCTAGTCCACAGACACGACATCACATTGCCCCAACCCTAGTCCACAAACACTACATCACATTGCCCTAACCCTAGTCCACACACACTACATCACATTGCCCCAACCCGAGTCCACACACACTACATCACATTGCCCTAACCCTAGTCCACAGACACTGCATCACATTGCCCCAACCCTAGTCCACAGACACTGCATCACATTGCCCTAACCGTAGTCCACACACACTACATCACATTTCCCTAACCCAAGTCCACAGACACGACATCACATTGCCCGAACCCTAGTCCACACACACTACATCACATTGCCCCAACCCTAGTCCACAGACACTGCATCACATTGCCCTAACCGTAGTCCACACACACAACATCACATTGCCCAAACCCAAGTCCACAGACACTACATCACATTGCCCTAACCATAGTCCATACACACTACATCACATTGCCCTAACCCAAGTCCACCGACACTACATCACATTGCCCTAACCCTAGTCCACACACACTACATCACATTGCCCCAACCCTAGTCCACAGACACGACATCACATTGCCCCAAACCTAGTCCACAGACACTACATCACATTGCCCTAACCCTAGTCCACACACACTACATCACATTGCCCCAACCCTAGTCCACAGACACGACATCACATTGCCCTAACCCTAGTCCACACACACTACATCACATTGCTCTAACACTAGTCCACAGACACTGCATGACATTGCCCTAACCCTAGTCCACACACACTACATCACATTGCCCTAACCCTAGTCCACGGATACTGCATCGCATTGCCCCAACCCTAGTCCACAGAACGACATCACATTGCCCCAATCCTACTCCACAGACACGACATCACATTGCCCGAACCCTAGTCCACACACACTACATCACATTGCCCCAACACTAGTCCACAGACACTGCATCACATTGCCCTAACCGTAGTCCACACACACAACATCACATTGCCCTCACCCGAGTCCACACACACTACATCACATTGCCCTAACCCTAGTCCACACACAATACATCACATTGCCCTAACCCTAGTCCACAGACACTGCTTCACATTGCCCTAATCCTAGTCCACACACACTACATCACATTGCCCTAACCCGAGTCCACACACACTACATCACATTGCCCAAACCCAAGTCCACAGACACTACATCACATTGCCCGAACCATAGTCCATACACACTACATCACATTGCTCTAACACGAGTCCACAGACACTGCATGACATTGCCCTAACCCTAGTCCACACACACTACATCACATTGCCCTAACCCTAGTCCACGGACACTGCATCGCATTGCCCCAACCCTAATCCACAGAACGACATCACATTGCCCCAATCCTACTCCACAGACACTGCATCACATTGCCCCAACCCTAGTCCACACACACGACATCACATTGCCCTAACCCTAGTCCACAGACACTGCATCACATTGCCCCAACCCTTGTCCACAGACACTACATCACATTGCCCTAACCCTAGTCCACAGACACTACATCACATTGCCCTAACCCTCGTTCACAGACACTACATCACATTGCCCTAACCCTAGTCCACAGACACTACATCACATTGCCCCAACCCGAGTCCACAGACACTGCATCACATTGCCCAAACACGAGTCCACACACACTACATCACATTGCCCCAACCCTAGTCCACAGACACTGCATCACATTGCCCTAACCGTAGTGCACACACACTACATCATATTTCCCAAACCCAAGTCCACAGACACGACATCACATTGCCCGAACCCTAGTCCACACACACTACATCACATTGCCCCAACCCGAGTCCACACACACTACATCACATTGCCCTAACCCTAGTCCACAGACACTGCATCACATTGCCCCAACCCTAGTCCACAGACACTGCATCACATTGCCCCAACCCGAGTCCACACACACTGCATCACATTTCCCTAACCCAAGTCCACAGACACGACATCACATTGCCCGAACCCTAGTCCACACACACTACATCACATTGCCCCAACCCTAGTCCACAGACACTGCATCACATTGCCCTAACCGTAGTCCACACACACAACATCACATTGCCCAAACCCAAGTCCACAGACACTACATCACATTGCCCTAACCATAGTCCATACACACTACATCACATTGCCCTAACCCAAGTCCACCGACACTAGATCACATTGCCCTAACCCTAGCCCACACACACTACATCACATTGCCCCAACCCTAGTCCACAGACACGACATCACATTGCCCCAACCCTAGTCCACAGACACTACATCACATTGCCCTAACCCTAGTCCACAGACACTACATCACATTGCCCTAACCCTCGTTCACAGACACTACATCACATTGCCCTAACCCTAGTCCACAGACAATACATCACATTGCCCCAACCCGAGTCCACAGACACTACATCACATAGCCCTAACCCTAGTCCACAGACACTGCATCACATTGCCCCAACCCTAGTCCACAGACACTGCATCACATTGCCCTAACCGTAGTGCACACACACTACATCATATTTCCCAAACCCAAGTCCACAGACACAACATCACATTGCCCGAACCCTAGTCCACACACACTACATCACATTGCCCCAACCCGAGTCCACACACACTACATCACATTGCCCTAACCCTAGTCCACAGACACTGCATCACATTGCCCCAACCCTAGTCCACAGACACTGCATCACATTGCCCTAACCGTAGTCCACACACACTACATCACATTTCCCTAACCCAAGTCCACAGACACGACATCACATTGCCCGAACCCTAGTCCACACACACTACATCACATTGCCCCAACCCTAGTCCACAGACACTGCATCACATTGCCCTAACCGTAGTCCACACACACAACATCACATTGCCCAAACCCAAGTCCACAGACACTACATCACATTGCCCTAACCATAGTCCATACACACTACATCACATTGCCCTAACCCAAGTCCACCGACACTACATCACATTGCCCTAACCCTAGTCCACACACACTACATCACATTGCCCCAACCCTAGTCCACAGACACGACATCACATTGCCCCAAACCTAGTCCACAGACACTACATCACATTGCCCTAACCCTAGTCCACACACACTACATCACATTGCCCCAACCCTAGTCCACAGACACGACATCACATTGCCCTAACCCTAGTCCACACACACTACATCACATTGCTCTAACACTAGTCCACAGACACTGCATGACATTGCCCTAACCCTAGTCCACACACACTACATCACATTGCCCTAACCCTAGTCCACGGATACTGCATCGCATTGCCCCAACCCTAGTCCACAGAACGACATCACATTGCCCCAATCCTACTCCACAGACACGACATCACATTGCCCGAACCCTAGTCCACACACACTACATCACATTGCCCCAACACTAGTCCACAGACACTGCATCACATTGCCCTAACCGTAGTCCACACACACAACATCACATTGCCCTCACCCGAGTCCACACACACTACATCACATTGCCCTAACCCTAGTCCACACACAATACATCACATTGCCCTAACCCTAGTCCACAGACACTGCTTCACATTGCCCTAATCCTAGTCCACACACACTACATCACATTGCCCTAACCCGAGTCCACACACACTACATCACATTGCCCAAACCCAAGTCCACAGACACTACATCACATTGCCCGAACCATAGTCCATACACACTACATCACATTGCTCTAACACGAGTCCACAGACACTGCATGACATTGCCCTAACCCTAGTCCACACACACTACATCACATTGCCCTAACCCTAGTCCACGGACACTGCATCGCATTGCCCCAACCCAAATCCACAGAACGACATCACATTGCCCCAATCCTACTCCACAGACACTGCATCACATTGCCCCAACCCTAGTCCACACACACGACATCACATTGCCCTAACCCTAGTCCACAGACACTGCATCACATTGCCCCAACCCTTGTCCACAGACACTACATCACATTGCCCTAACCCTAGTCCACAGACACTACATCACATTGCCCTAACCCTCGTTCACAGACACTACATCACATTGCCCTAACCCTAGTCCACAGACACTACATCACATTGCCCCAACCCGAGTCCACAGACACTGCATCACATTGCCCAAACACGAGTCCACACACACTACATCACATTGCCCCAACCCTAGTCCACAGACACTGCATCACATTGCCCTAACCGTAGTGCACACACACTACATCATATTTCCCAAACCCAAGTCCACAGACACGACATCACATTGCCCGAACCCTAGTCCACACACACTACATCACATTGCCCCAACCCGAGTCCACACACACTACATCACATTGCCCTAACCCTAGTCCACAGACACTGCATCACATTGCCCCAACCCTAGTCCACAGACACTGCATCACATTGCCCCAACCCGAGTCCACACACACTGCATCACATTTCCCTAACCCAAGTCCACAGACACGACATCACATTGCCCGAACCCTAGTCCACACACACTACATCACATTGCCCCAACCCTAGTCCACAGACACTGCATCACATTGCCCTAACCGTAGTCCACACACACAACATCACATTGCCCAAACCCAAGTCCACAGACACTACATCACATTGCCCTAACCATAGTCCATACACACTACATCACATTGCCCTAACCCAAGTCCACCGACACTAGATCACATTGCCCTAACCCTAGCCCACACACACTACATCACATTGCCCCAACCCTAGTCCACAGACACGACATCACATTGCCCCAACCCTAGTCCACAGACACTACATCACATTGCCCTAACCCTAGTCCACACACACTACATCACATTGCCCTAACCCTAGTTCACAGACACTACATCACATTGCCCCAACCCAAGTCCACAGACACTGCATCACATTGCCCTAACCCTAGTCCACACACACTACATCACATTGCTCTAACACTAGTCCACAGACACTGCATGACATTGCCCTAACCCTAGTCCACACACACTACATCACATTGCCCTAACCCTAGTCCACGGATACTGCATCGCATTGCCCCAACCCTAGTCCACAGAACGACATCACATTGCCCCAATCCTACTCCACAGACACTGCATCACATTGCCCCAACCCTAGTCCACACACACTACATCACATTGCCCCAACACTAGTCCACAGACACTACATCACATTGCGCTAACCCAAGTCCACCGACACTACATCACATTGCCCTAACCCTAGTCCACACACACTACATCACATTGCCATAACCCGAGTCCACACACACTACATCACATTGCCCTAACCCTAGTCCACAGACACTGCATCACATTGCCCCAACCCTAGTCCACAGACACTGCATCACATTGCCCGAACCGTAGTCCACACACACTACATCACATTTCCCTAACCCAAGTCCACAGACACGACATCACATTGCCCGAACCCTAGTCCACACACACTACATCACATTGCCCCAACCCTAGTCCACAGACACTGCATCACATTGCCCTAACCGTAGTCCACACACACAACATCACATTGCCCAAACCCAAGTCCACAGACACTACATCACATTGCCCTAACCATAGTCCATACACACTAAATCACATTGCCCTGACCCCAGTCCACACACACTACATCACATTGCCCTCACCCGAGTCCACACACACGACATCACATTGCCCTGACCCTTGTCCACAGACACTGCATCACATTGCCCCAACCCTAGTCCACAGACACTACATCACATTGCCCTAACCCTAGTCTACAGACACTACATCACATTGCCATAACCCTAGTCCACAGACACTACATCACATTGCCCTAACCCGAGTCCACAGACACTGCATGACATTGCCCCAACCCGAGTCCACACACACTACATCACATTGCCCCAACCCTAGTCCACAGACACTGCATCCCATTGCCCCAACCCTAGTCCACACAGACTACATCACATTGCCCCAACCCGAGTCCACAGACACTACATCACATTGCCCTAACCCTAGTCCACAGACACTGCATCACATTGCCCCAACCCTAGTCTACAGACACTACATCACATTGCGCTAACCCGAGTCCACACACACTGCATCACATTGCCCCAACCCTAGTCCACACACACTACATCACATAGCCCTAACCCTAGTCCACAGACACTGCATCACATTGCCCTAACCCTAGTCCACAGACACTGCATGACATTGCCCTAACCCTAGTCCACAGACACGACATCACATTGCCCTAAACCTAGTCCACACACACAACATCACATTGCCCCAACCCTAGTCCACAGACACTGCATCACATTGCCCTAACCCGAGTCCACCGACACGACATCACATTGCCCAAACCTAGTCCACACACACTGCATCACATTGCCCCAACCCGAGTCCACACACACTGCATCACATTGCCCCAACCCTAGTCCACAGACATTGCATCACATTGCCCCACCCCAAGTCCTCAGACACTACATCACATTGTCCTAACCCTCGTCCACACACACTACATCACATTGCCCAAACCCTCGTCCACACACACTACATCACATTGCCCAAACCCAAGTCCACAGACACTGCATCACATTTCCCCAACCCTAGTCCACACACAATACATCACATTGCCCTAACCCTAATCCACAGACACTGCATCACATTGCCCGAACCCTAGTCCACAGACACTGCATCACATTGCCCCAACCCTAGTCCACAGACACCACATCACATTGCCCTAACCCTAGTCCACAGACACTACATCACATTGCCCTAACCCGAGTCCACAGACACTGCATGACATTGCCCCAACCCGAGTCCACACACACTGCATCACTTTGCCCCAACGCTCGTCGACAGACACTGCATCACATTGCCCCGCTAGTCCACAGACACTGCATCCCATTGCCCCAACCCGAGTCCACACACACTGCATCACATTGCCCCAAACCTAGTCCACACACACTGCATCACATTTCCCCAACCCTAGTCCACACACAATACATCACATTGCCCTATCCCTAGTCCACAGACACTGCATCACATTTCCCTAATCCTAGTCCACAGACACTACATCACATTGCCCTAACCCAAGTCCACAGACACTACATCACATTGCCCTAACCCTCGTCCACACACACTGCATCACATTGCCCAAACCCAAGTCCACAGACACTACATCACATTGCCCTAACCCTAGTCCACACACACGACATCACATTGCCCTAATCCTAGTCCACAGACACTGCATCACATTGCCCCAACCCTTGTCCACAGACATTACATCACATTGCCCTAACCCTAGTCCACAGACACTACGGCACTTTGCCCTAACCCTAGTTCACAGACACTACATCACATTGCCCCAACCCTAGTCCACAGACACTGCATCACATTTCCCCAACCCTAGTCCACACACAATACATCACATTGCCCTATCCCTAGTCCACAGACACTGCATCACATTGCCCTAATCCTAGTCCACAGACACTACATCACATTGCCCTAACCCTCGTCCACACACACTACATCACATTGCCCAAACCCAAGTCCACAGACACTACATCACATTGCCCTAACCCTAGTCCCCAGACACTACACGACATTGCCCTAAACCTAGTTCACAGACACTACATCACATAGCCCTAACCCTAGTCCACAGACACTACATCACATTGCCCCAACCCTAGTCCACAGACACTACATCACATTTCCCTAACCCAAGTCCACAGACACGAATTCACATTGCCTGAACCCTAGTCCACACACACTACATCACATTGCCCCAACCCTAGTCCACAGACACTGCATCACATTGCCCTAACCGTAGTCCACACACACAACATCACATTGCCCTAACCATAGTCCATACACACTACATCACATTGCCCTAACCCAAGTCCATCGACACTACATCACATTGCCCTAACCCGAGTCCACACACACTACATCACATTGCCCCAACCCTAGTCCACAGACACTACATCACATTGCCCTAACCCAAGTCCACCGACACTACATCACATTGCCCTAACCCGAGTCCACACACACTACATCACATTTCCCCAACCCTAGTCCACACACACTACATCACATTTCCCCAACCCTAGTCCACAGACACTACATCACATTGCCCTAACCCAAGTCCACCGATACTACATCACATTGCCCTAACCCTAGTCCACACACACTACATCACATTGCCCTCATCCGAGTCCACACACACTACATCACATTGCCCTAACCCTAGTCCACAGACACTGCATCACATTGCCCCAACCCGAGTCCACAGAAACTGCATCCCATTGCCCCAACCCTAGTCCACAGACACTGCATCCCATTGCCCCAACCCTAGTCCACACCTACTGCATCACATTGCCCCATCCCGAGTCCACACACACTGCATCACATTGCCCCAACCCTAGTCCACAGACACTGCATCACATTGCCCCAACCCTAGTCCACACAGACTACATCACATTGCCCCAACCCTAGTCCACAGACACGACATCACATTGCCCTAACCCGAGTCCACACACACTACATCACATTGCCCCAACCCTAGTCCACAGACACTACATCACATTGCCCCAACACTAGTCCACAGACACTACATCACATTGCCCCAACCCTCGTCCACACACACTACATCACATTGCCCCAACCCTAGTCCACACACACTGCATCACATTGCCCCAACACTAGTCCACAGACACTGCATCACATTGCCCCAACCCTTGTCCACAGACACTACATCACATTGCCCTAACCCGAGTCCACACACACTACATCACATTGCCCTAACCCTAGTTCACAGACAATACATCACATTGACCTAACCCTAGTCCACAGACACGACATCACATTGCCCCAACCCTAGTCCACAGACACTGCATCACATTTCCCCAACCCTAGTCCACACACAATACATCACATTGCCCTAACCCTAGTCCACAGACACTGCATCACATTGCCCTAATCCTAGTCCACAGACACTACATCACATTGCCCTAACCCGAGTCCACACACACTACATCACATTGCCCAAACCCTAGTCCACACACAATACATCACATTGCCCTAACCCTAGTTCACAGACACTGCATCACATTGCCCCAACCCTAGTCCACAGACACTGCATCACATTGCCCTAACCGTTGTCCACACACACAACATCACATTGCCCAAACCCAAGTCCACAGACACTGCATCACATTGCACTAACCATAGTCCATACACACCACATCATATTGCCCAAACCCTAGTCCACAGACACTGCATCACATTGCCCTCATCCTAGTCCACAGACACTACATCACATTGCCCTAATCCTAGTCCACAGACACTACATCACATTGCCCTAACCCGAGTCCACACACACTACATCACATTGCCCTAACCCTAGTTCACAGACAATACATCACATTGACCTAACCCTCGTCCACAGACACGACATCACATTGCCCCAACCCTAGTCCACAGACACTGCATCACATTTCCCCAACCCTAGTCCACACACAATACATCACATTGCCCTAACCCTAGTCCACAGACACTGCATCACATTGCCCTAATCCTAGTCCACAGACACTACATCACATTGCCCTAACCCTAGTCCACACACACTACATCACATTGCTCTAACACTAGTCCACAGACACTGCATGACATTGCCCTAACCCTAGTCCACACACACTACATCACATTGCCCTAACCCTAGTCCACGGACACTGCATCGCATTGCCCCAACCCTAGTCCACAGAACGACATCACATTGCCCCAATCCTACTCCACAGACACTGCATCACATTGCCCCAACCCTAGTCCACACACACAACATCACATTGCCCTAACCCTAGTCCACAGACACTGCATCACATTGCCCTAACCCTAGTCCACAGACACTACATCACATTGCCCCAACCCGAGTCCACAGACACTGCATCACATTGCCCCAACCCTAGTCCACACAATACATCACATTGCCCCAACCCTAGTCCACAGACACTGCATCACATTGCCCTAATCCTAGTCCACAGACACTACATCACATTGCCCTAACCCGAGTCCACACACACTACATCACATTGCCCAAACCCTCGTCCACAGACACTGCATGACATTGCCCCAACCCTAGTCCACACACAATACATCACATTGCCCTAACCCTAGTCCACACACACTACATCACATTGCCCAAACCCTCGTCCACAGACACTGCATGACATTGCCCCAACCCTAGTCCACACACAATACATCACATTGCCCTAACCCTAGTCCACAGACACTACATCACATTGCCCAAACCCTCGTCCACAGACACTGCATGACATTGCCCCAACCCTAGTCCACACACAATACATCACATTGCCCTAACCCTAGTTCACAGACACTACATCACATTGCCCCAACCCTAGTCCACAGACACTGCATCACATTGCCCTAACCGTTGTCCACACACACAACATCACATTGCCCAAACCCAAGTCCACAGACACTACATCACATTGCCCTAACCATAGTCCATACACACCACATCATATTGCCCGAACCCAAGTCCACCGACACTACATCACATTGCCCTAACCCTAGTCCACACACACTACATCACATTGCCCTAACCCTAGTCCACACACACTACATCACATTGCTCTAACACTAGTCCACAGACACTGCATGACATTGCCCTAACCCTAGTCCACACACACTTCATCACATTGCCCTAACCCTAGTCCACGGACACTGCATCGCATTGCCCCAACCCTAGTCCACAGAACGACATCACATTGCCCCAATCCTACTCCACAGACACTGCATCACATTGCCCCAACCCTAGTCCACACACACTACATCACATTGCCCTAACCCTAGTCCACAGACACTGCATCACATTGCCCTAACCCTAGTCCACAGACACTACATCACATTGCCCCAACCCGAGTCCACAGACACTGCATCACATTGCCCCAACCCTAGTCCACACAATACATCACATTGCCCCAACCCTAGTCCACAGACACTACATCATATTGCCCTAACCCTAGTCCACAGACACTACATCACATTGCCCCAACCCAAGTCCACCGACACGACATCACATTGCCCTAACCCTAGTCCACACACACTACATCACATTATCCCAACCCTAGTCCACAGAACGACATCACATTGCCCCAATCCTACTCCACAGACACTACATCACATTGCCCTAACCCTAGTCCACACACACTACATCACATTGCTCTAACACTAGTCCACAGACACTGCATGACATTGCCCTAACCCTAGTCCACACACACTACATCACATTGCCCTAACCCTAGTCCACGGACACTGCATCGCATTGCCCCAACCCTAGTCCACAGAACGACATCACATTGCCCCAATCCTACTCCACAGACACTGCATCACATTGCCCTAACCCTAGTCCACAGACACTGCATCACATTGCCCTAACCCTAGTCCACAGACACTACATCACATTGCCCCAACCCGAGTCCACAGACACTGCATCACATTGCCCCAACCCTAGTCCACATAATACATCACATTGCCCCATCCCTAGTCCACAGACACTACATCACATTGCCCTAACCCTAGTCCAAAGACACTGCATCACATTTCCCGAATCCTAGTCCACAGACACTACATCACATTGCCCTAGCCCAAGTCCACAGACACTACATCACATTGCCCTAACCCTCGTCCACACACACTACATCACATTGCCCAAACCCAAGTCCACAGACACTACATCACATTGCCCTAACCCTAGTCCACACACACGACATCACATTGCCCTAATCCTAGTCCACAGACACTGCATCACATTGCCCCAACCCTTGTCCACAGACATTACATCACATTGCCCTAACCCTAATCCACAGACACTACGTCACTTTGCCCTAACCCTAGTTCACAGACACTACATCACATTGCCCCAACCCTAGTCCACAGACACTGCATCACATTTCCCCAACCCTAGTCCACACACAATACATCACATTGCCCTATCCCTAGTCCACAGACACTGCATCACATTGCCCTAATCCTAGTCCACAGACACTACATCACATTGCCCTAACCCTCGTCCACACACACTACATCACATTGCCCAAACCCAAGTCCACAGACACTCACATCACATTGCCCTAACCCTGGTCCCCAGACACTATACGACATTGCCCTAAACCTAGTTCACAGACACTACATCACATTGCCCTAACCCTAGTCCACAGACACTACATCACATTGCCCCAACCCTAGTCCACAGACACTGCATGGCATTGCCCCAACCCTAGTCCACACACAATACATCATATTGCCCCAACCCTAGTCCACAGACACTACATCACATTGCCCTAACCCTAGTCCACACACACTACATCACATTGCCCTAACCCTGGTCCACAGACACTACATCACATTGCCCCAACCCGAGTCCACAGACACTGCATCACATTGCCCTAACCGTAATCCACAGACTCTGCATCACATTGCCCTAACCGTAGTCCACACATACTACATCACATTTCCCTAACCCAAGTCCACAGACACGAATTCACATTGCCTGAACCCTAGTCCACACACACTACATCACATTGCCCCAACCCTAGTCCACAGACACTGCATCACATTGCCCTAACCGTAGTCCACACACACAACATCACATTGCCCTAACCATAGTCCATACACACTACATCACATTGCCCTAACCCAAGTCCACCGACACTACATCACATTGCCCTAACCCGAGTCCACACACACTACATCACATTTCCCCAACCCTAGTCCACACACACTACATCACATTTCCCCAACCCTAGTCCACAGACACTACATCACATTGCCCTAACCCAAGTCCACCGACACTACATCACATTGCCCTAACCCTCGTCCACACACACTACATCACATTGCCCTAATCCGAGTCCACACACACTACATCACATTGCCCTAACCCTAGTCCACAGACACTGCATCACATTGCCCCAACCCGAGTCCACAGAAACTGCATCCCATTGCCCCAACCCTAGTCCACAGACACTGCATCCCATTGCCCCAACCCTAGTCCACACACACTGCATCACATTGCCCCATCCCGAGTCCACACACACTGCATCACATTGCCCCAACCCTAGTCCACAGACACTGCATCACATTGCCCCAACCCTAGTCCACACAGACTACATCACATTGCCCCAACCCTAGTCCACAGACACGACATCACATTGCCCTAACCCGAGTCCACACACACTACATCACATTGCCCCAACCCTAGTCCACAGACACTACATCACATTGCCCCAACACTAGTCCACATACACTACATCACATTGCCCGAACCCTCGTCCACACACACTACATCACATTGCCCCAACCCGAGTCCACACACACTGCATCACATTGCCCCAACACTAGTCCACAGACACTGCATCACATTGCCCCAACCCTTGTCCACAGACACTACATCACATTGCCCTAACCCTAGTCCACAGACACTACATCACATTGCCCTAACCCTAGTTCACAGACAATACATCACATTGACCTAACCCTCGTCCACAGACACGACATCACATTGCCCCAACCCTAGTCCACAGACACTGCATCACATTTCCCCAACCCTAGTCCACACATAATACATCACATTGCCCTAACCCTAGTCCACAGACACTGCATCACATTGCCCTAATCCTAGTCCACAGACACTACATCACATTTCCCTAACCCGAGTCCACACACACTACATCACATTGCCCAAACCCTAGTCCACACACACTACATCACATTGCCCGAACCATAGTCCATACACACCACATCATATTGCCCAAACCCTAGTCCACAGACACTGCATCACATTGCCCTAATCCTAGTCCACAGACACTACATCACATTGCCCTAATCCTAGTCCACAGACACTACATCACATTGCCCTAACCCGAGTCCACACACACTACATCACATTGCCCTAACCCTAGTCCACAGACACTGCATCACATTGCCCTAATCCTAGTCCACAGACACTGCATCACATTGCTCTAACACTAGTCCACAGACACTGCATGACATTGCCCTAACCCTAGTCCACACACACTACATCACATTGCCCTAACCCTAGTCCACGGACACTGCATCGCATTGCCCCAACCCTAGTCCACAGAACGACATCACATTGCCCCAATCCTACTCCACAGACACTGCATCACATTGCCCCAACCCTAGTCCACACTCACTACATCACATTGCCTTAACCCTAGTCCACAGACACTGCATCACATTGCCCTAACCCTAGTCCACAGACACTACATCACATTGCCCCAACCCGAGTCCACAGACACTGCATCACATTGCCCCAACCCTAGTCCACACAATACATCACATTTCCCCAACCCTAGTCCACAGACACTACATCACATTGCCCTAACCCTAGTCCACAGACACTACATCACATTGCCCCAACCCGAGTCCACAGACACTGCATCACATTGCCCTAACCGTAGTGCACACACACTACATCATATTTCCCAAACCCAAGTCCACCGACACTACATCACATTGCCCTAACCCTAGTCCACAGACACTACATCACATTGCCCTAACCCTAGTCCACAGACACTGCATCACATTGCCCCAACCCTAGTCCACAGACACTGCATCACATTGCCCTAACCGTAGTCCACACACACTACATCACATTTCCCTAACCCAATCCAAAAGACACAACATCACATTGCCCGAACCCTAGTCCACACACACTACATCACATTGCCCCAACCCGAGTCCACAGACACTACATCACATTGCCCTAACCCTAGTCCACAGACACTGCATCACATTGCCCTAATCCTAGTCCACAGACACTACATCACATTGCCCTAACCCGAGTCCACACACACTACATCACATTGCCCAAACCCTAGTCCACAGACACTGCATGACATTGCCCCAACCCTAGTCCACACACAATACATCACATTGCCCTAACCCTAGTCCACACACACTACATCACATTGCCCTAACCTTAGTTCACAGACACTACTTCACATTGCCCCAACCCTAGTCCACAGACACTGCATCACATTGCCCTAACCGTAGTCCACACACACAACATCACATTGCCCAAACCCAAGTCCACAGACACTACATCACATTGCCCTAACCATAGTCCATACACATCACATCATATTGCTCGAACCCAAGTCCACCGACACTACATCACATTGCCCTAACCCTAGTCCACACACACTACATCACATTGCTCTAACACTAGTCCACAGACACTGCATGACATTGCCCTAACCCAAGTCCACACACACTACATCACATTGCCCTAACCCTAGTCCACGGACACTGCATCGTATTGCCCCAACCCTAGTCCACAGAACGACATCACATTGCCCCAATCCTACTCCACAGACACTGCATCACATTGCCCCAACCCTAGTCCACACACACTACATCACATTGCCCTAACCCTAGACCACAGACACTGCATCACATTGCCCTAACCCTAGTCCACAGACACTACATCACATTGCCCCAACCCGAGTCCACAGACACTGCATCACATTGCCCCAACCCTAGTCCACACAATACATCACATTGCCCCAACCCTAGTCCACAGACACTACATCACATTGCCCTAACCCTAGTCCACAGACACTGCATCACATTGCCCCAACCCTAGTCCACAGACACTGCATCACATTGCCTTAACTGTAGTGCACACACACTACATCATATTTCCCAAACCCAAGTCCACCGACACTACATCACATTGCCCTAACCATAGTCCACAGACACGACATCACATTGCCCTAACCCTAGTCCACAGACACTGCATCACATTGCCCCAACCCTAGTCCACAGACACTGCATCACATTGCCCTAACCGTAGTCCACACACACTCCATCACATTTCCCTAACCCAAGTCCACAGACACAACATCACATTGCCCGAACCCTAGTCCACACACACGACATCACATTGCCCCAACCCTAGTCCACAGACACTACATCACATTGCCCTAACCCTAGTCCACACACACTACATCACATTGCCCTAACCCTAGTTCACAGACACTACATCACATTGCCCCAACCCTAGTCCACAGACACTGCATCATATTGCCCTAACCGTTGTCCACACACACAAAATCACATTGCCCAAACCCAAGTCCACAGACACAACATCACATTGCCCTAACCATAGTCCATACACACTACATCATATTGCCCGAACCCAAGTCCACCGACACTACATCACATTGCCCTAACCCTAGTCCACACACACTACATCACATTATCCCAACCCTAGTCCACAGAACGACATCACATTGCCCCAATCCTACTCCACAGACACTGCATCACATTGCCCCAACCCTAGTCCACACACACTACATCACATTGCCCTAACCCGAGTCCACAGACACTGCATCACATTGCTCTAACACTAGTCCACAGACACTGCATGACATTGCCCTAACCCTCGTCCACACACACTACATCACATTGCCCTAACCCTACTCCACAGACACTGCATCACATTGCCCCAACCCTAGTCCACACACACTACATCACATTGCCCTAACCCGAGTCCACAGACACTGCATCACATTGCCCCAACCCTTGTCCACAGACACTACATCACATTGCTCTAACCCGAGTCCACAGACACTGCATCACATTGCCCCAACCCTTGTCCACAGACACTACATCACATTGCCCCAACCCTAGTCCACACACACTACATCACATTGCCCAAACCCGAGTCCACAGACACTGCATCACATTGCCCCAACCCTATTCCACACATAATACATCACATTGCCCCAACCCTCGTCCACAGACACTACATCACATTGCCCTAACCCTAGTCCACACACACTACATCATATTTCCCTAACCCAAGTCCACAGACACGACATCACATTGCCCGAACCCTTGTCCACAGACACTGCATCACATTGCCCTAACCCTAGTCCACAGACACTACATCACATTGCCCCAACCCTAGTCCACAGACACTGCATCACATTGCCCTAACCGTAGTGCACACACACTACATCATATTTCCCAAACCCAAGTCCACAGACACGACATCACTTTGCCCGAACCCTAGTCCACACACACTACATCACATTGCCCCAACCCTAGTCCACAGACACTGCATCACATTGCCCTAACCGTAGTCCACACACACAACATCACATTGCCCAAACCCAAGTCCACAGACACTACATCACATTGCCCCAACCCTAGTCTACAGACACTACATCACATTGCCCGAACCCTAGTCCACACACACTACATCACATTGCCCCAACCCTAGTCCACAGACACTACATCACATTACCCCAACCCTAGTCCACTGACACTGCATCACATTGCCCCAACCCTAGTCCACAGACACTACATCACATTACCCCAACCCTTGTCCACAGACACTGCATGACATTGCCCTAACCCTAGTCCACAGACACGACATCACATTGCCCTCACCCTAGTCCACACACACTGCATCACATTGCCACAACCCTCGTCCACAGACACTGCATCACATTGCCCTAACCCAAGTCCACAGACACTACATCACATTGCCCTAACCCAAGTCCACAGACACTACATCACATTGCCCCAACCCGAGTCCACACACACTACATCACATTGCCCTAACCCTAGTCCACACACACTACATCACATTGCTCTAACACGAGTCCACAGACACTGCATCACATTGCCCCAACCCTTGTCCACAGACACTACATCACATTGCCCTAACCCTAGTCCACAGACACAACATCACATTGCCCTAACCCGAGTTCACAGACACTACATCACATTGCCCTAACCCTAGTCCACAGACACGACATCACATTGCCCCAACCCTAGTCCACAGACACTGCATCACATTTCCCCAACCTTGTCCACACACAATACATCACATTGCCCTAACCCTAATCCACAGACACTGCATCACATTGCCCTAACCCTAGTCCACACACACTACATCACATAGCCCTAACCCTAGTCCACAGACACTACATCACATTGCCCGAACCCGAGTCCACACACACTACATCACATTGCCCCAACCCTAGTCCACAGAGACTGCATCCCATTGCCCCAACCCTAGTCCACACACACTGCATCACATTGCCCCAACCCGAGTCCACACACACTGCATCACATTGCCCCAACCCGAGTCCACAGACACTGCATCACATTGCCCCAACCCTAGTCCACACAGACTACATCACATTGCCCCAACCCTTGTCCACAGACACTACATCACATTGCCCTAACCCTAGTCCACAGACACAACATCACATTGCCCTAACCCGAGTTCACAGACACTACATCACATTGCCCTAACCCTAGTCCACAGACACGACATCACATTGCCCCAACCCTAGTCCACAGACACTGCATCACATTTCCCCAACCTTGTCCACACACAATACATCACATTGCCCTAACCCTAATCCACAGACACTGCATCACATTGCCCTAACCCTAGTCCACACACACTACATCACATAGCCCTAACCCTAGTCCACAGACACTACATCACATTGCCCGAACCCGAGTCCACACACACTACATCACATTGCCCCAACCCTAGTCCACAGAGACTGCATCCCATTGCCCCAACCCTAGTCCACACACACTGCATCACATTGCCCCAACCCGAGTCCACACACACTGCATCACATTGCCCCAACCCGAGTCCACAGACACTGCATCACATTGCCCCAACCCTAGTCCACACAGACTACATCACATTGCCCCAACCCTAGTCCACAGACACGACATCACATTGCCCTAACCCGAGTCTACACACACTACATCACATTGCCCTGACCCTAGTCCAAAGACACTACCTCACATTGCCCTGACCCCAGTCCACACACACTGCATCACATTGCCCCAACATTAGTCCACAGACACTGCATCACATTGCCCTAACCC
This sequence comes from Pristiophorus japonicus, assembly GCF_044704955.1. NCBI lineage: Eukaryota > Metazoa > Chordata > Chondrichthyes > Pristiophoridae > Pristiophorus > Pristiophorus japonicus. The sequence continues at coordinate 153,422,975 of NC_091987.1, read as the reverse complement.
TAGTCCACACACACTACATCACATAGCCCTAACCCTAGTCCACAGACACTACATCACATTACCCCAACCCTAGTCCACAGACACTGCATCACATTGCCCCAACCCTAGTTCACAGACACTACATCACATTGCGCTAACCCGAGTCCACACACACTACATCACATTGCCCTAACCCGAGTCCAAAGACACGACCTCACATTGCCCTGACCCCAGTCCACACACACTGCATCACATTGCCCCAACATTAGTCCACAGACACTACATCACATTGCCCTAACCATAGTCCACACACACTATATCACATAGCCCTAACCCTAGTCCACAGACACTACATCACATTACCCCAACCCTAGTCCACAGACACTGCATGACATTGCCCTAACCCAAGTCCACAGACACGACATCACTTTGACCTAACCCTAGTCCATACACACAACATCACATTGCCCCAACCCTAGTCCACACACACGACATCACATTGCCCTAACCCAAGTCCACAGACACTACATCACATTGCCCTAACCCTCGTCCACACACACTACATCACATTGCCCAAACCCAAGTCCACAGACACTACATCACATTGCCCTAACCCTTGTCCACAGACACGACATCACATTTCCCCAACCCTAGTCCACACACACTACATCACATTGCCCCAACCCTAGTCCACAGACACTGCATCACATTTCCCCAACCCTAGTCCACACACAATACATCACATTGCCCCAACCCGAGTCCACAGACACTGCATCACATTGCCCTAATCCTAGTCCACAGACACTACATCACATTGCCCTAACCCTCGTCCACACACACTACATCACATTGCCCAAACCCAAGTCCACAGACACTACATCACATTGCCCTAACCCTAGTCCACACACACTACATCACATTGCCCTAATCCGAGTCCACACACACTACATCACATTGCCCCAACCCAAGTCCACACACACTGCATCACATTGCCCCAACCCTAGTCCACAGACACTGCATCCCATTGCCCCAACCCTAGTCCACACACACTGCATCACATTGCCCCATCCCGAGTCCACACACACTGCATCACATTGCCCCAACCCGAGTCCACAGACACTGCATCACATTGCCCCAACCCTAGTCCACACAGACTACATCACATTGCCCTAACACTCGTCCACAGACACGACATCACATTGCCCTAACCCGAGTCCACACACACTACATCACATTGCCCCAACCCTAGTGCACAGACACTACATCACATTGCCCTAACCCAAGTCCACAGACACTACATCACATTGCCCTAACCCTAGTCCACAGACACTACATCACATTGCCCTAACCCTAGTCCACAGACACTACATCGCATTGCCCTAACAGTAGTTCACAGACACTACATCACATTGCCCCAACCCTAGTCCACAGACACAGCATGACATTGCCCCAACCCTAGTCCACACACAATACATCACATTGCCCCAACCCTAGTCCACAGACACAACATCACATTGCCCGAACCCTCGTCTACACACACTACATCACATTGCCCCAACCCTCGTCCACAGACACTGCATCACATTGCCCTAACCGTAGTCCACACTCACAACATCACATTGCCCAAACCCAAGTCCACAGACACTACATTACATTGCCCTAACCATAGTCCATACACACTACATCATATTGCCCTAACCCAAGTCCACAGACACTACATCACATTGCCCTAACCCTAGTCCACACACACTACATCACATTATCCCAACCCTAGTCCACAGACACTACATCACATTGCCCTTACGCAAGTCCACAGACACTGCATGAGATTGCCCTAACCCGAGTCCACAGACACTACATCACATTGCCCTAACCCTAGTCCACAGACACTGCATGACATTGCCCTAACGCTAGTCCAAAGACACTACATCACATTGCCCCAAACGTAGTCCACAGACACTGCATGACATTGCCCCAACCCTAGTCCACACACACTACATCACATTGCTCTAACACTGGTCCACAGACACTGCATCACATTGCCCTTACCCTAGTCCACACACACTACATCACATTGCCCCAACCCTAGTCCACGGACACTGCATAGCATTGCCCCAACTCTAGTCCACAGACACGACATCACATTGCCCCAATCCTACTCCACAGACACTGCATCACATTGCCCCAACCCAAGTCCACACACACTACATCACATTGCCCTAACCCTAGTCCACAGACACTGCATCACATTGCCCCAACCCTTGTCCACAGACACTACATCACATTGCCCTAACCCTAGTCCACAGACACTACATCATATTGCCCTAACCCTAGTTCACAGACACTACATCACATTGCCCTAACCCGAGTCCACAGACACTACATCACATTGCCCCAACCCTAGTCACAGACACGGCATCACATTGCCCCAACCCTAGTCCACACACAATACATCACATTGCCCCAACCCTAGTCCACAGACACTACATCACATTGCCCTAACCCTAGTCCACACACACTACATCACATTGCCCTAACCCTAGTCCACAGACACTACATCACATTGCCCCAACCCTAGTCCACAGACACTGCATCACATTGCCCTAACCGTAATCCACAGACACTGCATCACATTGCCCTAACCGTAGTCCACACACACTACATCACATTTCCCGAACCCAAGTCCACAGACACGACATCACATTGCCCTAACCCTAGTCCACACACACTACATCACATTGCCCTAACCCTAGTCCACAGACACTACATCACATTGCCCCAACCTTAGTCCACAGACACTGCATCACATTGCCCTAACCGTAATCCACAGACACTGCATCACATTGCCCTAACCGTAGTCCACACACACTACATCACATTTCCCGAACCCAAGTCCACAGACACGACATCACATTGCCCTAACCCTAGTCCACACACACGACATCACATTGCCCTAACCCTAGTCCACAGACACTACATCACATTTCCCGAACCCAAGTCCACACACACTACATCACATTGCCCAAACCCTAGTTCACAGACACTACATCACATTGCCCTAACCCTCGTCCACACACACTACATCACATTGCCCAAACCCTAGTTCACAGACACTACATCTCATTGCCCTAACCCTAGTCCACAGACACGACATCACATTGCCCCAACCCTAGTCCACACACAATACATCACATTGCCCCAACCCTAGTCCACAGACACTACATCACATGGCCCTAACCCTCGTCCACACACACTACATCACATTGCCCTAACCCTAGTTCACAGACACTACATCACATTGCCCCAACCCTAGTCCACAGACACTGCATCACATTGCCCGAACCGTAATCCACACACACAACATCACATTGCCCAAACCCAAGTCCACAGACACTACATCACATGGCCCTAACCCTCGTCCACACACACTACATCACATTGCCCTAACCCTAGTTCACAGACACTACATCACATTGCCCCAACCCTAGTCCACAGACACTGCATCACATTGCCCTAACCGTAGTCCACACACACAACATCACATTGCCCAAACCCAAGTCCACAGACACTACATCACATTGCCCTAACCATAGTCCATACACACTACATCACATTGCCCTAACCCAAGTCCACCGACACTGCATGACATTGCCCTAACCCGAGTCCACAGACACTACATCACATTGCCCTAACCCTAGTCCACAGACACTGCATGACATTGCCCTAACGCTAGTCCACAGACACTACCTCACATTGCCCCGCACGTAGTCCACAGACACTGCATGACATTGCCCCAACCCTAGTCCACACACACTACATCACATTGCTCTAACACTAGTCCACAGACACTGCATGACATTGCCCTAACCCTAGTCCACACACACTACATCACATTGCCCTAACCCTAGTCCACGGACACTGCATCGCATTGCCCCAACCCGAGTCCACAGAACGACATCACATTGCCCCAATCCTACTCCACAGACACTGCATCACATTGCACCAACCCTAGTCCACAGACACGACATCACATTGCCCTAACCCTAGTCCTCAGACACTGCATCACATTGCCCCAACCCTTGTCCACAGACACTACATCACATTGCCCTAACCCTAGTCCACAGACACTACATCACATTGCCCTAACCCTAGTCCACAGACACTACATCACATTGCCCCAACCCTAGTCCACAGACACGTCATCACATTGCCCCAACCCTCGTCCACAGACACTGCATCACATTTCCCCAACCCTAGTCCACACACAATACATCACATTGCCCTAATCCTAGTCCACAGACACTACATCACATTGCCCTAACCCTCGTCCACACACACTACATCACATTGCCCAAACCCTAGTTCACAGACACGACATCACATTGCCCTAACCCTAGTCCACAGACACTACGTCACATTGCCCTAACCCTAGTTCACAGACACTACATCACATTGCCCAAACCCAAGTCCACAGACACTACATCACATTGCCCTAACCATAGTCCATACACACTACATCACATTGCCCTAACCCAAGTCCACAGACACGACATCACATTGCCCTTACCCAAGTCCACAGACACTGCATGACATTGCCCTAACCCTAGTCCACAGACACTGCATGACATTGCCCTAACGCTAGTCCACAGACACTACATCACATTGCCCTAACCCTAGTCCACGGACACTGCATGACATTGCCCTAACGCTAGTCCACAGACACTACATCACATTGCCCCGCACGTAGTCCACAGACACTGCATGACATTGCCCCAACCCTAGTCCACACACACTACATCACATTGCTCTAACACTAGTCCACAGACACTGCATGACATTGCCCTAACCCTAGTCCACACACACTACATCACATTGCCCTAACCCTAGTCCACGGACACTGCATCGCATTGCCCCAACCCTAGTCCACAGAACGACATCACATTGCCCCAATCCTACTCCACAGACACTGCATCACATTGCGCCAACCCTAGTCCACACACACTACATCACATTGCCCTAACCCGAGTCCACAGACACTGCATCACATTGTCCCAACCCTTGTCCACAGACACTACATCACATTGCCCTAACCCTCGTCCACAGACACTACATCACATTGCCTTGACCCTAGTTCACAGACACTACATCACATTGCCCGAACCCTAGTCCACAGACACTACATCACATTGCCCCAACCCTAGTCCACAGACACTGCATCACATTGCCCCAACCCTAGTCCACACATAATACATCACATTGCCCCAACCCTCGTCCACAGACACTACATCACATTGCCCTAACCCTCGTCCACACACACTACATCACATTGCCCTAACCCGAGTCCACACACACTGCATGATATTGCCCCAACCCTAGTCCACAGACACTGCATCACATTGCCCTAACCGTAGTCCACACACACTACATCATATTTCCCTAACCCAAGTCCACAGACACGACATCACATTGCCCGAACCCTCGTCCACACACACTACATCACATTGCCCCAACCCGAGTCCACAGACACTGCATCACATTGCCCTAACCGTAGTCCACACACACAACATCACATTGCCCAAACCCAAGTCCACAGACACTACATCACATTGCGCTAACCCAAGTCCACCGACACTACATCACATTGCCCTAACCCTAGTCCACACACTACATCACATTGCCCGAACCCGAGTCCACACACACTACATCACATTGCCCCAACCCTAGTCCACAGACACTACATCACATTGCCCTAACCCTAGTCCACAGACACTGCATCACATTGCCCCAACCCGAGTCCACACACACTGCATCACATTGCCCCAAACCTAGTCCACAGACACTGCATCACTTTGCCCCAACCCTAGTCCACACACACTGCATCACATTGCCCCAACCCGAGTCCACACACACTGCATCACATTGCCCCAACCCTAGTCCACAGACACTGCATCACATTGCCCCAACCCTAGTCCACACAGACTACATCACATTGCCCCAACCCTAGTCCACAGACACGACATCACATTGCCCTAAACTGAGTCCACACACACGACATCACATTGCCCCAACCCTAGTCCACAGACACGACATCACATTGCCCTAACCGTAGTCCACACACACAACATCACATTGCCCCAACATTAGTCCACAGACACTACATCACATTGCCCTAACCCTAGTCCACAGACACTACATCACATTACCCCAACCCGAGTCCACAGACACTACATCACATTACCCCAACCCTAGTCCACAGACACTGCATGACATTGCCCTAACCCGAGTCCACAGACACGACATCACATTGCCCTAACCCTAGTCCACACACACAACATCACATTGCCCCAACCCTAGTCCACAGACACTGCATCACATTGCCTTAACCCTAGTCCACAGACACGACATCACATTGCCCCAAACCTAGTCCACACACACTGCATCACATTCCCCAACCCTAGTCCACAGACACTACATCACATTGTCCGAACCCGAGTCCACAGACACTGCATCACATTGCCCCAAACGTAGTCCACAGACACTGCATGACATTGCCCCAACCCTAGTCCACACACACTGCATCACATTGCCCTAACCGTAGTCCACACACACTACATCACATTTCCCGAACCCAAGTCTACAGACACGACATCACATTGCCCTAACCCTAGTCCACACACACTACATCACATTGCCCTAACCCTAGTCCACAGACACTACATCACATTTCCCGAACCCTAGTTCACAGACACTACATCACATTGCCCCAACCCTAGTCCACAGACACTGCATGACATTGCCCTAACCCGAGTCCACAGACACGACATCACATTGCCCTAACCCTAGTCCACACACACTACATCACATTGCCCCAACCCTAGTCCACAGACACTGCATCACATTGCCCCAACCCTAGTCCACAGACACGACATCACATTGCCCTAACCCTAGTCCACAGACACGACATCACATTGCCCGAACCCTAGTCCACAGACACTACATCACATTGCCCTAACCCTAGTTCACAGACACTACATCACATTGCCCTAACCCTAGTCCACAGACACTACATCACATTGCCCCAACCCTGGTCCACAGACACGTCATCACATTGCCCCAACCCTAGTCCACAGACACTGCATCACATTTCCCCAACCCTAGTCCACACACAATACATCACATTGCCCTAATCCTAGTCCACAGACACTACATCACATTGCCCTAACCCTCGTCCACACACACTACATCACATTGCCCAAACCCTAGTTCACAGACACTACATCACATTGCCCTAACCCTAGTCCACAGACACTACGTCACATTGCCCTAACCCTAGTTCACAGACACTACATCACATTGCCCAAACCCAAGTCCACAGACACTACATCACATTGCCCTAACCATAGTCCATACACACTACATCACATTGCCCTAACCCAAGTCCACAGACACGACATCACATTGCCCTTACCCAAGTCCACAGACACTGCATGACATTGCCCTAACCCAAGTCCACAGAAATTACATCACATTGCCCCGCACGTAGTCCACAGACACTGCATGACATTGCCCCAACCCTAGTCCACACACACTACATCACATTGCTCCAACACTAGTCCACAGACACTGCATGACATTGCCCTAACCCTAGTCCACACACACTGCATCACATTGCCCTAACCCTAGTCCACGGACACTGCATCGCATTGCCCCAACCCTAGTCCACAGAACGACATCACATTGCCCCAATCCTACTCCACAGACACTGCATCACATTGCCCCAACCCTAGTCCACACACACTACATCACATTGCCCTAACCCGAGTCCACAGACACTGCATCACATTGCCCCAACCCTTGTCCACAGACACTACATCACATTGCCCTAACCCTAGTCCACAGACACTACATCACATTGCCCTGACCCTAGTTCACAGACACTACATCACATTGCCCTAACCCTAGTCCACAGACACTACATCACATTGCCCCAACCCTAGTCCACAGACACTGCATCACATTGCCCCAACCCTAGTCCACACATAATACATCACATTGCCCCAACCCTCGTCCACAGACACTACATCACATTGCCCTAACCCTCGTCCACACACACTACATCACATTGCCCTAACCCGAATCCACACACACTGCATGATATTGCCCCAACCCTAGTCCACAGACACTGCATCACATTGCCCTAACCGTAGTCCACACACACTACATCATATTTCCCTAACCCAAGTCCACAGACACGACATCACATTGCCCGAACCCTCGTCCACACACACTACATCACATTGCCCCAACCCGAGTCCAGACACTGCATCACATTGCCCTAACCGTAGTCCACACACACAACATCACATTGCCCAAACCCAAGTCCACAGACACTACATCACATTGCGCTAACCCAAGTCCACCGACACTACATCACATTGCCCTAACCCTAGTCCACACACTACATCACATTGCCCGAACCCGAGTCCACACACACTACATCACATTGCCCTAACCCTAGTCCACAGACACTGCATCACATTGCCCCAACCCTAGTCCACAGACACTACATCACATTGCCCTAACCCTAGTCCACAGACACTACATCACATTTCCCTAACCCGAGTCCACAGTCACTGCATGACATTGCCCCAACCCGAGTCCACACACACTGCATCACATTGCCCCAACCCTAGTCCACAGACACTACATCACATTGCCCTAACCCTAGTCCACAGACACTGCATCACATTGCCCCAACCCGAGTCCACACACACTGCATCACATTGCCCCAAACCTAGTCCACAGACACTGCATCACTTTGCCCCAACCCTCGTCCACAGACACTACATCACATTGCCCTAACCCTAGTCCACACACACTACATCACATTGCCCTAACCCTAGTCCACAGACACTACATCACATTACCCCAACCCTAGTCCACAGACACTACATCACATTACCCCAACCCTAGTCCACAGACACTGCATGACATTGCCCTAACCCGAGTCCACAGACACGACATCACATTGCCCTAACCCTAGTCCACACACACTGCATCACATTGCCCTAACCCTAGTCCACAGACACGACATCACATTGCCCCAAACCTAGTCCACACACACTGCATCACATTCCCCAACCCTAGTCCACAGACACTACATCACATTGTCCGAACCCGAGTCCACAGACACTACATCACATTGCCCCAAACGTAGTCCACAGACACTGCATGACATTGCCCCAACCCTAGTCCACACACACTACATAGACATAGAAACATAGAAACATAGAAAATAGGTGCAGGAGTAGGCCATTCGGCCCTTCTAGCCTGCACCGCCATTCAATGAGTTCATGGCTGAACATTCAACTTCAGTACCCCATTCCTGCTTTCTCGCCATACCCCTTGATCCCCCTAGCAGTAAGGACCTCATCTAACTCCTTTTTGAATATATTTAGTGAATTGGCCTCAACAACTTTCTGTGGTAGAGAATTCCACAGGTTCACCACTCTCTGGGTGAAGAAGTTCCTCCGGATCTCGGTCCGAAATGGCTTATCCCTTATCCTTAGACTGTGACCCCTGGTTCTGGACTTCCCCAACATTGGGAACATTCTTCCTGCATCTAACCTGTCTAACCCCGTCAGAATTTTATATGTTTCTATGAGGTCCCCTCTCATTCTTCTGAACTCCAGTGAATACAAGCCCAGTTGATCCAGTCTTTCTTGATAGGTCAGTCCCGCCATCCCGGGAATCAGTCTGGTGAACCTTCGCTGCACTCCCTCAATAGCAAGAATGTCCTTCCTCAGGTTAGGAGACCAAAACTGCACACAATACTCCAGGTGTGGCCTCACATTGCCCTGACCCTAGTCCACACACACTACATCACATTGCCCCAAGCCTAGTCCACACACAATACATCACATTGCCCCAACCCTAGTTCACAGACACTACATCACATTGCCCTAACCCTAGTCCACAGACACTACGTCACATTGCCCTAACCCTAGTTCACAGACACTACATCACATTGCCCAAACCCTCGTCCACAGACACTACATCACATTGCCCAAACCATAGTCCATACACACTACATCACATTGCCCTAACCCAAGTCCACAGACACGACATCACATTGCCCTTACCCAAGTCCACAGACACTGCATGACATTGCCCTAACCCAAGTCCACTGACACTACATCACATTGCCCTAACCCTAGTCCACAGACACTGCATGACATTGCCCTAACGCTAGTCCACAGACACTACATCACATTGCCCTTACCCAAGTCCACAGACACTGCATGACTTTGCCCCAACCCTAGTCCACACACACTACATCACATTGCTCGAACACTAGTCCACAGACACTGCATGACATTGCCCTAACCCTAGTCCACACACACTACATCACATTGCCCTAACCCTAGTCCACGGACACTGCATCGCATTGCCCCAACCCTAGTCCACAGAACGACATCACATTGCCCCAATCCTACTCCACAGACACTGCATCACATTGCCCCAACCCTAGTCCACACACACTACATCACATTGCCCTAACCCGAGTCCACAGACACTGCATCACATTGCCCCAACCCTTGTCCACAGACACTACATCACATTGCCCTAACCCTAGTCCACAGACACTACATCACATTGCCCTGACCCTAGTTCACAGACACTACATCACATTGCCCTAACCCTAGTCCACAGACACTACATCACATTGCCCCAACCCTAGTCCACAGACACTGCATCACATTGCCCCAACCCTAGTCCACACATAATGCATCACATTGCCCCAACCCTCGTCCACAGACACTACATCACATTGCCCTAACCCTCGTCCACACACACTACATCACATTGCCCTAACCCGAATCCACACACACTGCATGATATTGCCCCAACCCTAGTCCACAGACACTGCATCAAATTGCCCTAACCGTAGTCCACACACACTACATCATATTTCCCTAACCCAAGTCCACAGACACGACATCACATTGCCCGAACCCTCGTCCACACACACTACATCACATTGCCCCAACCCGAGTCCACAGACACTGCATCACATTGCCCTAACCGTAGTCCACACACACAACATCACATTGCCCAAACCCAAGTCCACAGACACTACATCACATTGCGCTAACCCAAGTCCACCGACACTACATCACATTGCCCTAACCCTAGTCCACACACTACATCACATTGCCCGAACCCGAGTCCACACACACTACATCACATTGCCCTAACCCTAGTCCACAGACACTGCATCACATTGCCCCAACTCTAGTCCACAGACACTACATCACATTGCCCTAACCCTAGTCCACAGACACTACATCACATTTCCCGAACCCGAGTCCACAGTCACTGCATGACATTGCCCCAACCCGAGTCCACACACACTGCATCACATTGCCCCAACCCTAGTCCACAGACACTACATCACATTGCCCTAACCCTAGTCCACAGACACTGCATCACATTGCCCCAACCCGAGTCCACACACACTGCATCACATTGCCCCAAACCTAGTCCACAGACACTGCATCACTTTGCCCCAACCCGAGTCCACACACACTACATCACATTGCCCTAACCCTAGTCCACAGACACTACATCACATTACCCCAACCCTAGTCCACAGACACTACATCACATTACCCCAACCCTAGTCCACAGACACTGCATGACATTGCCCTAACCCGAGTCCACAGACACGACATCACATTGCCCTAACCCTAGTCCACACACACAACATCACATTGCCCCAACCCTAGTCCACAGACACTGCATCACATTGCCCTAACCCTAGTCCACAGACACGACATCACATTGCCCCAAACCTAGTCCACACACACTGCATCACATTCCCCAACCCTAGTCCACAGACACTACATCACATTGTCCGAACCCGAGTCCACAGACACTACATCACATTGCCCCAAACGTAGTCCACAGACACTGCATGACATTGCCCCAACCCTAGTCCACACACACTACATAGACATAGAAACATAGAAACATAGAAAATAGGTGCAGGAGTAGGCCATTCGGCCCTTCTAGCCTGCACCGCCATTCAATGAGTTCATGGCTGAACATTCAACTTCAGTACCCCATTTCTGCTTTCTCGCCATACCCCTTGATCCCCCTAGCAGTAAGGACCTCATCTAACTCCTTTTTGAATATATTTAGTGAATTGGCCTCAACAACTTTCTGTGGTAGAGAATTCCACAGGTTCACCACTCTCTGGGTGAAGAAGTTCCTCCGGATCTCGGTCCGAAATGGCTTACCCCTTATCCTTAGACTGTGACCCCTGGTTCTGGACTTCCCCAACATTGGGAACATTCTTCCTGCATCTAACCTGTCTAACCCCGTCAGAATTTTATATGTTTCTATGAGGTCCCCTCTCATTCTTCTGAACTCCAGTGAATACAAGCCCAGTTGATCCAGTCTTTCTTGATAGGTCAGTCCCGCCATCCCGGGAATCAGTCTGGTGAACCTTCGCTGCACTCCCTCAATAGCAAGAATGTCCTTCCTCAGGTTAGGAGACCAAAACTGTACACAATACTCCAGGTGTGGCCTCACATTGCCCTGACCCTAGTCCACACACACTACATCACATTGCCCCAAGCCTAGTCTACACACAATACATCACATTGCCCCAAACCTAGTCCACACACACTCCATCACATTGCCCCAACCCGAGTCCACAGACACTGCATGACATTGCCCCAACCCGAGTCCACACACACTGCATCACATTGCCCCAACATTAGTCCACAGACACTACATCACATTGCCCTAACCCTAGTCCACAGACACTGCATCACATCTCCCCAACCCTAGTCCACAGACACTACATCACATTACCCCAACCCTAGTCCACAGACACTGCATGACATTGCCCTAACCCGAGTCCACAGACACGACATCACATTGCCCTTACCCTAGTCCACACACACAACATCACATTGCCCCAAACCTAGTCCACACACACTGCATCACATTCCCCAACCCTAGTCCACAGACACTACATCACATTGCCCCAACCCTAGTCCACAGACACTGCATGACATTGCCCCAACCCTAGTCCACACACACTACATCACATTGCCCTAACACTACTCCACAGACACTGCATGACATTGCCCCAACCCTACTCCACAGACACTGCATCACATTGCCCCAACCCTAGTCCACAGACACGGCATCACATTGCCCTAACCCTAGTCCACAGACACTACATCACATTGCCCCAACCCTAGTCCACAGACACTGCATCACATTGCCCCAACCCTCGTCCACAGACACTGCAACACATTGCCCTAACCGTAGTCCACACACACTACATCACATTGTCCTAACCGTAGTCCACAGACACTGCAACACATTGCCCCAACCCGAGTCCACAGACACAACATCACATTGTCCTAACCGTAGTCCACAGACACTGCATCACATTGTCCTAACCGCAGTCCACAGACATTGCATCACATTGCCCTAACCCTAGTCCACAGACACTACATCACATTGCCCTGACCCTAGTCCACACACACTGCATCATATTGCCCCAACATTAGTCCTCAGACACTACATCACATTGCCCGAACCCTAGTCCACACACACTACATCACATTGCCCTAACCCTAGTCCACAGACACTGCATCACATTGCCCCAACTAGTCCACAGACACTACATCACATTGCCCTAACCCTAGTCCACAGACACTACATCACATTGCCCTAACCCTAGTTCCACACACATTACATCACATTGCCCTAACACTAGTCCACAGACACTGCATCACGTTGCCCCAACCCTAGTCTACGGACACTGCATCACATTGCCCTAACCCTAGTCCACACACACTACATACATTGCCCCAACCCTAGTCTACAGACACTGCATCACATTGCCCTAACCCTAGTCCACAGACACTGCATCACATTGCCCCAACCCTAGTCCATAGACACTGCATCACATTGCCCTAACCCTAGTCCACAGACACTGCATCACATTGCCCCAACCCTAGTCCATAGACAACACATCACATTTCCCGAACCCGAGTCCACAGACACTGCATCACATTGTCCTAACCCTAGTCGACAGACACTGCATCACATTGCCCTAACCCTAGTCCACAGACACTATATCACATTGCCCCAACCCTGGTCCACAGACACTGCATCAATTGCCCCAACCCTAGTCCACACACAATACATCACATTGCCCCAACCCTAGTCCACAGACACTACATCACATTGCCCTAACCCTAGTCCACACACACTACATCACATTGCCCGAACCCTAGTCCACACACACTCCATCACATTGCCCCAACCCGAGTCCACAGACACTGCATGACATTGCCCCAACCCGAGTCCACACACACTGCATCACATTGCCCCAACATTAGTCCACAGACACTACATCACATTGCCCTAACCCTAGTCCACAGACACTGCATCACATCTCCCCAACCCTAGTCCACAGACACTACATCACATTGCCCTAACCCGAGTCCACAGACACGACATCACATTGCCCCAAACCTAGTCCACACACACTGCATCACATTCCCCAACCCTAGTCCACAGACACTACATCACATTGCCCCAACCCTAGTCCACAGACACTGCATGACATTGCCCCAACCCTAGTCCACACACACTACATCACATTGCCCTAACACTACTCCACAGACACTGCATGACATTGCCCTAACCCTACTCCACAGACACTGCATCACATTGCCCCAACCCTAGTCCACAGACACGGCATCACATTGCCCTAACCCTAGTCCACAGACACTACATCACATTGCCCCAACCCTAGTCCACAGACACTGCATCACATTGCCCCAACCCTAGTCCACAGACACTGCAACACATTGCCCTAACCGTAGTCCACACACACTACATCACATTGTCCTAACCGTAGTCCACAGACACTGCAACACATTGCCCCAACCCGAGTCCACAGACACAACATCACATTGTCCTAACCGTAGTCCACAGACACTGCATCACATTGTCCTAACCGCAGTCCACGGACATTGCATCACATTGCCCTAACCCTAGTCCACAGACACTACATCACATTGCCCTGACCCTAGTCCACACACACTGCATCATATTGCCCCAACATTAGTCCTCAGACACTACATCACATTGCCCTAACCCTAGTCCACACACACTACATCACATTGCCCTAACCCTAGTCCACAGACACTGCATCACATTGCCCCAACCCTAGTCCACAGACACTACATCACATTAGCCCAACCCTTGTCCACAGACACTGCATGACATTGCCCTAACCCTAGTCCACAGACAAGACATCACATTGCCCCAACCCTAGTCCACAGACACTGCATCACATTGCCCTAACCCTAGTCCACAGACACGACATCACATTGCCCTAACCCTAGTCCACACACACAACATCACTTTGCCCCAACCCTAGTCCACAGACACTGCATCACATTGCCCTAACCCTAGTCCACAGACACTACATCACATTGCCCTAACCCTACTCCACAGACACTGCATGACATTGCCCTAACCCTACTCCACAGACACTGCATCACATTGCCCCAACCCTAGTCCACAGACACTGCATCACATTGCCCGAACCGTAGTCCGCAGACACTGCATCACATTGCCCCAACCCTAGTCCACAGACACTGCATCACATTGCCCCAACCCTAGTCCACAGACACTGCAACACATTCCCCTAACCGTAGTCCACACACACTACATCACATTTCCCTAACCCAAGTCCACAGACACGACATCACATTGTCCTAACCGTAGTCCACAGACACTGCATCACATTGTCCTAACTATGTCCACAGACACTGCATCACATTGCCCTAACCCTAGTCGACAGACACTGCATCACATTGCCCTAACCCTAGTCCACAGACACTACATCACATTGCCCTAACCCGAGTCCACACACACTACATCACATTGCCCTAACCCTAGTCCACAGACACTACATCACATTGCCCTGACCCTAGTCCACACACACTGCATCACATTGCCCCAACATTAGTCCTCAGACACTGCATCACGTTGCCCTAACCCGAGTCCACACACACTACATCACATTGCCCCAACCCTAGTCCACAGACACTACATCACATTGCCCCAACCCTAGTCCACAGACACTACATCACATTACCCCAACCCGAGTCCACAGACACATCACATTGCCCTAACCTTAGTCCACACACACTACATCACATTGCCCTAACACTAGTCCACAGACACGACATCACATTGCCCCAACCCTTGTCCACAGACACTACATCACATTGCCCTAACCCTAGTCCACAGACACTACATCACATTGCCCTAACCCTAGTTCACAGACAATACATCACATTGACCTAACCCAAGTCCACAGACACGACATCACATTGCCCCAACCCTAGTCTACACACACTACATCACATTGCCCCAACCCTAGTCCACAGACACTGCATCACATTGCCCTAACCGTAATCCTCAGACACTACATCACATTTCCCGAACCCAAGTCCTCAGACACTACATCACATTGCCCTAACCATAGTCCATACACACTACATCACATTGCCCTAACCCAAGTCCACCGACACTACATCACATTGCCCTAACCCTAGTCCACACACACTACATCACATTATCCCAACCCTAGTCCACAGACACTACATCACATTGCCCTTACCCAAGTCCACAGACACTGCATGACATTGCCCTAACCCGAGTCCACAGACACTACATCACATTGCCCTTACCCTCGTCCACAGACACTGCATGACATTGCCCTAACGCTAGTCCACAGACACTACATCACATTGCCCCAAACGTAGTCCACAGACACTGCATGACATTGCCCCAACCCTAGTCCACACACACTACATCACATTGCTCTAACACTAGTCCACAGACACTGCATGACATTGCCCTAACCCTAGTCCACACACACTACATCACATTGCCCTAACCCTAGTCCACGGACACTGCATCGCATTGCCCCAACCCTAGTCCACAGACACTGCATCACATTGCCCTAATCCTAGTCCACAGACACTACATCACATTGCCCTAACACTCGTCCACACACACTACATCACATTGCCCAAACCCAAGTCCACCGACACTACATCACATTGCCCGAACCCTAGTCCACACACACTACATCACATTGCCCCAACCCGAGTCCACAGACACTGCATCACATTGCCCTAACCGTAGTCCACACACACAACATCACATTGCCCCAACCCTAGTCCACAGACACTACATCACATTGCGCTAACCCAAGTCCACCGACACTACATCACATTGCCCTAACCCTAGTCCACACACACTACATCACATTGCCCTAACCGTAGTCCACAGACACTGCATGACATTGCCCCAACCCTAGTCCACACACACTACATCACATTGCTCTAACACTAGTCCACAGACACTGCATCGCATTGCCCCAACCCTATTCCACACACACTACATCACATTGCTCTAACACTAGTCCACAGACACTGCATCACATTGCCCTAACCGTAGTCCACACACACTACATCACATTTTCCTAACCCAAGTCCACAGACACGACATCACATTGCCCGAACCCTAGTCCACACACACTACATCACATTGCCCGAACCCGAGTCCACAGACACTGCATCACATTGCCCTAACCGTAGTCCACACACACAACATCACATTGCCCCAACCCTAGTCCACAGACACTACATCACATTGCGCTAACCCAAGTCCACCGACACTACATCACATTGCCCTAACCCTAGTCCACACACACTACATCACATTGCCCTAACCCGAGTCCACACACACTGCATCACATTGCCCCAACACTAGTCCACAGACACTGCATCACATTGCCCTAACCGTAGTCGACAGACACTGCATCACATTGCCCCAACCCTAGTCCACAGACACTCCAACACATTGCCCTAACCGTAGTCCACACGCACTACATCACATTTCCCTAACCCAAGTCCACACACACTACATCACATTGTCCTAACCGTAGTCCACAGACACTGCATCACATTGTCCTAACCGCAGTCCACAGACATTGCATCACACTGCCCTAACCCGAGTCCACAGACATTACATCACATTGCCCTGACCCTAGTCCACACACACTGCATCATATTGCCCCAACATTAGTCCTCAGACACTACATCACATTGCCCCAACCCTAGTCCACAGACACTGCATCACATTGCCCTAACCCTAGTCCACAGACACGACATCACATTGCCCTAACCCTAGTCCACGCACACATCACATTGCGCCAACCCTAGTCCACACACACTGCATCACATTGCCCTAACCCTAGTCCACAGACACGACATCACATTGCCCCAACCCTAGTCCACAGACACTACATCACATTGCCCTAACCCAAGTTCCACACACATTAAATCACATTGCCCTAACACTAGTCCACAGACACTGCATCACGTTGCCCTAACCCGAGTCCACACACACTACATCACATTGCCCTAACCCTAGTCCACACACACTACATCACATTGCCCTAACACTAGTCCACAGACACTGCATCACGTTGCACCAACCCTAGTCTACGGACACTGCATCACATTGCCCTAACCCTAGTCCACACACACTACATCACATTGCCCTAACCCTAGTCCACAGACACTGCATCACATTGCCCCAACCCTAGTCCATAGACACTGCATCACATTGCCCTAACCCTAGTCCACACACACTACATCACATTGCCCTAACCCGAGTCCACAGACACTGCATCACATTGCCCCAACCCTAGTCCACACACACTGCATCACAATGCCCCAACCCTAGTCCACACACACTGCATCACATTGCCCCAACCCTAGTCCACAGACACTGCATCACATTGCCCTAACCCTAGTCCACAGACACTGCATCACATTGCCCCAACCCTAGTCTGCGGACACTGCATCACATTGCCCCATCCCTAGTCTACACACACTACATCACATTGCCACTACCCTAGTCCACAGACACTACGTTACATTGCCCCAACCCTAGTCCACACACACTACATCACGTTGCCCTAACCCTAGTCCACACACACGACATCACATTGCCCTAACCCTAGTCCTCACACACTACATCACATTGCCCTAACACTATTCCACAGACACTGCATCACATTGCCCCAACCCTAGTCTGCGGACACTGCATCACATTGCCCCATCCCTAGTCCACACACAATACATCACATTGCCCCAACCCTAGTCCACAGACACTACATCACATTGCGCTAACCCTAGTCCACACACACTACATCACATTGCCCGAACCCTAGTCCACACACACTCCATCACATTGCCCCAACCCGAGTCCACAGACACTGCATGACATTGCCCCAACCCGAGTCCACAGACACTACATCACATTGTCCGAACCCGAGTCCACAGACACTACATCACATTGCCCCAACATTAGTCCACAGACACTACATCACATTGCCCTAACCCTAGTCCACACACACTACATCACATTGCCCTAACCCTAGTCCACAGACACTGCATCACATTGCCCCAACCCTAGTCCACAGACACTACATCACATTACCCCAACCCTAGTCCACAGACACTGCATGACATTGCCCTAACCCGAGTCCACAGACACGACATCACATTGCTCTTACCCTAGTCCACACACACAACATCACATTGCCCCAAACCTAGTCCACACACACTGCATCACATTCCCCAACCCTAGTCCACAGACACTACATCACATTGTCCGAACCCGAGTCCACAGACACTACATCACATTGCCCTAACCCTACTCCACAGACACTGCATGACATTGCCCTAACCCTACTCCACAGACACTGCATCACATTGCCCCAACCCTAGTCCACAGACACGGCATCACATTGCCCTAACCCTAGTCCACAGACACTACATCACATTGCCCCAACCCTAGTCCACAGACACTGCATCACATTGCCCTAACCGTAGTCCGCAGACACTGCATCACATTGCCCCAACCCTAGTCCACAGACTCTGCATCACATTGCCCCAACCCTAGTCCACAGACACTGCAACACATTCCCCTAACCGTAGTCCACACGCACTACATCACATTTCCCTAACCCAAGTCCACAGACACGACATCACATTGTCCTAACCGTAGTCCACAGACACTGCATCACATTGTCCTAACCGTAGTCCACAGACACTGCATCACATTGCCCTAACCCTAGTCCACAGACACTGCATCACATTGCCCTAACCCTAGTCCACAGACACTGCATCACATTGCCCTAACCCGAGTCCACACACACTACATCACATTGCCCTAACCCTCGTCCACAGACACTACATCACATTGCCCTGACCCTAGTCCACACACACTGCATCACATTGCCCCAACATTAGTCCTCAGACACTGCATCACGTTGCCCTAACCCGAGTCCACACACACTACATCACATTGCCCCAACCCTAGTCCACACACACTACATCACATTGCCCTAACCGTAGTCCGCAGACACTGCATCACATTGCCCCAACCCTAGTCCACACACACTACATCACATTGCCCTAACCGTAGTCCACAGACACTACATCACATTGCCCCAACCCTAGTCCACAGACACTGCATCACATTGCCCCAACCCTAGTCCACAGACACTGCATCACATTGCCCTAACCGTCGTCGACAGACAGTGCATCACATTGCCCCAACCCTAGTCCACAGACACTGCAACACATTGCCCGAACCGTAGTCCACACACACTACATCACATTTCCCTAACCCAAGTCCACAGACACAACATCACATTGTCCTAACCGTAGTCCACAGACACTGCATCACATTGTCCGAACCCGAGTCCACAGACACTACATCACATTGCACTAAACCTAGTCCACAGACACTGCATCACATTGCCCTAACCCTAGTCCACAGACACGACATCACATTGCCCTAACCCGAGTCCACACACACTACATCACATTGCCCTGACCCTAGTCCACACACACTACATCACATTGCCCTAACCCTAGTCCACAGACACTGCATCACATTGCCCCAACCCTAGTCCACAGACACTACATCACATTACCCCAACCCTAGTCCACAGACACATCACATTGCCCCAACCCTTGTCCACAGACACTACATCACATTGCCCTAACCCTAGTCCACAGACACTACATCACATTGCCCTAACCCTAGTTCACAGACAATACATCACATTGACCTAACCCTAGTCCACAGACACGACATCACATTGCCCCAACCCGAGTCCACAGACACTGCATCACATTTCCCCAACCCTAGTCCACACACAATACATCACATTGCCCAAACCCTAGTCCACAGACACTGCATCACATTGCCCTGACCATCGTCCACACACACTACATCACATTGCCCAAACCCTAGTCCACAGACACTACATCACATTGCCCTAACCCTAGTCCACAGACACTACATCACATTGCCCCAACCCTAGTCCACAGACACTGCATGACATTGCCCCAACCCTCGTCCACACACAATACATCACATTGCCCCAACCCGAGTCCACAGACACAACATCACATTGCCCTAACCCTAGTCCACAGACACTACATCACATTGCCCCAACCCTAGTCCACAGACACTGCATGACATTGCCCCAACCCTAGTCCACACACACTACATCACATTGCCCAAACCCTAGTCCACAGACACTACATCACATTGCCGTAACCCTCGTCCACACACACTACATCACATTGCCCAAACTCTAGTCCACAGACACTACATCACATTGCCCTAACCCTAGTTCACAGACACTACATCACATTGCCCTAACCCTAGTCCACAGACACTACATCACATTGCCCCAACCCTAGTCCACAGACACTGCATGACATTGCCCCAACCCTAGTCCACACACAATACATCACATTGCCCCAACCCGAGTCCACAGACACTACATCACATTGCCCTAACCCTAGTCCACACACACTACATCACATTGCCCTAACCCTAGTTCACAGACACTACATCACATTGCCCTAACCCTAGTCCACAGACACTACATCACATTGCCCCAACCCTAGTCCACAGACACTGCATGACATTGCCCCAACCCTAGTCCACACACAATACATCACATTGCCCCAACCCGAGTCCACAGACACTACATCACATTGCCCTAACCCTAGTCCACACACACTACATCACATTGCCCTAACCCTAGTTCACAGACACTACATCACATTGCCCTAACCCTAGTCCACAGACACTACATCACATTGCCCCAACCCTAGTCCACACACACTACATCACATTGCCCTAACCCTAGTCCACACACACTACATCACATTGCCCTAACCCTAGTTCACAGACACTACATCACATTGCCCCAAACCTAGTCCACAGACACTGCATCACATTGCCCGAACCGTAATCCTCAGACACTACATCACATTTCCCTAACCCAAGTCCACAGACACGACATCACATTGCCCGAACCCTCGTCCACAGACACTGCATGACATTGCCCTAACACTAGTCCACACACACTACATCACATTGCCCTAACCCTAGTCCACGGACACTGCATCGCATTGCCCCAACCCTAGTCCACAGACACTGCATCACATTGCCCGAATCCTAGTCCACAGACACTACATCACATTGCCCTAACACTCGTCCACACACACTACATCACATTGCCCAAACCCAAGTCCACCGACACTACATCACATTGCCCTAACCCTAGTCCACACACACTACATCACATTATCCCAATCCTAGTCCACAGACACTACATCACATTGCCCTTACCCAAGTCCACAGACACTGCATGACATTGCCCGAACCCAAGTCCACAGACACTGCATGACATTGCCCTAACCCGAGTCCACAGACGCTACATCACATTGCCCTAACCCTAGTCCACAGACACTGCATGACATTGCCCTAACGCTAGTCCACAGACACTACATCACATTGCCCCAAACGTAGTCCACAGACACTGCATGACATTGCCCCAACCCTTGTCCACACACACTGCATCACATTGCTCCAACACTAGTCCACAGACACTGCATGACATTGCCCTAACCCTAGTCCACACACACTACATCACATTGCCCTTACCCTAGTCCACGGACACGGCATCGCATTGCCCCAACCCTTGTCCACAGACACTACATCACATTGCCCTAACCCTAGTCCACAGACACTACATCACATTGCCCTAACCCTAGTTCACAGACACTACATCACATTGCCCTAACCCTAGTCCACAGACACGACATCACATTGCCCCAACCCTAGTCCACAGACACTGCATCACATTGCCACAACCCTAGTCCACAGACACTACATCAGATTGCCCCAACCCTAGTCCACAGACACTGCATCACATTGCCCTAACCGTAGTCCACACACACTACATCACATTGCCCTAACCCTAGTCCACAGACACTGCATCACATTGCCCGAACCGTAATCCTCAGACACTACATCACATTGCCCAAACCCTAGTCCACAGACACTGCATCACATTGCCCTGACCATCGTCCACACACACTACATCACATTGCCCAAACCCTAGTCCACAGACACTACATCACATTGCCCTAACCCTAGTCCACAGACACTACATCACATTGCCCCAACCCTAGTCCACAGACACTGCATGACATTGCCCCAACCCTCGTCCACACACAATACATCACATTGCCCCAACCCGAGTCCACAGACACAACATCACATTGCCCTAACCCTAGTCCACAGACACTACATCACATTGCCCCAACCCTAGTCCACAGACACTGCATGACATTGCCCCAACCCTAGTCCACACACACTACATCACATTGCCCAAACCCTAGTCCACAGACACTACATCACATTGCCGTAACGCTCGTCCACACACACTACATCACATTGCCCAAACTCTAGTCCACAGACACTACATCACATTGCCCTAACCCTAGTTCACAGACACTACATCACATTGCCCTAACCCTAGTCCACAGACACTACATCACATTGCCCCAACCCTAGTCCACAGACACTGCATGACATTGCCCCAACCCTAGTCCACACACAATACATCACATTGCCCCAACCCGAGTCCACAGACACTACATCACATTGCCCTAACCCTAGTCCACACACACTACATCACATTGCCCTAACCCTAGCTCACAGACACTACATCACATTGCCCCAACCCTAGTCCACAGACACTGCATCACATTGCCCGAACCGTAATCCTCAGACACTACATCACATTTCCCGAACCCAAGTCCACAGACACGACATCACATTGCCCGAACCCTCGTCCACAGACACTGCATGACATTGCCCTAACACTAGTCCACACACACTACATCACATTGCCCTAACCCTAGTCCACGGACACTGCATCGCATTGCCCCAACCCTAGTCCACAGACACTGCATCACATAGCCCGAATCCTAGTCCACAGACACTACATCACATTGCCCTAACACTCGTCCACACACACTACATCACATTGCCCAAACCCAAGTCCACCGACACTACATCACATTGCCCTAACCCTAGTCCACACACACTACATCACATTATCCCAATCCTAGTCCACAGACACTACATGACATTGCCCTTACCCAAGTCCACAGACACTGCATGACATTGCCCGAACCCAAGTCCACAGACACTGCATGACATTGCCCTAACCCGAGTCCACAGACGCTACATCACATTGCCCTAACCCTAGTCCACAGACACTGCATGACATTGCCCTAACGCTAGTCCACAGACACTACATCACATTGCCCCAAACGTAGTCCACAGACACTGCATGACATTGCCCCAACCCTTGTCCACACACACTGCATCACATTGCTCCAACACTAGTCCACAGACACTGCATGACATTGCCCTAACCCTAGTCCACACACACTACATCACATTGCCCTAACCCTAGTCCACGGACACGGCATCGCATTGCCCCAACCCTTGTCCACAGACACTACATCACATTGCCCTAACCCTAGTCCACAGACACTACATCACATTGCCCCAACCCTAGTCCACAGACACTGCATCACATTGCCACAACCCTAGTCCACAGACACTACATCAGATTGCCCCAACCCTAGTCCACAGACACTGCATCACATTGCCCTAACCGTAGTCCACACACACTACATCACATTGCCCTAACCCTAGTCCACAGACACTGCATCACATTGCCCGAACCGTAATCCTCAGACACTACATCGCATTTCCCGAACCCATGTCCACAGACACGACATCACATTGCCCGAACCATGGTCTACACACACTACATCACATTGCCCCAACCCTAGTCCACAGACACTGCATCACATTGCCCTAACCGTAGTCCACACACACAACATCACATTGCCCAAACCCAGGTCCACAGACACTACATCACATTGCCCTAACCATAGTCCATACACACTACATCATATTGCCCTAACCCAAGTCCACCGACACGACATCACATTGCCCTAACCCTAGTCCACACACACTACATCACATTATCCCAACCCTAGTCCACAGTCACTACATCACATTGCCCTTACCCAAGTCCACAGACACTGCATGACATTGCCCTAACCCGAGTCCACAGACACTACATCACATTGCTCTAACACTCGTCCACAGACACTGCATGACATTGCCCTAACCCTAGTCCACACACACTACATCACATTGCCCTAACCCTAGTCCACGGACACTGCATCGCATTGCCCCCACCCGAGTCCACAGACACGACATCACATTGCCCCAATCCTACTCCACAGATACTGCATCACATTGCCCCAACCCTAGTCCACAGACACTACATCACATTGCCCCAACCCTAGTCCACAGACACTGCATCACATTGCCCCAACCCTAGTCCACAGACACTACATCACATTGCCCCAATCCTACTCCACAGATACTGCATCACATTGCCCTAACCCTAGTCCACACACACTACATCACATTGCCCTAACCCGAGTCCACAGACACGACATCACATTGCCCTAACCCGAGTCCACAGACACTACATCACATTGCCCTAACCCTAGTCCACACACACTGCATCACATTGCCCCAACCCTAGTCCACAGACACTGCATCACATTGCCCTAACCCTAATCCACACACACTACATCACATTGCCCCAACCCTAGTCCACAGACACTGCATCACATTGCCCCATCCCTAGTCTACACACACTACATCACATTGCCCCAACCCTAGTCCACAGACACGGCATCACATTGCCCCATCCCTAGTCTACACACACTACATCACATTGCCCTAACCCTTGTCCACAGACACTGCATCACATTGCCCCAACCCTAGTCCATAGACACTGCATCACATTGCCCTAACCCTAGTCCACACACACTACATCACATTGCCCTAACCCGAGTCCACACACACTACATCACATTACCCTAACCCTAGTCCACACACACTACATCACATTACCCTAACACTAGTCCACAGACACTGCATCACATTGCCCCAACCCTAGTCTGCGGACACTGCATCACATTGCCCCATCCCTAGTCTACACACACTACATCACATTGCCACAACCCTAGTCCACAGACACTGCATCACATTGCCCTGATCCTAGTCCACAGACACAACATCACATTGCCCTAACCCTCGTCCACACACACTACATCACATTGCCCAAACCCTAGTCCACAGACACTACATCACATTGCCCTAACCCTAGTCCACAGACACTACATCACATTGCCCTAACCCTAGTTCACAGACACTACATCACATTGCCCCAACCCTAGTCCACAGACACTGCATGACATTGCCCCAACCCTAGTCCACACACAATACATCACATTGCCCCAACCCTAGTCCACAGACACTACATCACATTGCCCTAACCCTAGTCCACACACACTACATCACATTGCCCTAACCCTAGTCCACAGACACTGCATCACATTGCCCGAACCGTAATCCTCAGACACTACATCACATTTCCCGAACCCAAGTCCACAGACACGACATCACATTGCCCGAACCCTAGTCTACACACACTACATCACATTGCCCCAACCCTAGTCCACAGACACTGCATCACATTGCCCTAACCGTAGTCCACACACACAACATCACATTGCCCAAACCCTAGTCCACAGACACTACATCACATTGCCCTAACCCTAGTTCACAGACACTACATCACATTGCCCCAACCCTAGTCCACAGACACTGCATGACATTGCCCCAACCCTAGTCCACACACAATACATCACATTGCCCCAACCCTAGTCCACAGACACTACATCACATTGCCCTAACCCGAGTCCACAGACACTACATCACATTGCCCTAACCCTAGTCCACAGACACTGCATCACATTGCCCCAACCCTAGTCCACAGACACTACATCACATTGCCCCAACCCTAGTCCACAGACACTGCATCACATTGCCCCAACCCTAGTCCACAGACACTACATCACATTGCCCTAACCGTAATCCACAGACACTGCATCACATTGCCCCAACCCTAGTCCACACACACTACATCACATTGCCCCAACCCTAGTCCACAGACACTGCATCACATTGCCCCAACCCTAGTCCACACACAATACATCACATTGCCCCAACCCTAGTCCACAGACACTGCATCACATTGCCCCAAACCTAGTCCACAGACACTACATGACATTGCCCTAACCGTAATCCACAGACACTACATCACATTGCCCTAACCCTAGTCCACAGACACTACATCACATTGCCCTAACCCTAGTTCACAGACAATACATCACATTGCCCCAACCCTAGTCCACAGACACTGCATCACATTTCCCCAACCCTAGTCCACAGACACTACATCACATTGCCCTAACCCTAGTTCACAGACAATACATCACATTGCCCTAACCCTAGTCCACAGACACTACATCACATTGCCCTAACCCTAGTTCACAGACAATACATCACATTGCCCTAACCCTAGTCCACAGACACTACATCACATTGCCCTAACCCTCGTCCACACACACGACATCACATTGCCCAAACCCTCGTCCACAGACACTACATCACATTGCCCTAACCCTAGTCCACAGACACTGCATGACATTGCCCCAACCCTCGTCCACAGACACTACATCACATTGCCCTAACCCTAGTTCACAGACACTACATCACATTGCCCCAACCCTAGTCCACAGACACTGCATCACATTGCCCCAACCGTAATCCTCAGACACTGCATCACATTTCCCGAACCCAAGTCCTCAGACACTACATCACATTGCCCTAACCATAGTCCATACACACTACATCACATTGCCCGAACCCAAGTCCACCGACACTACATCACATTGCCCTAAACCTAGTCCACAGACACTGCATGACATTGCCCTAACCCAAGTCCACAGACACTGCATGACATTGCCCTAACCCGAGTCCACAGACACTACATCACATTGCCCTAAACCTAGTCCACAGACACTGCATGACATTGCCCTAACCCAAGTCCACAGACACTGCATGACATTGCCCTAACCCAAGTCCACGGACACTGCATCGCATTGCCCCAACCCTAGTCCACAGACACGACATCACATTGCCCCAATCCTACTCCACAGACACTGCATCACATTGCCCCAACCCTAGTCCACACACACTACATCACATTGCCCCAACCCGAGTCCACACACACTACATCACATTGCCCTAACACTAGTCCACAGACACTGCATGACATTGCCCTAAACCTAGTCCACAGACACTACATCACATTGCCCCAACCCTAGTCCACACACACTACATCACATTGCCCTAACACTAATCCACAGACACTGCATGACATTGCCCTAACCCTAGTCCACACACACTACATCACATTGCCCTAACCCTAGTCCACACACACTGCATCACATTGCCCCAACCCTAGTCCACAGACACGACATCACATTGCCCCAATCCTACTCCACAGACACTGCATCACATTGCCCTAACCCGAGTCCACGGACACTACATCACATTGCCCTAACCCTAGTCCACAGACACTGCATCACATTGCCCCATCCCTAGTCTACACACACTACATCACATTGCCACAACCCTAGTCCACAGACATTACGTTACATTGCCCCAACCCTAGTCCACAGACACTGCATCACATTGCCCTAACCCAAGTCCACAGACACTGCATCACATTGCCCCAACCCTAGTCCACAGACACGACATCACGTTGCCCCAATCCTACTCCACAGACACTGCATCACATTGCCCTAACCCTAGTCCACGGACACTACATCACATTGCCCTAACCCTAGTCCACAGACACTGCATCACATTGCCCCATCCCTAGTCCACAGACATTACGTTACATTGCCCCAACCCTAGTCCACAGACACTGCATCACATTGCCCTAACCCAAGTCCACAGACACTGCATCACATTGCCCCAACCCTAGTCCACACACACTGCATCACTTTGCCCTAACCCTAGTCCACGGACACTACATCACATTGCCCGAACCCGAGTCCACAGACACTGCATCACATTGCCCCATCCCTAGTCTACACACACTACATCACATTGCCACAACCCTAGTCCACAGACATTACGTTACATTGCCCCAACCCTAGTCCACAGACACTGCATCACATTGCCCTAACCCAAGTCCACAGACACTGCATCACATTGCCCCAACCCTAGTCCACACACACTGCATTACATTGCCCTAACCCGAGTCCACAGACACTGCATCTCATTGCCCCATCCCTAGTCTACACACACTACATCACATTGCCCCAACCCCAGTCCACAGACATTGCATCACATTGCCCTAACCCTAGTCCACACACACTAAATCACATTTCCCCGACCCGAGTCCACACACACTACATCACATTGCCCTGACCCTAGTCCACACACACTACATCACATTGCCCTAACCCTAGTCCACAGACACTGCATCACATTGCCCCAACCCTAGTCCACAGACACTACATCACATTACCCCAACCCTAGTCCACAGACACTACATCACATTGCCCTAACCCTAGTTCACAGACAATACATCACATTGACCTAACCCTAGTCCACAGACACGACATCACATTGCCCCAACCCGAGTCCACAGACACTGCATCACATTTCCCCAACCCTAGTCCACACACAATACATCACATTGCCCAAACCCTAGTCCACAGACACTGCATCACATTGCCCTGACCATCGTCCACACACACTACATCACATTGCCCAAACCCTAGTCCACAGACACTACATCACATTGCCCTAACCCTAGTCCACAGACACTACATCACATTGCCCCAACCCTAGTCCACAGACACTGCATGACATTGCCCCAACCCTCGTCCACACACAATACATCACATTGCCCCAACCCGAGTCCACAGACACAACATCACATTGCCCTAACCCTAGTCCACAGACACTACATCACATTGCCCCAACCCTAGTCCACAGACACTGCATGACATTGCCCCAACCCTAGTCCACACACAATACATCACATTGCCCCAACCCGAGTCCACAGACACTACATCACATTGCCCTAACCCTAGTCCACACACACTACATCACATTGCCCTAACCCTAGTTCACAGACACTACATCACATTGCCCCAACCCTAGTCCACAGACACTGCATCACATTGCCCGAACCGTAATCCTCAGACACTACATCACATTTCCCGAACCCAAGTCCACAGACACGACATCACATTGCCCGAACCCTCGTCCACAGACACTGCATGACATTGCCCTAACACTAGTCCACACACACTACATCACATTGCCCTAACCCTAGTCCACGGACACTGCATCGCATTGCCCCAACCCTAGTCCACAGACACTGCATCACATTGCCCGAATCCTAGTCCACAGACACTACATCACATTGCCCTAACACTCGTCCACACACACTACATCACATTGCCCAAACCCAAGTCCACCGACACTACATCACATTGCCCTAACCCTAGTCCACACACACTACATCACATTATCCCAATCCTAGTCCACAGACACTACATCACATTGCCCTTACCCAAGTCCACAGACACTGCATGACATTGCCCGAACCCAAGTCCACAGACACTGCATGACATTGCCCTATCCCGAGTCCACAGACGCTACATCACATTGCCCTAACCCTAGTCCACAGACACTGCATGACATTGCCCTAACGCTAGTCCACAGACACTACATCACATTGCCCCAAACGTAGTCCACAGACACTGCATGACATTGCCCCAACCCTTGTCCACACACACTGCATCACATTGCTCCAACACTAGTCCACAGACACTGCATGACATTGCCCTAACCCTAGTCCACACACACTACATCACATTGCCCTAACCCTAGTCCACGGACACGGCATCGCATTGCCCCAACCCTTGTCCACAGACACTACATCACATTGCCCTAACCCTAGTCCACAGACACTACATCACATTGCCCTAACCCTAGTCCACAGACACTACATCACATTGCCCTAACCCTAGTCCACAGACACTACATCACATTGCCCCAACCCTAGTCCACAGACACTGCATCACATTGCCACAACCCTAGTCCACAGACACTACATCAGATTGCCCCAACCCTAGTCCACAGACACTGCATCACATTGCCCTAACCGTAGTCCACACACACTACATCACATTGCCCTAACCCTAGTCCACAGACACTGCATCACATTGCCCGAACCGTAATCCTCAGACACTACATCACATTGCCCAAACCCTAGTCCACAGACACTGCATCACATTGCCCTGACCATCGTCCACACACACTACATCACATTGCCCAAACCCTAGTCCACAGACACTACATCACATTGCCCTAACCCTAGTCCACAGACACTACATCACATTGCCCCAACCCTAGTCCACAGACACTGCATGACATTGCCCCAACCCTCGTCCACACACAATACATCACATTGCCCCAACCCGAGTCCACAGACACAACATCACATTGCCCTAACCCTAGTCCACAGACACTACATCACATTGCCCCAACCCTAGTCCACAGACACTGCATGACATTGCCCCAACCCTAGTCCACACACACTACATCACATTGCCCAAACCCTAGTCCACAGACACTACATCACATTGCCGTAACCCTCGTCCACACACACTACATCACATTGCCCAAACTCTAGTCCACAGACACTACATCACATTGCCCTAACCCTAGTTCACAGACACTACATCACATTGCCCTAACCCTAGTCCACAGACACTACATCACATTGCCCCAACCCTAGTCCACAGACACTGCATGACATTGCCCCAACCCTAGTCCACACACAATACATCACATTGCCCCAACCCGAGTCCACAGACACTACATCACATTGCCCTAACCCTAGTCCACACACACTACATCACATTGCCCTAACCCTAGCTCACAGACACTACATCACATTGCCCCAACCCTAGTCCACAGACACTGCATCACATTGCCCGAACCGTAATCCTCAGACACTACATCACATTTCCCGAACCCAAGTCCACAGACACGACATCACATTGCCCGAACCCTCGTCCACAGACACTGCATGACATTGCCCTAACACTAGTCCACACACACTACATCACATTGCCCTAACCCTAGTCCACGGACACTGCATCGCATTGCCCCAACCCTAGTCCACAGACACTGCATCACATAGCCCGAATCCTAGTCCACAGACACTACATCACATTGCCCTAACACTCGTCCACACACACTACATCACATTGCCCAAACCCAAGTCCACCGACACTACATCACATTGCCCTAACCCTAGTCCACACACACTACATCACATTATCCCAATCCTAGTCCACAGACACTACATCACATTGCCCTTACCCAAGTCCACAGACACTGCATGACATTGCCCGAACCCAAGTCCACAGACACTGCATGACATTGCCCTAACCCGAGTCCACAGACGCTACATCACATTGCCCTAACCCTAGTCCACAGACACTGCATGACATTGCCCTAACGCTAGTCCACAGACACTACATCACATTGCCCCAAACGTAGTCCACAGACACTGCATGACATTGCCCCAACCCTTGTCCACACACACTGCATCACATTGCTCCAACACTAGTCCACAGACACTGCATGACATTGCCCTAACCCTAGTCCACACACACTACATCACATTGCCCTAACCCGAGTCCACGGACACGGCATCGCATTGCCCCAACCCTTGTCCACAGACACTACATCACATTGCCCTAACCCTAGTCCACAGACACTACATCACATTGCCCTAACCCTAGTTCACAGACACTACATCACATTGCCCTAACCCTAGTCCACAGACACTACATCACATTGCCCCAACCCTAGTCCACAGACACTGCATCACATTGCCACAACCCTAGTCCACAGACACTACATCAGATTGCCCCAACCCTAGTCCACAGACACTGCATCACATTGCCCTAACCGTAGTCCACACACACTACATCACATTGCCCTAACCCTAGTCCACAGACACTGCATCACATTGCCCGAACCGTAATCCTCAGACACTACATCGCATTTCCCGAACCCATGTCCACAGACACGACATCACATTGCCCGAACCATGGTCTACACACACTACATCACATTGCCCCAACCCTAGTCCACAGACACTGCATCACATTGCCCTAACCGTAGTCCACACACACAACATCACATTGCCCAAACCCAGGTCCACAGACACTACATCACATTGCCCTAACCATAGTCCATACACACTACATCATATTGCCCGAACCCAAGTCCACCGACACGACATCACATTGCCCTAACCCTAGTCCACACACACTACATCACATTATCCCAACCCTAGTCCACAGACACTACATCACATTGCCCTTACCCAAGTCCACAGACACTGCATGACATTGCCCTAACCCTAGTCCACAGACACTACATCACATTGCTCTAACACTCGTCCACAGACACTGCATGACATTGCCCTAACCCTAGTCCACACACACTACATCACATTGCCCTAACCCTAGTCCACGGACACTGCATCGCATTGCCCCCACCCGAGTCCACAGACACGACATCACATTGCCCCAATCCTACTCCACAGATACTGCATCACATTGCCCCAACCCTAGTCCACAGACACTACATCACATTGCCCCAACCCTAGTCCACAGACACTGCATCACATTGCCCCAACCCTAGTCCACAGACACTGCATCACATTGCCCCAATCCTACTCCACAGATACTGCATCACATTGCCCTAACCCTAGTCCACACACACTACATCACATTGCCCTAACCCGAGTCCACAGACACGACATCACATTGCCCTAACC
Organism: Pristiophorus japonicus; assembly: GCF_044704955.1. Lineage (NCBI taxonomy): Eukaryota > Metazoa > Chordata > Chondrichthyes > Pristiophoridae > Pristiophorus > Pristiophorus japonicus. The sequence continues at coordinate 153,388,597 of NC_091987.1, read as the reverse complement.
CTAGTCCACACACACTACATCACATTGCCCTAACCCTAGTCCACACACACTGCATCACATTGCCCCAACCCTAGTCCACAGACACTGCATCACATTGCCCTAACCCTAATCCACACACACTACATCACATTGCCCAACCCTAGTCCACAGACACTGCATCACATTGCCCCATCCCTAGTCTACACACACTACATCACATTGCCCCAACCCTAGTCCACAGACACGGCATCACATTGCCCCATCCCTAGTCTACACACACTACATCACATTGCCCTAACCCTTGTCCACAGACACTGCATCACATTGCCCCAACCCTAGTCCATAGACACTGCATCACATTGCCCTAACCCTAGTCCACACACACTACATCACATTGCCCTAACCCGAGTCCACACACACTACATCACATTACCCTAACCCTAGTCCACACACACTACATCACATTGCCCTAACACTAGTCCACAGACACTGCATCACATTGCCCCAACCCTAGTCTGCGGACACTGCATCACATTGCCCCATCCCTAGTCTACACACACTACATCACATTGCCACAACCCTAGTCCACAGACACTGCATCACATTGCCCTAATCCTAGTCCACAGACACAACATCACATTGCCCTAACCCTCGTCCACACACACTACATCACATTGCCCAAACCCTAGTCCACAGACACTACATCACATTGCCCTAACCCTAGTCCACAGACACTACATCACATTGCCCTAACCCTAGTTCACAGACACTACATCACATTGCCCCAACCCTAGTCCACAGACACTGCATGACATTGCCCCAACCCTAGTCCACACACAATACATCACATTGCCCCAACCCTAGTCCACAGACACTACATCACATTGCCCTAACCCTAGTCCACACACACTACATCACATTGCCCTAACCCTAGTCCACAGACACTGCATCACATTGCCCGAACCGTAATCCTCAGACACTACATCACATTTCCCGAACCCAAGTCCACAGACACGACATCACATTGCCCTAACCGTAGTCCACACACACAACATCACATTGCCCAAACCCTAGTCCACAGACACTACATCACATTGCCCTAACCCTAGTTCACAGACACTACATCACATTGCCCCAACCCTAGTCCACAGACACTGCATGACATTGCCCCAACCCTAGTCCACACACAATACATCACATTGCCCCAACCCTAGTCCACAGACACTACATCACATTGCCCTAACCCGAGTCCACAGACACTACATCACATTGCCCTAACCCTAGTCCACAGACACTGCATCACATTGCCCCAACCCTAGTCCACAGACACTACATCACATTGCCCCAACCCTAGTCCACAGACACTGCATCACATTGCCCCAACCCTAGTCCACAGACACTACATCACATTGCCCTAACCGTAATCCACAGACACTGCATCACATTGCCCCAACCCTAGTCCACACACACTACATCACATTGCCCCAACCCTAGTCCACAGACACTGCATCACATTGCCCCAACCCTAGTCCACACACAATACATCACATTGCCCCAACCCTAGTCCACAGACACTGCATCACATTGCCCCAAACCTAGTCCACAGACACTACATGACATTGCCCCAAACCTAGTCCACAGACACTACATGACATTGCCCTAACCGTAATCCACAGACACTACATCACATTGCCCTAACCGTAATCCACAGACACTACATCACATTGCCCCAACCCTAGTCCACAGACACTGCATCACATTTCCCCAACCCTAGTCCACAGACACTACATCACATTGCCCAAACCCTAGTTCACAGACAATACATCACATTGCCCTAACCCTAGTCCACAGACACTACATCACATTGCCCTAACCCTAGTTCACAGACAATACATCACATTGCCCTAACCCTAGTCCACAGACACTACATCACATTGCCCTAACCCTCGTCCACACACACGACATCACATTGCCCAAACCCTCGTCCACAGACACTACATCACATTGCCCTAACCCTAGTCCACAGACACTGCATGACATTGCCCCAACCCTCGTCCACAGACACTACATCACATTGCCCTAACCCTAGTTCACAGACACTGCATCACATTGCCCCAACCGTAATCCTCAGACACTGCATCACATTTCCCGAACCCAAGTCCTCAGACACTACATCACATTGCCCTAACCATAGTCCATACACACTACATCACATTGCCCGAACCCAAGTCCACCGACACTACATCACATTGCCCTAAGCCTAGTCCACACACACTACATCACATTATCCCAACCCAAGTCCACAGACACTACATCACATTGCCCTTACCCAAGTCCACAGACACTGCATGACATTGCCCTAACCCGAGTCCACAGACACTACATCACATTGCCCTAACCCAAGTCCACGGACACTGCATCGCATTGCCCCAACCCTAGTCCACAGACACGACATCACATTGCCCCAATCCTACTCCACAGACACTGCATCACATTGCCCCAACCCTAGTCCACACACACTACATCACATTGCCCCAACCCGAGTCCACACACACTACATCACATTGCCCTAACACTAGTCCACAGACACTGCATGACATTGCCCTAAACCTAGTCCACAGACACTACATCACATTGCCCCAACCCTAGTCCACACACACTACATCACATTGCCCTAACACTAATCCACAGACACTGCATGACATTGCCCTAACCCTAGTCCACACACACTACATCACATTGCCCTAACCCTAGTCCACACACACTGCATCACATTGCCCCAACCCTAGTCCACAGACACGACATCACATTGCCCCAATCCTACTCCACAGACACTGCATCACATTGCCCTAACCCGAGTCCACGGACACTACATCACATTGCCCTAACCCTAGTCCACAGACACTGCATCACATTGCCCCATCCCTAGTCTACACACACTACATCACATTGCCACAACCCTAGTCCACAGACATTACGTTACATTGCCCCAACCCTAGTCCACAGACACTGCATCACATTGCCCTAACCCAAGTCCACAGACACTGCATCACATTGCCCCAACCCTAGTCCACAGACACGACATCACGTTGCCCCAATCCTACTCCACAGACACTGCATCACATTGCCCTAACCCTAGTCCACGGACACTACATCACATTGCCCTAACCCTAGTCCACAGACACTGCATCACATTGCCCCATCCCTAGTCTACACACACTACATCACATTGCCACAACCCTAGTCCACAGACATTACGTTACATTGCCCCAACCCTAGTCCACAGACACTGCATCACATTGCCCTAACCCAAGTCCACAGACACTGCATCACATTGCCCCAACCCTAGTCCACACACACTGCATCACTTTGCCCTAACCCTAGTCCACGGACACTACATCACATTGCCCGAACCCGAGTCCACAGACACTACATCACATTGCCCCATCCCTAGTCTACACACACTACATCACATTGCCACAACCCTAGTCCACAGACATTACGTTACATTGCCCCAACCCTAGTCCACAGACACTGCATCACATTGCCCCAACCCAAGTCCACAGACACTGCATCACATTGCCCCAACCCTAGTCCACACACACTGCATTACATTGCCCTAACCCTAGTCCACAGACACTGCATCTCATTGCCCCATCCCTAGTCTACACACACTACATCACATTGCCCCAACCCCAGTCCACAGACATTGCATCACATTGCCCTAACCCTAGTCCACACACACTAAATCACATTTCCCCGACCCTAGTCCACAGACACTACATCACATTGCCCCAACCCTAGTCCACACACACTGCATCACATTGCCCTAATCCTAGTCCACAGACACTTCATCACATTGCCCCAACCCAAGTCCACAGACACTGCATCACATTGCCCCAACCCTAGTCCACACACACTGCATCACATTGCCCTAATCCTAGTCCACAGACACTTCATCACATTGCCCCAACCCTAGTCCACAGACACTACATCACATTGCCCCAACCCTAGGCCACACACACTGCATCGCATTGCCCCAACCCTAGTCCACAGACACTGCATCACATTGCCCCAACCCTAGTCCACACACACTGCATCACATTGCCCTAACACTAGTCCACAGACACTGCATCACATTGCCCCAACCCTAGTCTGCGGACACTGCATCACATTGCCCCATCCCTAGTCTACACACACTACATCACATTGCCACAACCCTAGTCCACAGACACTACGTTACATTGCCCAGACCCTAGTCCACACACTGCATCACGTTGCCCTAACCCTAGTCCACACACACTACATCACATTGCCCTAACCCTAGTCCACACACACTACATCACATTGCCCTAACACTATTCCACAGACACTGCATCACATTGCCCCAACCCTAGTCTGCGGAAACTGCATCACTTTGCCCCATCCCTCGTCTCCACACACTACATCACATTGCCACAATCCTCGTCCACAGACACTACGTTACATTGCCCCAACCCTAGTCCACACACACTGCATCACATTGCCCCAACCCAAGTCCACAGACACTGCATCACATTGCCCCAACCCTAGTCCACAGACACTGCATCACATTGCCCCAACCCTAGTCCACAGACACTGCATCACATTGCCCCAACCCTAGTCCACACACACTGCATTACATTGCCCTAACCCTAGTCCACACACACTACATCACATTGCCCTAAACCTAGTCCACAGACACGGCATCACATTGCCCCATCCCGAGTCAACACACACGACATCACATTGCCCTAACCCTAGTCCACAGACACGACATCACATTGCCCCAAACCTAGTCCACACACACTGCATCACATTACCCCAACCCTAGTCCACAGACACTGCATCACATTGCCCTAACCCTAATCCACAGACACTGCATCACATTGCCCTAACCCTAGTCCACAGACACTGCATCACATTGCCCTAACCCTAGTCCACAGACACTGCATCACATTGCCCCAACCCTAGTCCACACACACTGCATCACATTGCCCTAACACTAGTCCACAGACACTGCATCACATTGCCCCAACCCTTGTCCACAGACACTACAGCACATTGCCCTAACCCTACTCCACACACACTGCATCACATTGCCCCAACCCTTGTCCACAGACACGACATCACATTGCCCCAACCCTAATCCACAGACACTGCATCACATTTCCCCAACCCTAGTCCACACACAATACATCACATTGCCCTAACCGTAGTACGCAGACACTACATCACATTGCCCCAACCCTAGTCCACAGACATTACATCACATTGCCCTAACACTAGTCCACACACTGCATCACATTGCCTCAACCCTAGTCCACAGACACTACATCACATTGCCCTAACCCTAGTCCACAGACACTGCATCACATTGCCCCAACCCTAGTCCACAGACACTGCATCACATTGCCCCATCCCTAGTCCACACACACTACATCACATTGCCCTAACCCAAGTCCACAGACACTGCATCACATTGCCCCAACCCTAGTCCACACACACTGCATTACATTGCCCTAACCCTAGTCCACACACACTACATCACATTGCCCCAACCCTAGTCCACAGACACTACATCACATTGCTCTAACCCTAGTCCACAGACACAGCATCACATTGCCCTAACCCTAGTCCACAGACACTGCATCTCATTGCCCCATCCCGAGTCTACACACACTACATCACATTGCCCCAACCCTGGTCCACAGACACTGCATCACATTGCCCCAACCCTAGTCCACAGACACGACATCACATTGCCCCAATCCTACTCCACAGACACTGCATCACATTGCCCTAACCCTAGTCCACGGACACTACATCACATTGCCCTAACCCTAGTCCACAGACACTGCATCACATTGCCCCATCCCTAGTCTACACACACTACATCACATTGCCACAACCCTAGTCCACAGACATTACGTTACATTGCCCCAACCCTAGTCCACAGACACTGCATCACATTGCCCTAACCCAAGTCCACAGACACTGCATCACATTGCCCCAACCCTAGTCCACACACACTGCATCACTTTGCCCTAACCCTAGTCCACGGACACTACATCACATTGCCCTAACCCGAGTCCACAGACACTGCATCACATTGCCCCATCCCTAGTCTACACACACTACATCACATTGCCACAACCCTAGTCCACAGACATTACGTTACATTGCCCCAACCCTAGTCCACAGACACTGCATCACATTGCCCTAACCCAAGTCCACAGACACTGCATCACATTGCCCCAACCCTAGTCCACACACACTGCATTACATAGCCCTAACCCTAGTCCACAGACACTGCATCTCATTGCCCCATCCCTAGTCTACACACACTACATCACATTGCCCCAACCCCAGTCCACACACACTGCATCACATTGCCCCAACCCTCGTCCACGCACATTAAATCACATTGCCCGAACCCAAGTCCACAGACACTACATCACGTTGCCCCAACCCTAGTCCACACACACTACATCACATTGCCCGAACCCTACTCCACAGACACTGCATCACATTGCCCGAACCCGAGTCCACAGACACTGCATCTCATTGCCCCATCCCTAGTCTACACACACTACATCACATTGCCCCAACCCCAGTCCACACACACTGCATTACATTGCCCTAACCCTAGTCCACACACACTACATCACATTGCCCTAAACCTAGTCCACAGACACGGCATCACATTGCCCCATCCCGAGTCAACACACAATACACCACATTGCCCTAACCCTAGTCCACAGACACGACATCACATTGCCCCAAACCTAGTCCACACACACTACATCACATTGCCCTAAATCTAGTCCACAGACACGGCATCACATTGCCCCATCCCGAGTCAACACACAATACACCACATTGCCCCAACCCTAGTCCACAGACACTGCATCACATTGCCCTAACCCTAATCCACACACACTGCATCACATTGCCCCAACCCTAGTCCACAGATACTGCATCACATTGCCCCAACCCTAGTCCACAGACACTGCATCACATTGCCCTAACCCTAGTCCACAGACACTGCATCACATTGCCCCAACCCTAGTCCACACACACTGCATCACATTTCCCTAACACTAGTCCACAGACACTGCATCACATTGCCCCAACCCTTGTCCACAGACACTACATCACATTGCCCTAACCCTACCCCACACACACTGCATCACATTGCCCCAACCCTAATCCACAGACACTGCATCACATTTCCCCAACCCTAGTCCACACACAATACATCACATTGCCCTAACCGTAGTACACAGACACTACATCACATTGCCCCAACCCTAGTCCACAGACATTACATCACATTGCCCTAACAATAATCCACACACTGCATCACATTGCCTCAACCCTAGTCCACAGACACTACATCACATTGCCCTAACCCTAGTCCACAGACACTGCATCACATTGCCCCAACCCTAGTCCACACACACTGCATTACATTGCCCTAACCCTAGTCCACAGACACTGCATCTCATTGCCCCATCCCTAGTCTACACACACTACATCACATTGCCCCAACCCCAGTCCACAGACATTGCATCACATTGCCATAACCCTAGTCCACACACACTGCATTACATTGCCCTAACCCTAGTCCACACACACTAAATCACATTTCCCCGACCCTAGTCCACAGACACTACATCACATTGCCCTAATCCTAGTCCACAGACACTTCATCACATTGCCCCAACCCTAGTCCACAGACACTACATCACATTGCCCCAACCCTAGTCCACAGACACTGCATCACATTGCCCCAACCCTAGTCCACACACACTGCATCACATTGCCCTAACACTAGTCCACAGACACTGCATCACATTGCCCCAACCCTAGTCTGCGGACACTGCATCACATTGCCCCATCCCTAGTCTACACACACTACATCACATTGCCACAACCCTAGTCCACAGACACTACGTTACATTGCCCCAACCCTAGTCCACACACACTGCATCACATTGCCCCAACCCAAGTCCACAGACACTGCATCACATTGCCCCAACCCTAGTCCACAGACACTGCATCACATTGCCCCAACCCTAGTCCACAGACACTGCATCACATTGCCCCAACCCTAGTCCACACACACTGCATTACATTGCCCTAACCCTAGTCCACACACACTACATCACATTGCCCTAAACCTAGTCCACAGACACGGCATCACATTGCCCCATCCCGAGTCAACACACACGACATCACATTGCCCTAACCCTAGTCCACAGACACGACATCACATTGCCCCAAACCTAGTCCACACACACTGCATCACATTACCCCAACCCTAGTCCACAGACACTGCATCACATTGCCCTAACCCTAATCCACAGACACTGCATCACATTGCCCTAACCCTAGTCCACAGACACTGCATCACATTGCCCTAACCCTAGTCCACAGACACTGCATCACATTGCCCCAACCCTAGTCCACACACACTGCATCACATTGCCCTAACACTAGTCCACAGACACTGCATCACATTGCCCCAACCCTTGTCCACAGACACTACAGCACATTGCCCTAACCCTACTCCACACACACTGCATCACATTGCCCCAACCCTTGTCCACAGACACGACATCACATTGCCCCAACCCTAATCCACAGACACTGCATCACATTTCCCCAACCCTAGTCCACACACAATACATCACATTGCCCTAACCGTAGTACGCAGACACTACATCACATTGCCCCAACCCTAGTCCACAGACATTACATCACATTGCCCTAACACTAGTCCACACACTGCATCACATTGCCTCAACCCTAGTCCACAGACACTACATCACATTGCCCTAACCCTAGTCCACAGACACTGCATCACATTGCCCCAACCCTAGTCCACAGACACTGCATCACATTGCCCCATCCCTAGTCCACACACACTACATCACATTGCCCTAACCCAAGTCCACAGACACTGCATCACATTGCCCCAACCCTAGTCCACACACACTGCATTACATTGCCCTAACCCTAGTCCACACACACTACATCACATTGCCCCAACCCTAGTCCACAGACACTACATCACATTGCTCTAACCCTAGTCCACAGACACAGCATCACATTGCCCTAACCCTAGTCCACAGACACTGCATCTCATTGCCCCATCCCGAGTCTACACACACTACATCACATTGCCCCAACCCTGGTCCACAGACACTGCATCACATTGCCCCAACCCTAGTCCACAGACACGACATCACATTGCCCCAATCCTACTCCACAGACACTGCATCACATTGCCCTAACCCTAGTCCACGGACACTACATCACATTGCCCTAACCCTAGTCCACAGACACTGCATCACATTGCCCCATCCCTAGTCTACACACACTACATCACATTGCCACAACCCTAGTCCACAGACATTACGTTACATTGCCCCAACCCTAGTCCACAGACACTGCATCACATTGCCCTAACCCAAGTCCACAGACACTGCATCACATTGCCCCAACCCTAGTCCACACACACTGCATCACTTTGCCCTAACCCTAGTCCACGGACACTACATCACATTGCCCTAACCCGAGTCCACAGACACTGCATCACATTGCCCTAACCCTAGTCCACGGACACTACATCACATTGCCCTAACCCTAGTCCACGGACACTACATCACATTGCCCTAACCCGAGTCCACAGACACTGCATCACATTGCCCCAACCCTAGTCCACACACACTGCATTACATAGCCCTAACCCTAGTCCACAGACACTGCATCTCATTGCCCCATCCCTAGTCTACACACACTACATCACATTGCCCCAACCCCAGTCCACACACACTGCATCACATTGCCCCAACCCTCGTCCACGCACATTAAATCACATTGCCCGAACCCGAGTCCACACACACTACATCACATTGCCCGAACCCTACTCCACAGACACTGCATCACATTGCCCGAACCCGAGTCCACAGACACTGCATCTCATTGCCCCATCCCTAGTCTACACACACTACATCACATTGCCCCAACCCCAGTCCACACACACTGCATTACATTGCCCTAACCCTAGTCCACACACACTACATCACATTGCCCTAAACCTAGTCCACAGACACGGCATCACATTGCCCCATCCCGAGTCAACACACAATACACCACATTGCCCTAACCCTAGTCTACAGACACGACATCACATTGCCCCAAACCTAGTCCACACACACTACATCACATTGCCCTAAATCTAGTCCACAGACACGGCATCACATTGCCCCATCCCGAGTCAACACACAATACACCACATTGCCCCAACCCTAGTCCACAGACACTGCATCACATTGCCCTAACCCTAATCCACACACACTGCATCACATTGCCCCAACCCTAGTCCACAGATACTGCATCACATTGCCCCAACCCTAGTCCACAGACACTGCATCACATTGCCCTAACCCTAGTCCACAGACACTGCATCACATTGCCCTAACCCTAGTCCACACACACTGCATCACATTTCCCTAACACTAGTCCACAGACACTGCATCACATTGCCCCAACCCTTGTCCACAGACACTACATCACATTGCCCTAACCCTACCCCACACACACTGCATCACATTGCCCCAACCCTTGTCCACAGACACGACATCACATTGCCCCAACCCTAATCCACAGACACTGCATCACATTTCCCCAACCCTAGTCCACACACAATACATCACATTGCCCTAACCGTAGTACACAGACACTACATCACATTGCCCCAACCCTAGTCCACAGACATTACATCACATTGCCCTAACAATAATCCACACACTGCATCACATTGCCTCAACCCTAGTCCACAGACACTACATCACATTGCCCTAACCCTAGTCCACAGACACTGCATCACATTGCCCCAACCCTAGTCCACAGACACTGCATCACATTGCCCGAACCCTCGTCCACACACACTGCATCACATTGCCCTAACCCGAGTCCACACACACTGCATCACATTGCCCCAACCCTAGTCCACACACACTACATCACATTGCCCTAACCCTAGTCCACAGACAGTGCATCACATTGCCCCAACCCTAGTCCACACACACTGCATTACATTGCCCTAACCCTAGTCCACACACACTAAATCACATTGCCCCAACCGTCGTCCACAGACACTACATCACATTGCCCCAACCCTAGTCTGCGGACACTGCATCACATTGCCCTAACCCTAGTCCACACACACTACATCACATTGCCCTAACACTATTCCACAGACACTGCATCACATTGCCCCAACCCTAGTCCACACACACTGCATCACATTGCCCCAACCCTAGTCCACAGACACTGCATCACATTGCCCCAACCCTAGTCCACAGACACTGCATCACATTGCCCCAACCCTAGTCCACAGACACTGCATCACATTGCCCCAACCCTGGTCCACAGACACTGCATCACATTGCCCCAACCCTAGTCCACACACACTGCATTACATTGCCCTAACCCTAGTCCACACACACTACATCACATTGCCCCAACCCTAGTCCACACACACTACATCACATTGCCCCATCCCTAGTCTACACACACTACATCACATTGCCCTAACCCTAGTCCACACACACTGCATTACATTGCCCTAACCCTAGTCCACACACACTACATCACATTGCCCCATCCCTAGTCTACACACACTACATCACATTGCCCTAACCCTAGTCCACAGACACGGCATCACATTGCCCCAAGCCTAGTCCACACACACTGCATCACATTGCCCCAACCCTAATCCACACACACTAAATCACATTGCCCCAACCCTAGTCCACAGATACTGCATCACATTGCCCCAACCCTAGTCCACAGACACTGCATCACATTGCCCTAACCCTAGTCCACAGACACTGCATCACATTGCCCCAGCCCTAGTCCACACACACTACATCACATTGCCCTAACACTAGTCCACAGACACGACATCACTTTGCCCCAACCCTAATCCACAGACACTGCATCACATTTCCCCAACCCTAGTCCACACACAATACATCACATTGCCCTAACCCTAGTCCACAGACACTGCATCACATTGCCCTAATCCTAGTCCGCAGACACTACATCACATTGCCCTAACCCTCGTCCACACACACTACATCACATTGCCCAAACCCTAGTCCACAGACACTACATCACATTGCCCTAACCCTAGTCCACAGACACTACATCACATTGCCCTAACCCTAGTTCACAGACACTACATCACATTGCCCCAACCCTAGTCCACAGACACTACATCACATTGCCCTAACCCTAGTTCACAGACACTACATCACATTGCCCCAACCCTAGTCCACAGACACTGCATCACATTGCCCGAACCGTAATCCTCAGACACGACATCACATTGCCCGAACCCTAGTCTACACACACTACATCACATTGCCCCAAACCTAGTCCACAGACACTGCATGACATTGCCCTAACGCTAGTCCACAGACACTACATCACATTGCCCCAAACGTAGTCCACAGACACTACATGACATTGCCCCAACCCTAGTCCACACACACGACATCACATTGCTCTAACACTAGTCCACAGACACTGCATGACATTGCCCTAACCCTAGTCCACACACACTACATCACATTGCCCTAACCCTAGTCCACGGACACTGCATCGCATTGCCCCAACCCTAGTCCACAGACCCCACATCACATTGCCCCAATCCTACTCCACAGATACTGCATCGCATTGCCCCAACCCTAGTCCACACACACTACATCACATTGCTCTAACCCTAGTCCACAGACACTGCATCACATTGCCCCAACCCTAGTCCACAGACACTACATCACATTTCCCCAACCCTAATCCACAGACACTACATCACATTGCCCTAACCCTAGTCCACAGACACGACATCACATTGCCCAAACCCTCGTCCACAGACACTGCATGACATTACCCCAACCCTAGTCCACACACAATACATCACATTGGCCCAACCCTAGTCCACAGACACTGCATCACATTGCCCTAACCCTAGTTCACAGACACTACATCACATTGCCCCAACCCTAGTCCACAGACACTGCATCACATTGCCCGAACCGTAATCCTCAGACACTACATCACATTTCCCGAACCCAAGTCCACAGACACGACATCACATTGCCCGAACCCTAGTCTACACACACTACATCACATTGCCCCAACCCTAGTCCACAGACACTGCATCACATTGCCCTAACCGTAGTCCACACACACAACATCACATTGCCCTAACCCTAGTCCACACACAATACATCACATTGCCATAACCCTAGTCCACGGACACTGCATCGCATTGCCCCAACCCTAGTCCACAGACACGACATCACATTGCCCCAATCCTACTCCACAGACACTGCATCACATTGCCCCAACCCTAGTCCACAGACACTGCATCACATTGCCCCAACCCTAGTCCATAGACACTGCATCACAATGCCCCAACCCTAGTCCACAGACACTGCATCACATTGCCCCAACCCTAGTCCACACACACTACATCACATTGCCCTAACCCTAGTCCACACACACTACATCACATTGCCCCAACCCTAGTCCACACACAATACATCACATTGGCCCAACCCTAGTCCACAGACACTGCATCACATTGCCCTAACCCTAGTTCACAGACACTACATCACATTGCCCCAACCCTAGTCCACAGACACTGCATCACATTGCCCGAACCGTAATCCTCAGACACTACATCACATTTCCCGAACCCAAGTCCACAGACACGACATCACATTGCCCGAACCCTAGTCTACACACACTACATCACATTGCCCCAACCCTAGTCCACAGACACTGCATCACATTGCCCTAACCGTAGTCCACACACACAACATCACATTGCCCAAACCCAAGTCCACAGACACTACATCACATTGCCCTAACCATAGTCCATACACACTACATCACATTGCCCTAACCCAAGTCCACCGACACTACATCACATTGCCCTAAACCTAGTCCACACACACTACATCACATTATCCCAACCCTAGTCCACAGACACTACATCACATTACCCTTACCCAAGTCCACAGACACTGCATGACATTGCCCTAACCCAAGTCCACAGACACTGCATGACATTGCCCTAACGCTAGTCCACAGACACTACATCACATTGCCCCAAACGTAGTCCACAGACACTGCATGACATTGCCCCAACCCTAGTCCACACTCACTACATCACATTGCTCTAACACTAGTCCACAGACACTGCATGACATTGCCCTAACCCTAGTCCACACACAATACATCACATTGCCATAACCCTAGTCCACGGACACTGCATCGTATTGCCCCAACCCTAGTCCACACACACGACATCACATTGCCCTAACCCTAGTCCACAGACACTGCATCACATTGCCCCAACCCTAGTCCACAGACACGACATCACATTGCTCTAACCCTAGTCCACAGACACTGCATCACGTTGCCCTAACCCTAGTCCACAGACACTGCATCACGTTGCCCTAACCCTAGTCCACAGACACTGCATCACGTTGCCCTAACCCTAGTCCACAGACACTGCATCACATTGCCCCAACCCTCGTCCACAGACACTGCATCACATTGCCCCAACCCTAGTCCATAGACACTGCATCACAATGCCCCAACCCTAGTCCACAGACACTGCATCACATTGCCCCAACCCTAGTCCACACACACTACATCACATTGCCCTAACCCTAGTCCACACACACTACATCACATTGCCCCAACCCTAGTCCACACACACTACATCACATTGCCCTAACCCTAGTCCACACACACGACATCACATTGCCCTAACCCTAGTCTACGGACATTGCATCACATTGCCCCAACCTTCGTCCACAGACACTACATCACATTGCCCCATCCCTAGTCCACAGACACTGCATCACATTGCCCTCACCCTAGTCCACACACACTACATCACATTGCCCTAACCATAGTCCACACACACTACATCACATTGCCCTCACACTAGTCCACACACACTACATCACATTGCCCTTACCCTAGTCCACAGACACTACATCACATTGCCCCAACCCTAGTCCACAGACACTGCATCACATTGCCCCAACCCTAGTCCACAGACATTGCATCACATTGCCCCAACCCTGGTCCACAGACACTGCATCACATTGCCCCATCCCTCGTCCACACACATTAAATCACATTGCCCCAACCCTAATCCACACACACTGCATCACATTGCCCCAACCCTAGTCCACACACACTGCATCACATTGCCCCAACCCGAGTCCACACACACTGCATCACATTGCTCTAACCCTAGTCCACAGACACAGCATCACATTGCCCCAACCCTAGTCGGCAGATCCATGTTTAATGGCCTTGGAAGTTGCATGTTTTTCATCAAGAGGATATCGAAGTGCGGAAACATCTTATGAGATCTCAGAAGGCAATCTTAATAATGTGTAAAGATCATTTATGGCAAATAGGGTGCCACACTCAGCCTACCTATGTGTCATACATTTTAGGAGGCAACCCACAGAGTGCAGAGAGACAGCAGCAGCATGAGAATAAATAGTGTCAGATTTATCATTTAAGTAATAAATGAGTGTATGAATAAAAATTGTACTCACTCTAACGACCCCACACAGATCATTAAACCTTTTCCGGCTCTGCTTCCCACTCCTGGCCAATTGTCTGAGGCAGAGACCTGCTCAACCATTTCCCTCCATATTCTGTTAAAAATGTCTGGCGGGGGTCTAGATCCCCTGTCCGGTAATTCCTGCCATCTTCTCTCCACAGCCCCCACTAGAGCTTCGTTAGCCTCTCAGGAAAATCGCCTGGCCCGCTGTCTGCCATCCTCCTCCTCCATCATCAAAATCCAATTATAAAATGGCTGATTCAGCCCTGGGTGTACTGTGCATGTTCGCTGCCGCGGCCGCGCCCTGCATTAGCGTTTGCGATGGGACAGCAGACCAGAAGCACGGGGGGGAAAAAAAAGATTTGCGCATGCGCAGAAGGGACGATTTTTTTTAGTGCCGGAACTTTCAGCTCTGGCACACAAATACTGTGGTGCAACGCCCGTTAGCGCTAATCCCGTTGTGAACTTTCATTTGGCGAAAGTTGCACGCTCTGGCGCTAATGATAAGCCGTCGCTAAAATTTTGATTTTTGTCGCGATTTGCGCCCAGAAATGGGCAAAATCACAAAAAGCTGAAAATCCAGCTCAAAGTATCCCTTTGTTGCTCGTAAAGTGTAAGGCCCACAAACCAAAGTCTGGTAAAGTGTAAGACTCAGAAACCAAACACCGCTCCTATATAGAATGACCGAATGGGAGAATAATTCCAACTTTAAGAGGCCCACCTAAGGTAAATGGGTAAGAAAATGGAGGAAGTTTTTAAAAAGCATGTAATGAATGTGTCAGGAACCATAAGAAAGGAAACCGAATAATACCATGGGTGCAGGTCCCACCCCTGGCCAGAACTGTGCTTTCACCAAGACTCTACATTGCAAAATCAACCCGGCTGCCTGGGCCTCCAGTGGTCAGAGACCTTGGTGCTGAACTTTCCGTCTCCTCCCAGGATTGGAGAAATCCTCACCCTGTAAAGAATATGTACTTGGTACTGATGTTCCAATTTACTTTCCGAAAGCTATATAACAATACCTACATTTCAGTGCCTCTCTTTATCCAAAGCCAACTGTCTTTATGCAATTTACCCTTCGAGTGATGGACAAAAGTCAGAAAATCTATGGCAGGTCACACTATTAAAGAAATACTTGCATTTAGATAGTGACTTTCACAACCTCAGGACATCCCAAAGCTCCGTACAGCCAATAAAGCACTTTTTGAAGTGCAATCACTATTGCAATGTAGGAAACACGACATCCAATTTACAAAGATCCCACAAACAGCAATGTGATAATGACCAGATAATCTATTTTAGTGATATTGGTTAAGGGATAAATATTGGTCCCAAGACACCGGTGATAACTCCCCTGCTCTTTTTCGAAATAGTGCCATGGGATCTTTTAGGTCCACTTGAGAGGGCAGACGAGGCCTCACTTTAACGTCTCATCTGAAAGACAGCACCTCCGACAGTGCGGCACTCCCTCAGCACTGCACTGGAGTGTCAGCCTGGATTATGTGCTCAAGTTCCTGGAGTGGGACTTGAACCCACAACCTTCCGACTCAGGTGAGAGAGAGCTCTCCATGCTGACACTCCCACCATCTGTAACAGTAATAGCTGCATTTCTATCAATCCAACGGTGCCAGTTTCTCAGCTGACCAGGAAACTATTCAGGCTTATTTTTAATCTCATTAATGCATACTTCAGACACCAGCAATCCTTTCCATGATACATAAATTAGGTCCAGGCGCACCACAATATCATGTGAATAAATGAACCTAGCTTCAGTCTGCATTTTTGGTTCAATTCTACCCAAGTCCATCAGATGTGACGATCCGATTGAAATGCTAATATCTAAGGTTTGCTGTTTGTAGTGCTACTATAAAGAATATTTTTAGGATTTTGCTACAAATGGCACACAGTGGAAATCTCTCCCATTGTCTGATGTTCTAATTAATATTGAAGGAATTTTTTTTTAAATCAACTCATCTCTGGTTCATTCAGTGATCAATCCAGATTGATCTATTGTGAAACACCCACGTATTGGTGTTTGTCCCAAATTGATTGGAGATTTGCTTGGATTTCTAGCCCAGATGACACTTGTCCCCAACACTTACTTATATGGGACTCAATTTTCCCCAGTGATTTGAGCTGTTTTTTTGGCCGCGTCGCTTTTTTTG
This sequence comes from Pristiophorus japonicus, assembly GCF_044704955.1. Lineage (NCBI taxonomy): Eukaryota > Metazoa > Chordata > Chondrichthyes > Pristiophoridae > Pristiophorus > Pristiophorus japonicus. The sequence goes on along the minus strand of NC_091987.1, from coordinate 153,370,756 downwards.
GCCTAAATTAAATAATTCAAGTTTTCCCAATCTTTGTGCGTCAACGTAACTCAGTTAGTTACGATTTTTTAGGCTAGTTTTTTTGCGTTATAGGGGCAGTAACCTGATGTCTGTGCCAGTTTTTCACAATTATGGAAGTTTGGCCAACTTACATTTCTTTTAGGATGACGTATGTGACCACTCCCAAAAACCCTTCTGGGCACTTAAGAAAAAGCAGCGCACATTAAAAAATCGGTGCAGAAAGACACAGTTGTTTTTAGACGAAGTTTTGGAGGGATTTAAATTTTTAAAACTTAAAACACAGGAAATGGAAGTTTAATGGAATTTTTTAAGTTTTCATTTTTCTAAAACTGACATGCCACCACCGAACGTCTCCAAACCGGGCTCGAGGGTCGGAGCGTCGGCCGGCAGAATCGATCCCTCAACCGGACACAGGGGCTCGTGGTTCGGCTTCAAAAGAAGCTCGGGGGAGGGGGGCGGCCTGGGGGGCTGTGGAAGGCAAATGTAAGTCATGAGAAGCCTAAACTATGCATCAAATGAAGTTCGGGGGTGAGGGGGGTGGTGGGATGGGAGGAAGGGGATAAAGGGTTCCCGATCATTGCGCCTGCTCAGACCTGGGTGTGGTCCATACAAGGGCATCGACCTTGGGGAGAGAGAACAAAGAACTATGCCCTGCCTGCCGTTTTAAGCTTCTTGTAAAAGTACAATTTAATTATAGGGGCAATACTGACAATGCCATACCTCGTGCAAGCCTTCTGCATGATGGCTGTGGAGGAGACAATTGATTCAATGTCATCGCATGAGGAACCTCAGAGCACGTAGGATGATGGGCAGGAGGCCTTACCCACGTCGGGTAAATCGAGACAGGAATTCGTACCTGCACCTGAGTGATGCAGACTGTGTCAGAAGGCTGCGTTTCCACAAAGAAGTTGAAACTGAGGTCTGTGAATTAGTAAAAGCAGACTTGCACCCTAAAAGCGTCAGGAGGATTGCTTTGTCAGTTGAAGTGAAGGTTACAGCTGCACTTTCATTCGATGCAACTGGATCATTCCAGGCTACAACTGAGGATGTGTGCGCCATTTCTCAACATGCAACACATATCTACATTCGACAGGTGACAGCTGCACTATATGCCCGGAGGAATGACTACATAAAGTTCCCCATGACCACCCAGGCAATGGCTTCTCCAGGATTGCTGGCTTCCCAAAGGTACAGGGCTGCCTTGATTGTACCCACATTGTCTTGCGAGCACCTTTGAAGGATTCCGAGATGTACAGGAACAGAAAAGGCTTCCACTCCATTAATGTGCAGCTCGTGTGTGACGACATGCATCACATCATGTCAGTCGATGTGCGATACCCTGGCAGCATCCATGATGTGCTCATCCTATGCGACAGCGTTATATCTGTCATGTTTCAGCAGCAGCCAGAAGGGCAGAGCTGGCTACTGAGAGACAAAGGATATGGCCTCGCCACCTGGCTCATGACGCCCCTACGCATAACCCAGACGGAAGCTGACCGTCAATACAACATGTCACACATTGCGATGCACAGCATCATAGAGAGAACCATTGGCATCTTGAAACAGCATTTCTGTTGCCTGGACCATTCCAGAGGTTACTTGCAATACTCCCCTGAGATTGTCGGGCAGTTCACTGTTGTGTGCTGCATGCTGCATCACTTAGCCATCATGAGGCAGCAGCAGCTGGTAGTAGAAGACCCACTTGAGGTGAGAGTGGCTTATGATGAGGAGGAAGATGCAGATGATGAGTATCTTCTTTCGAGTATCTCGAGTACTTCTTGATTGCGGGGGGGCAGGCGATAATGTGGAAGACCCGGCTTGGGCCTTTTAGAGGCTGGTCTGGGGATTAGAGTGGGAGTGGCAGTTGATTCTATCAATGCCCGTTCAGGTCTGGGTGTGTTCTCTTATTTATTGCAGCAGCTAACTCCAAAATTCCCTCCCTCATGTGTCCTGACAGTGTCTCAACTACCTCCAACATTCCCTCCCTTATGTTCACCGACAGTGTATCAGCTACCTGTGATATTCCCTCCCTCATGTTCACCGACGGTGTTCCCATTTCTCATGGGAGTGTTGTTACTTCTCATGACAGTCCCGGTACCTCATCACCCACCCCACTGATAGTGTCCAGGAGTGATCGGGTATGGTCAATGCTCTCCGCACTCATTGCCATCATCTAAACCACATCTGTTAGATCCTGCACCTCAGGAGAGCCATGTTGAGCTCTCCTTCCCCTCCTCACCATTCAATAAGACCATGGCAGATCATTCACCTTAGTACCCCTTTCCTGCTTTCTCTCCATACCCCTTGATCCCTTTAGTCGTGGCTAACTCCCTCTTGAATATATCTCAACAAACTGGCATCAACAACTCTCTGTGGTAGGGAATTCCACAGGTTAACAACTCTCCGAGTGAAGAAGTTTCTCCTCATCTCAGTCCAAAATGGCTTACCCCTTATTCTTAGACTGAGTGGACAAGGGAGAACCAGTGGATGTGGTGTATTTGGACTTTCATAAGGCTTTTGACAAGGTCCCACACAAGAGATTGGTGTGCAAAATTAAAGCACATGGTATTGGGGGTAATGCACTGACGTGGATAGAGAACTGGTTGACAGACAGGAAGCAGAGAGTCGGGATAAACGGGTCCTTTTCAGAATGGCAGGCAGTGACTAGTGGGGTGCCGCAGGGCTCAGTGCTGGGACCCCAGCTATTTACAATATACATTAATGATTTGGATGAAGGAATTGAGTGTAATATCTCCAAGTTTGCAGATGACACTAAACTGGGTGGCGGTGTAAGCTGTGAGGAGGATGCTAAGAGGCTGCAAGGTGACTTGGACAAGTTAGGTGATTGGACAAATGCATGGCAGATGCAGTATAATGTTGATAAATGTGAGGTTATCCACTTTGGAGGCAAAAACACGAAGGCAGAATATTATCTGAATGGCGGCAGATTAGGAAAAGGGGAGAGGCAACGAGACCTGGATGTCATGGTACATCAGTCATTGAAGGTTGGCATGCAGGTACAGCAGGCGATGAAGAGGACAAATGGTATGTTGGCCTTCATAGCTAGGGGTTTTGAGTATAGGAGCAGGGAGGTCTTGCTGCAGTTGTACAGGGCCTTGGTGAGGCCTCACCTGGAATATTGTGTTCAGTTTTGGTCTCCTAATCTGAGGAAGAACGTTCTTGCTATTGAGGGAGTGCTGTTAAGGTTCACCAGACTGATTCCCGGGATGGTTGGACTGACATATGAGGAGAGACTGGATCAACTGGGCCTTTATTCACTGGAGTTTAGAAGGATGAGAGGGGATCTCATAGAAACATATAAAATTCTGGCGGGATTGGACAGGTTAGATGCAGGAAGAATATTCCCGATGTTGGGGAAGTCCAGAACCAGGGGTCACAGTCTAAGGATAAGGGGTAAGCCATTTAGGACTGAGATGAGGAGAAACTTCTTCACTCAAAGTTGTTAACCTGTAGAATTCTCTACCGCAGAGAGTTGTTGATGCCAGTTCGTTGGATATATTTAAGAGGGAGTTAGATGTGGCCCTTACGGCTAAAGGGATCAAGGAGTATGGAGAGAAAGCTTGAAAGGGGTACTGAGATGAATGATCAGCCATGATCTTATTGAATGGTGGTGCAGGCTCGAAGGGCTGAATGGCCTACTCCTGCACCTATTTTCTATGTTTCTCACCCTGGTGTGCCTCGCTGCACCACACCACTGGGACCCACAGCCTGGAACGGTGGGGCCCTGGGTGTACCTCGCTGCACCCCATTGGAATTCCCAGCCCCGAACGGTGGGGCCCTGGGTGTACCTCGCTGTACCCCACTGGGACCCACAGCCTGGGACAGTGGGGCCCTGGGTGTGGCTCGCTGCACACCACTGGGACCCGCAGCCTGGGACGGTGTGGCCCTGGGTGTACCTCGCTGCACCCCACTGGGACCCACAGCCTCGGACGGTGGGGCCCTGGGTGTACCTCGCTGCACCCCACTGGGACCCACAGCCTGGGACGGTGTGGCCCTGGGTGTACCTCGCTGCATCCCACTGGGACCCACAGCCTCGGACGGTGTGGCCCTGGGTGTACCTCGCTGCATCCCACTGGGACCCACAGCCTCGGACGGTGTGGCCCTGGGTGTACCTCGCTGCATCCCACTGGGACCTGCAGCCTGGGACGGTGTGGCCCTGGGTGTGGCTCGCTGCACCCCACTGGGACCCGCAGCCTCGGACAGTGGGGCCCTGGGTGTACCTCGCTGCACCCCACTGGGACCCGCAGCCTGGGACGGTGTGGCCCTGGGTGTGGCTCGCTGCACCCCACTGGGACCCACAGCCTGGGACGGTTGGGCCCTGGGTGTACCTCGCTGCATCCCACTGGGACCCACAGCCTGGGACGGTGGGGCCCTGGGTGTGGCTCGCTGCACCCCACTGGGACCCACAGCCTGGGACGGTGGGGCCCTGGGTGTGGCTCGCTGCACCCCACTGGGACCCACAGCCTGGGACGGTGGGGCCCTGGGTGTGGCTCGCTGCATCCCACTGGGACCCACAGCCTGGGACGGTGGGGCCCTGGGTGTGGCTCGCTGCATCCCACTGGGACCCACAGCCTGGGACGGTGGGGCCCTGGGTGTGGCTCGCTGCACCCCACTGGGACCCACAGCCTGGGACGGTGGGGCCCTGGGTGTACCTCGCTGCACCTCACTGGGACCCGCAGCCTCGAACAGTGGGGCCCTGGGTGTACCTCGCTGCACCCCACTGGGACCCGCAGCCTGGGACGGTGTGGCCCTGGGTGTGGCTCGCTGCACCCCACTGGGACCCGCAGCCTGGGACGGTGGGGCCCTGGGTGTGCCTCGCTGCACCCCACTGGGACCCACAGCCTGGGACGGTGGGGCCCTGGGTGTACCTCGCTGCACCCCACTGGGACCCACAGCCTGGGACGGTGGGGCCCTGGGTGTGGCTCGCTGCATCCCACTGGGACCCACAGCCTGGGAAGGTGGGGCCTTGGGTGTGGCTCGCTGCACCCCACTGGGACCCACAGCCTGGGACGGTGGGGCCCTGGGTGTGGCTCGCTGCATCCCACTGGGACCCACAGCCTGGGACGGTGGGGCCCTGGGTGTGTCTCGCTGCACCCCACTGGGACCCACAGCCTGGGACGGTGGGGCCCTGGGTGTGGCTCGCTGCATCCCACTGGGACCCACAGCCTGGGACGGTGGGGCCCTGGGTGTGTCTCGCTGCACCCCACTGGGACCCACAGCCTGGGACGGTGGGGCCCTGGGTGTGGCTCGCTGCATCCCACTGGGACCCACAGCCTGGGATGGTGGGGCCCTGGGTGTGCCTCGCTGCACCTCACTGGGACCCGCAGCCTGGGACGGTGGGTAACCATGGAATGTCCCACCAACACACAAACTACTCATGGAAGGGGCTGGTACCTCAATGGGCGGCACCTGCACCTTCTCCAGAGTGAGTACAACAGTGGGGGGCTTCATCCATGTCCTCCCCTCACCCTCACCCCCATGCTCTTGGTCTGGAAGGTGGGATTGGAAGATATTCTCCTCTTCAGACTCGTCCGCTGAATCTTCTTCTGCATCGTCAGGATTGGCCTCAAGTTCTGCAAAATATAACAGAACAGACAAATGGTTAGCAGCAGAGGAGGGGGCAGGGTGGGTGGTATGAGTAGGCTCACACAGCGCAGACAGCAGGCTGATCTGAAGGGCCACGATGAATGATAGCACATTGCATCAACCGAAGCGTAGCTGACAGAGACATCTCCATGAACCGAAGCATGGCTAGACCGCGAAGTACTTAACTTTTAGCAAAGCCAGACTGTGGAATTTGCAGGACTTACCCTCTCCCTCGAGTGTGGGCCCAGCTTGAGCAGTGTTAGTTGCTTTTCTCCAGGCAGGACCCCTCAAAGCAGCGACCCTGTCTTCCAAGGGTGTCAGTAGGTGCAGATTTGCCGGGCCTCCTCCTGTTCGAGTTCTTTCCCTTTTGTTGTGTGCCACCTTCCTATGCAAAGATGAAAATATAACTTTTTCGGGAGGGTGTCTTTCTGCTGGGTGGGATATTTACAGCTGGTCACATTTACAATTGCAATTTCATTGAATAAATGAAAATATTACTTACACTAACTACTTGACGAAGGTCCTGCCATTTTTGCACTGACCTCCAGATCTCAGGGTGGTCACCACTGTACAGTAATCTTCTGCAAGTTGGTTCCAGCGTTTCTTCATTTCTTTGGGTGGAACTTTTATGTGACTTCTGCTGGTGTCCAGCTCGTGCCATCCGGCCTCAATCACAGTAACTAGTGCCTCCACTTCATCCTGTGAGAAATTCTTGGTCCTTGAGCCGCGTTGCATCTTGTATTGCAGCTCCGATTTTTCCACTGAGAATTAAAGTTCTCACACACAACTGGCTCTTTAAAAATGGCCGAATGCAGACTGGGAGGTGTACTGGGCATGTGCACCCATAGCAGTTAAGTAAAGAACGTCATTTTTTTCTCGCGCATGTGCAGAAGGGGGAGGAGGGCATCGTTTTTTTCAGCGCAGACATTAGGCTCCACCGCTCGAGGCCACAGGACAGGTTGCACGGCGCCAATTTCAAAAAACAGAACGGGGAAACTTGCTACTTATCTTTTGGAGCAGTCGGGGGGCAAGAAAAATGGGCGTAACTCTGGCAATATGCCAAAAAACGGCATTGGGGAAAATTGTGGTCCTATACTTTAAAACTATATATCGACAACTCGTGCTTGTATGTTTGATGAAATTAGTGCAGCTATTTCCCAGGAGTGACTTGTCTGAAACTGAAACTGCCATCAACACAAGCAGGTATCTATTAATAGAAATAGCATTGTGACATAAACAGTCCCTCTCCCCGGCAACGGCACAACCACACTCTTCATATTTGACCCGGAGATGAGTAACCGACCACATGTATGCACCATCACTAAGATATTTCTACCTCCGTAACATCGCCCATCTCTGCCCCTGCCTCAGCTCATCCGCTGCTGAAGCCCTCATCCATGCCTTTGTTACCTCTAGACCTGACTAATCAAACGCACTCCTGGCTGGCCTCCCACATTCTACCCTACGTAAACTAGAGGTGATCCAAAACTCGGCAGCCCGTGTCCTAACTCGCACCTAGTCCCGCTCACCCATCACCCCCTGTGCTCGCTGACCTACATTGGCTCCCAGTTAAGCAACGCCTCGATTTCAAATTCTCATCCTTGCTTTCAAATCCCTCCATGGCCTCGCCCCTCCCTATCTCTGTAATTTCCTCCAGCTCCACAACCTCCCCGAGATGTCTGCGCTCCTCTAACTCTGCCCTCCTGAGCATCCCTGATTATAATCGCTCAACCATCGGTGGCCATGCCTTCTGTTGCCTGGGCTCCAAGCTCTGGAACTCCCTCCCTAAACCTCTCCGCCTCTCTACCTCGCTTTCCTTCTTTAAGACGCTCCTTAAAACCTACCTCTTTGACCCAGCTGTTGGTCATGTTCCCTAATATCTCCTTATGTGGCTTGATGTCAAATTTTGTTTGATAACGATCCTGTGAAGCGCCTTGGGATATTTTACTCGGTTAAATGCGCTATATAAATACAAGTTGTTGTTGTTTATGACGATGATTATGATGATAATTGGACCATCTGTGTGTGTCTCCACAAACTCAAACTGAATTGCTGCAACATTTGGAAAATCAACACAAACCCTCCAGCATGACCACCCGTGTGGAGCAGCAATATTTTGGATATTATTGGCCTGGATTTTGCGGTAGTAATGACAGTGAAACTGTCAGCACTCGTCATCATTACAACAACATCAACAACACTTGTATTTATATAGCGCCTTTAACGTAGTGAAATGTCCCAGGGTGCTTCACAGGAGTGTTATGAGATAGGAATTTGACACCGAGTCGCATAAATAGAAATTAGCTCAGGTGACAACAAGCTTGGTCAAAGGGGTCGGTTTTAAGGAGTGTCTTGAAGGAGGAAAGAGCGGTAGCGAGGCAGAGAGGTTTAGGGAGGGAGTTCCAGAGCTTGGGGCCTAGGCAACAGAAGGCACGGCCACCAATGGTTGAGTGATTATAATCAGGGATATTCAAGAGGGCAGAATTAGAGCAGCGCAGATATCTCGGGGTTGTGGGGCTGGAGAAGATTATTACTCCATTACAGTTAACAGGACTTGGTGCGAGTTAGGGAACGGGCAGCAGAGTTTTGGATGACCTCAGGTTTAAGGAGAGCAGCAACCTCTGGAGTCAGCGTGTGTGCCGATAAAGGCAGAAATCCTGCGGCTGCTCAGTCACTTGCTGCTCCCCCACAGGGTGTGCTGGGGAACTCGCCCAGAGCTGGCAATCCATTCAAATCACAGGTCCTGGCGAAGGCTTTCCCTCTTACACTGCAATATCACTGCTAACAACCCCACTCCGGAAAAGGTCATGCCTTGTTGAAAGAGGTGTGACTGTGTTTTTAACCGTATATTGACTGCTGAACAACCGTTCTGGCCCTAAAAAAATAATTTTATATTTGTACAATGTCAAATGTTTCCATTAATATGTTAATAATTACACGGGGGTCGAAATCCATTCACTTAGCGCCCCTGGAAAGGGTGGGAACAGGAGCGCTAAAGGGGCCGGAGCCACGGGCGCCGGCATTCGTGCCACTCGGCAGTCAGTGTGCCGGTTCCAGTGGCGCTGACCAGTACCGCCCGGGAACACAGGCCTGTGTGCAATGTCCCCAGTGTCAACAGCGTTCCGATACGCCCCCTGGTGACAGCGCCTGCAAAGGCTGGCGGGTGGAACTGTCCCGGGGCGCGATGGGAAGGTATGATTGGAAAGGGTAAGCTTATTTAATATCTCGCTGATAGAAACATAGAAAATAGGTGCAGGAGTAGGCCATTCGGCCCTTCGAGCCTGCACCACCATTCAATATGATCGTGGCTGATCATGCAACTTCAGTACCCCACAGCAATCAAATATTTTTTGGCTGCCATCGCAAACCATTTCCCAGCGCCAAATTTACCGTCCCGCCGCCATTAGCACCCTAAATAGCCTCGAACCGAATTTCCAGCCCCTGGCTTTTAATATGCCCGCTCCCTCCTCGCCTCCCACCCGACCCCAGGCTGACCTACCGAGATCCTGGGCCAGAAGAAGCCAAGCAAGTAAGGTTTAAAGTTCTAATTTAGATTTCCTTGTGGGGCAGGAATGCTCTACTGGGCCTCACGTGGAAGCCTCGGGTCTCTCTTACCTTGGGATTTCCCCCACCCCATCGCCTCCAATCGGCGAAAGAAAGAGAGTGTGTCCCTCCCCTCCTGTCACCCCCCCCCCCCCCCCCACGGCCCACTGACGCCCGGTGACCGTTCTCGTGGAATACTGATTGCAAAGTCCTGCGGCCGCCCTCCGACCAGGTGGTCAAAATTCACGCCGTACATTTGGTTTTGGACTTGGCAAGAGATTCAATTACAAGGGGGCATAGATTTAAGGTGGTTGGTGGAAGGTTTAGAGGGAATTTGAAGGGGGGGGCTTCTTCACGCAGAGGGTTGTGGGGAACTGGAACTCGCTGCTTGGAAGAGTGGTGGATGCAGAAACCCTCACCACTTTTATAAGGTGCTTAAAGTGCCGTAACCTGCAAGGTTACGGACCTAGAGCTGGTAATTGGAATTAGACTGGATGATCTTTTGTTGGACGGCGCAGATATAATGGTAAGTACTGCAGGGAATAGAATACGGCCAGGGTGATCTCCTGGACTAGTTTCGATCGCCTGGCTGGGTCGGAGAGGAATTTTCCCAGATTTTTTCCCCCAATTGGCTGGGGTTTTTATCTGGTTTGTGCCTCTCCCAGGAGATCACATGGCTCTGGTTGGGGTGGAGTGTAGAATGTTTCAGTCTAAGGGGTATTGCAGTGGTGTGGGGCGGACTGGTTGGGCTGGGTGCTCTTTACCTTTCCGTCATTGTTCATTGTTCATAGGTTTAAATGTAACCTTTAGGGCTGCTGACCGAGGGCCGTGCGGCTCTTTGTCGGCCGGCGTGGACACGATGGGCCGGAATGGCCTCCTTCTGCGCTGTAAATTTCTGTTTATCTGTTTTTATGGGATCTCCAATCTCATGGTAATGTGTCGTTATCAGATGAAAAGGGCTCGGTGTTGAATGGCGTGGTTATAGTGTGCACTGACGGAAATTTCCTGCTGCATCTTTCCCTGACCCAGGGGCCCTGACTGGGACACGAATGTTGGGGGACACAGTTGTGCTACGGTGCGATGCCTGATGACGGAGCTGTACAGCAAGGCTGGCCATAACCGGGAGTGGCGACTGATCCGCAACATCTCGGGCATGCTCAGGAAGAGGATTGAAGTCCTTGCTGAGGTATGTGGACACCACCGTCAACGTGCTGCCCTGAGTCATTGTACCACAGACATTTACAGCACGGAAGGAGGCCATTCGGCCCATCGTGTCTGCACCGGCCGACCAAGAGCTATCCAGCCTAATCCCACATTCCAGCTCTTAGTCTATAGCTCTGTAGGTTGCAGCACTTCAGGTACACATCCAAGTACTTTTTAAATGTGGTGAGGGTTTCTGCCTCTACCACCCTTTCAGGCAGTGAGTTCCAGACCCCCACCACCCTCTGGGTGAAGATATTTCCCCTCAAATCCTCTCTAAACCTCCCCCCAATTACTTTAAATCTATGGCCCCTGGTTGTTGACCTCTCTGCTAAGGGAAATACGTCTGTCCTATCCACTCTATCCAGGCGCCTCATAATTTTATACACCTCAATCAGGTCTCCCCTCAGCCTACTTTGTTCCAAAGAAAACAAACCCAGCCTCTCCAATCTTTCCTCATAGCTAAAATTCTCCAGTCCAGGCAACATCCTGGTGTAGAATGTGGAGCACCGATCTTTGAGCCTCGATCGCGAGGCTATTGAAATAACAGATTTAAAACTCTCGGGATGGGATCTGTCCAAACCGATAGGATGAAGAATCTGTCATGGCTTGCGTGCTCTCCATTGCATTATTCTAGATCCCCTCGGATGTAGTCTGTGAGATATTGTCGTGCAGGATTATCTGCGTTAATAGCTGAGTAGCTTTTGCAACAAGGAATGCCATCTAAGTGTTGGGAACTGTGTTAAGTGGGATTAATTCCCGGGTTTTCAATGTTGGTGCTTGTATTTGCCATTTGAAAGTGTCTGATTGTGCTGCCTGTTTGATGTGTAGGCTTGCACAGACCTTCTGTCACATCAGAAGCAGCTGACTGTTGGTCTTCCCCCGGAACCACGTGAGAGCACCATCACAGCGTGAGTATTTGCAACATGTTTGAGGGGCTTTGATGCAGTGAATAAGGAGATACTGCTTCCTCTGGCAGGAGGGCCGGTAACCAGGGGACACAGATTTAAAATCATTGGCAAAAGAACCATAAGAATATAATTAAGAGCAGGAGTCAGTCATACGGCCTCTCGAGCCTGCTCCGCCATTCAATAAGATCATGGCTGATCTTCGACCTCAACTCCACTTTCCTGCACCATCCCCATATCCCTTGATTGCTCTAGAGTCCAGAAATTGATCTATCTCAAGCCTTGAATATACTCAAACGATTCAGTCCTCTGGGGCAGAGAATTCCGAAGATTCACAACCCTCTGAAGAAATTCCTCCTCATCTCAGTCTTAAATGGCCGGCCCCTTATCCTGAGACTATGCCCCTTATTTTTAGACTCTCCAGCCCGGGGGAAACAACCTCTCAGCATCGACCCTGTCAATCCCCCTCAGAATCTTGTATGTTTCAATGAGATCACTGGCGGAGCAAGCTCGAGGGGCCGAATGGCCTACTCCTGCTCCTAATTTTTAAGTTCTTATGAAGGAGGATAGTTACAACTTAGCCCTATCTTATTCTAATCTTGAAATGTAATGTATAGCAAATGTTGCATTGTTTGTAGTGTGTTTATAGTTTTCAAAATTTCTTAAATATGTTTGCATATATCAAATATTGTTGATGCATTCTTGTATCTCACATCCAGTATGTATATCTTTATTTCCTCAGTCCTAAACTGAAGGATACTGTATCTAGCCTAAACAATGTGTATTATTAGTGACACTTGGTTAATAGCTAAGAATGCTTGTTAGCTACAAAAATGTCCCTGGTTCCACTAATATAAATAGAATCAAGTTTTAACCATAAAATGTCTGTTGTCTTGGATCCATCTTGATCCCAAAGAGATTCTGCTTGCTCCTCCCCATTAGAAAGACAATAGTCACTAGTTGATCTCTGGCTTTCTTAGCTAGGCACGGTATAAGTGTCAGCCTAGTCACAGTGCTAGCACTCTTATTTCATGTGTTCCAGTCCAGAGACTTGAACACGTGATCTCGACTGACACTGAGACATAATCTGAGGTGCCGTCTTTCAGGTGAGACGTTAAACCAAGGTTCTGTCTACCATTTTGGGTGGATGTAAAAGATGCCATTGCCCTATTCAAAGAAGAACAGAGGATTCTCAGTGTCCTGGTAAACATTTATCCCTTATCCAATAAGATTAAACAGACTTTTAATGTCGCACCTCACATTTATCTGTGTTGAATTTAATTTGCCGATTATATGCCCATTCTGCAAGTTTATTAATGTCCTCCTGTAATTTGTTGCAGTCCTCCTCAGTATTGACTATCCCCCAATTTGGTGTCTTCCGCAAATATAGAAATTGTGTTTTTGATTCCAAAGTAGAAATTGTTAATAAAATCGTGAACAACAGTGGTCCCAGCTCTGATCCCTGTGGAACACCACGACCCACCTTCTGCCACTGTGAATTGCTGCCTTTACCCCCATTCTCTGCTTTCTGTCTTGCAATGAGCAAGCTCTCCATTCTGCTAGTCCCCTGACTCCGCATTCTCTGACTTTATTTCTAAATTTCGATATCGTAAATCTACTGCATGTGCATTGTCTACTCTCTGTTACCTCTTCAAAATGTTCAATGAGGTTGGTCAAGCAAGACTTTCCCTTTTGAAATCTATGTTGACTATTCATTATTATTTTTTGGTTTCTGAATTGTTTTTCTCAAGGTATTTAGAAATGGATATTACACCAATATCAAAACGTTACATTTTCAAACTCTTTCAGAAATTGTTCCATACACATAAAAGGTTATTTGAAAGCACAGACGATTCTTACAGCTTTCTTTCATTTTCCAGTCCGTTGCCACCTGACGAACTGGCACAGCTTATTTATGAAGCAAGCGGACAAGACACTAGCTTGGCAGTCCTTACCCAGGTACGGGCTTAGTGGCTGTATTTCTTCAATGGCTGTTGTTGCAGTTATTGCACTGCTACATTGATCTTCTGTGTCTACCCTTTCTGTACCTGCACCAGGAAATCATGGTTTACCTTGCGATGTATGTGAGGACCCAGCCCTGCCTCTTTGCAGAAATGCTCAGACTGAGAATTGGACTCATCATTCAAGTGATGGCTTCAGAGCTTGCTTATAGTCTCGGTTGCTCAGGTACGAAAGCATACCCTATTCGGTGAACAATTTACCGCAATATCTCCTCTAGCATTTGACTTATTCTGGGAAATGATTCTGGACAGTGAGCTAAGCAGGCTGTCCATCTGTCTTTGCCTGAATACAAGAGTAGGGAGGTTATGCTTGAACTGTATAAAACACTAGTTAGGCCACAGCTGGAGTACTGTGTGCCGTTCTGGTCACCACATTACAGGAAAGATGTGATTGCACTAGAGAGGGTACGGAGGAGATTTACGAGGATGTTGCCGGGACTGGAGAATTTTAGCTATGAGGAAAGATTGGATAGGCTGGGTTTGTTTTCTTTGGAACAGAGGAGGCTGAGGGGAGACCTTATTGAGGTGTATACAATTATGAGGGGCCTGGATAGAGTGGATAGGATGGACCTATTTCCCTTAGCAGAGGGGTCAACAACCAGGGGGCATAGATTTAAAGTAATTGGGGGGAGGTTTAGAGGGGATTTGAGGGGAAATTCCTTCACCCAGAGGGTGGTGGGGGTCTGGAACTCACTGCCTGAAAGGGTGGTAGAGGCAGAAACCCTCACCACATTTAAAAAGTACTTGGATGTGCACTTGAAGTGCCGTAACCTACAGGGATACGGACCGAGAGCTGGAAAGTGGGATTGGCTGGATAGCTCTTGGTCGGTCGGCGCGGACACGATGGGCCGAAATGGCCTCCTTCCATGCTGTAAATGTCTATGATGTGTGTGTGTATAATGTGAGTGTGTCCACATCCATGCACACATGCTCACTCTCCTGGGAGGGAGTTGGGAGGGGGGGGAGGGGGGCTCTCTGGAGGGGAGTCACTGGCTACGGATCAGAAGCAGGGATATTGGCCATATAACTGTAACTGGTGCAAGACCAACTCTCTAACTTATATTCTTAAACTTTATAAAGATCCCGGGCAGTCCGCTGGACCATCTTTTAAGTTTTTTTCGTGCTGCTAAAAAGCCAGCCAGGTAGTTTCGCTGCAATCCTGACTGACGTCTACAAACACATGCACGGCGCTTTGCTTTAAACTAGTTTGGGTGGTCAGTCAACCCCGTTCTACTGAATGTGAAATTAGTTAATGGCCTAAAACTGCATCATAAGTGCTGAGAATGTTTAGGATTGTCTTCAGCCACGTGGATTTTGTCAGTTTAATTCCGCGCAGTATCAACATTCTGTTCTCTGGTAGATTCCCACCCAGTGCCAGTTATGGTGAGGCCGATGTCACTATAAGTAGCGTTGTCGGTGATGTCCCTTTAAGCTGCTCGGCTGTGCGGCCGTCTGGGGCTCCCACGCAGGCCGCTCAGCGGCTTCTCACTTGGAATAACCGCACACGCACAACATTTCAGGTGGGCTGCGTGTCAAATTAAAGGGACCTTAGAAGATGAGAAGGGGGATTTAATAATGGGAAATGTGGAAATGGCTGAGACCTTAAACAATTATTTTGCTTCGGTCTTCACAGTGGAAGACACAGAAACCATGCCAGAAATTGCTGGTCACAGGAATGTGGGAAGGGAGGATCTGGAGACAATCACTATCACTAGGGGGGTAGTGCTGGACAGGCTAATGGGACTCAAGGTAGACAAGTCCCCTGGTCCTGATGAAATGCATCCCAGGGTATTAAAAGAGATGGCAGAAGTTATAGCAGATGCATTCGTTATAATCTACCAAAATTCTCTGGACTCTGGGGAGGTACCAGCGGATTGGAAAGCAGCTAATGTAACGCCTCTGTTTAAAAAAAGGGGGCAGGCAAAAGGCAGATAACTATAGGCCGGTTAGTTTAACATCTGTAGTGGGGAAAATGCTTGAAACTATCATTAAGGAAGAAATAGCGGGACATCTAGATGGAATAGTGCAATCAAACAGACGCAGCATGGATTCATGAAGGGGAAATCATGTTTAACTAATTTACTGGAATTCTTTGAGGATATAACGAGCATGGTGGATAGAGCTGTACCGATGGATATGGTGTATCTAGATTTTCAAAACGCATTCGATAAGGTGCCACACAAAAGGTTACTGCAGAAAATAAAGGTACGTGGGGTCAGTGGAAATGTATTAGCATGGATAGAGAATTGGCTGGCTAACAGAAAGCAGAGAGTCGGGATAAATGGGTTATTTTTGGGTTGGAAATCGGTGGTTAGTGGTGTGCCACAGGGATCGGTGCTGGGACCACAACTGTTTACAATATATATAGATGACCTGGAAGAGGGGACAGAATGTAGTGTAACAAAATTTGCAGATGACACAAAGATTAGTGGGAAAGCGGGTTGTGTAGAGGACACAGAGACGCTGCAAAGAGATTTAGATAGGTTAAGCGAATGGGCTAAGGTTTGGCAGATGGAATACAATGTCGGAAAGTGTGAGGTCATCCACCTTGGGAAAAAAAAAAAGAGAATACTATTTGAATGGGGAGAAATTACAACATGCTGCGATGCAGAGGGACCTGGGGGTCCTTGTGCATGAATCCCAAAAAGTTAGTTTGCAGGTGCAGCAGGTAATCAGGAAGGCGAATGGAATGTTGGCCTTCATTGCGAGAGGGATGGAGTACAAAAGCAGGGAGGTCCTTCTGCAACCGTATAGGGTATTGGTGAGGCCGCACCTGGAGTACTGCGTGCAGTTTTGGTCGCCTTACTTAAGGAAGGATATACTGGCTTTGGAGGGGGTACAGAGACGATTCCCTAGGTTGATTCCGGAGATGAGAGGATTACCTTATGATGATAGATTGAGTAGACTGGGTCTTTACTCGTTGGAGTTCAGAAGGATGAGGGGTGATCTTATAGAAACATTTAAAATAATGAAAGGGATAGACAAGATAGAGGCAGAGAGGTTGTTTCCACTGGTCGGGGAGACAAGAACTAGGGGGCACAGCCTCAAAATACGGGGGAGACAATTTAAAACCGAGTTGAGAAGGAATTTCTTCTCCCAGAGGGTTGTGAATCTGTGGAATTCTCTGCCCAAAGAAGCAGTTGAGGCTAGCTCATTGAATGTATTCAAGTCGCAGATAGATAGATTTTTAACCAATAAGGGAATTAAGGGTTATGGGGAGCAGGCGGGTAAGTGGAGCTGAGTCCACGGCCAGATCAGCCATGATCTTATTGAATGGCAGAGCAGGCTCGAGGGGCTAGATGGCCGACTCCTGTTCCTAATTCTTATGTTCTTATGTTCTTATAACCACGCACCCAAAAAGGGAACATTGGTTGTCGATATTTTCACGGTAGCAGCGAACTTATTTCCAGCTGTTTTCCTGTTTTATAATCGTCCCTTTACAGCATTTAAGCATGCTTGTAAAGAAATGATATGACACTATTGCTGTGCAGGGATACTGGGGGAGAAATTCCCGACCGTTAGTTCCCGGCGCCTGCCGATAGCGCCCGGCGCCACTGCGCCGGCGGTGACAACATCACCGTGTGCAGCGATCCGTTTTCACCCCGGAGCGAACATTGGGTAGCGTCCCACGAGGCCGCCGTAGGTGAACCCCGCCTCACTTCGCTCATGGGGCAAAAGCTTACCGCGGCGCTGAATTTTCCAGTTGGCAGGGGTCCGTGCCGCGATGTTGCAGCCCGGCACCCCGCTCCCCCGGCGGTGAAGTGGCGGCCCCTTTTCCCCGATGCAGATTCGGCAGCGGGCCCTCCCCTTTAACGGCAGGGGGAGGGCCCTGTACTTCCCCGGGTTAGCGTCCCAGTCCCGCCCCCGAGAGGAAGTGGAGCACGCGACATTGCGCCTCATTTCCTCTCGGGGTGGTCAGCCCAATTTCGCTGCCGTGGTGGGACTTTCCATGCCAGACACTAGAGGTCCCGTCTCACAGCGGTTACCGCCCTCAACCGGGGTGTTACCGAATTCTGGCTGCATTGTGTCATCATTTAAAGTATATTTTAGGATTACTGTAACCATTTAAAGTTGAACATGTATTTTCGTACAGCCGCCTTTTTCTGTTATCTGATTGTATTACAATCTGGGCCTAGTTTACTATATGTGGTTCTCTGTTTTTCTAACCCGTGGCTGGTGGTAAAGCTCAGGCCTATAGCAATGAGACACACCGACTGAACTCAGAATACATAGTAAATCATTAAAAAAAGGTTGCTTTGAAGTATGTTCAAGCCTAAAATTCTGACAGGACTGGTCAGGTTAGATGCAGGAAGAATGTTCCCGATGTTGGGGAAGTCCAGAACCAGGGGTCACAGTCTAAGGATAAGGGGTAAGCCATTTAGGACTGAGATGAGGAGAAACTTTTTCACCCAGAGAGTGGTGAACCTGTGGAATTCTCTACCACAGAAAGTTGTTGATGCCAGTTCGTTAGATATATTCAAAAGGGAGTTAGATGAGGCCCTTATGGCTAAAGGGATCAAGGGGTATGGAGAGAAAGCAGGAAT
Source organism: Pristiophorus japonicus (assembly GCF_044704955.1). Classification (NCBI taxonomy): domain Eukaryota; kingdom Metazoa; phylum Chordata; class Chondrichthyes; family Pristiophoridae; genus Pristiophorus; species Pristiophorus japonicus. The sequence continues at coordinate 153,352,912 of NC_091987.1, read as the reverse complement.
GGGGTACTGAAGTTGCATGATCAGCCATGATCATATTGAATGGTGGTGCAGGCTCGAAGGGCCAAATGGCATACTCCTGCACCTATTTTCTATGTTTCTATGTTTCTAAAACAGTTCTTGGGGTTTAGCAATGAGAAGTTGCTTTTATAGAACGCCTTTAAAATAGAAAATGTCCCAAAGCACGATGAGAGCTGAGGATGGGAAATATATGAGAGGAACAGCAATGCAGACTTGGCACGAGAGTTAGGATATGTGACCAAAAAGCTGGTCACAAAGCTGGGTTCTGAGGAAGATTTTAAAGGTAGAGATGTGGAGAGGCAGAGGGGTTTAGGCAGGGAACTCCAAGAGCAGCGCCAATGCAGCAAGACTTTGCCACCAATGGTGGGTGAAAGGGAGGGCAGTATGTACAACAATAACAATGTGTATTTATATAGTGCCTTTAACGTAGGGAAACACCTCAAGGCACTTCACAGGAGTATTATGAGATAAGAATTTGACACCGTGCCGCATAAGTAGAAATTAGCGCAAGTGACCAAAAGCTTGGTCAAAGAGGTATGTTTTAAGGAGCGTCTTGAAGGAGGAAAGAGAGGTAGAGAGGCGGAGAGGTTTAGGGAGGGAGTTCCAGAGCTTGGGGCCAAGGCAGCTGAAGGCACGGCCATCAATAGTTGAGGGATTATAATCAGGGATGCTCAGGAGGGCAGAATTAGAGGAGTGCAGACATCTCAGGGGGTTGTGGGGCTGGAGGAGATTACAGAGATAGGGAGGGGTGAGGCCATGGAGGGATTTGAAAATAAGGATGAGAATTTTGAAATTGAGGTGTTGCTTAACCGGAAGCCAATGTAGGTCAGCGAGCACATGGGTGAGCGGGACTAGGTGCGAGTTAGGACACGGGCAGCCGAGTTTTGGATCACCTCTAGTTTACGTAGGGTAGAATGTGGGAGGCCAGCCAGTAGTTTGTTGGAATAGTCAAGTCTAGAGGTAACAAAGGCCTGGATGAGGGCTGCTGAGGCAGGGGAGGAGACGGGTGATGTTACAGAGGTGGAAATAGGCGGTCTTAGTTATGCTGCGGATATGTGGTCGAAAGCTCATTTCAGGGTCAAATATGACACCAAGGTTGCAAACCGTCTGGTTCAGCCTCAGACAGAAATTGAGGGAGAGGGATGGAGTCAGTGGCTAGGGAACGGAGTTCGTAGCAGGGACCGAAAACAACGGCCTCAGTTTTCCCAATGCTCAATTAGAGAACATTTCTGCTCAGCCGGAACTGGATGTCGGACAAGCAGTCTGACAATTTGGAGACCGTGGAGGGTTCGAGAGAAGTGGTGGTGAGGTAGAGAAGTGGGAATTATAAGGTAGAAGGAGGTGCAGTGAAGTGTGATGCTATGCGGCACAAGTGTACAACAGAATGGGCCCAAGTTTCCACACGTGCCTAGAACGGCGCAGTCCCGACCTGGACGCCCGTTTTTCGTGCCACAAAGTGCGCCTAAAAAAATCCTCCGTATTCTCCACCTCCCTGCAGGTCCTCTGGCCCTCGGCGCAGCGCAGCACGAGCTGTGGGGGGGCGGAGCCAGGTCCCTACGCTGAAAACAGTGTCGGGACCTCTGCACATGCGCGCTACAGTGGGCACGCAAGTGCAGTAGCTCCAGGCACTGAACTGTGTGGGAGGGGCCCGAAGCACGCAGCCCCTAGCCCTGGCCAAATGACCTCACTGGGGCTGCGTGATTAAGGCTCCTCCCACGGCCAGCTCCTGCTTCCCCCCCCCCGACCCGACCCGACACCCGCTCCCCCCCCCGCCCCTGCCTCCGGACCAGACCCGACACCTGCCCCCCCCCCCCCCCCCCCCCCCCGAATGGACCCGACCCGACCCGACCCGCGCTCCTGTTCCCGCTCCGTCCCCCCACCCCGACTGGACCCGACCCGACCCGCGCTCCTGTTCCCGCTCCCCGCCTCCCCGACTGGACCCGACCTGACCCGCGCTCTTGTTCCCGCTCCCCGCCTCCCCGACTGGACCCGACCTGACCCGCGCTCTTGTTCCCGCCCCCCGCCCCCCCGACTGGACCCGACCCGACCCCACCCGCGCCCCCGACCCGACCCGACCCCCTCCCCACTGAACCCAACCCGACCCCCTCCCCACTGAACCCAACCCGACCTGACCTCCCCCTCTCCCTCACCCTCCCCCCCTCTCACTCTCTCTCCCTCTCTCCCCCCCCCCGACCCGAACCTCCCCGACCCGACCCAACCCAACGCCACTTACCTGTAAATCTGGTGCTGGGGACGGGCCCTGCCCGAAGTCTCGGGCCGGCCCGTTCAGCCTTCGGTCCCGAAAGGCCTGCCTGAAGCTCTTTCACACAGGTAGGAAGATGGTTTATTTAATCTTTTCTTTGCTTATAAATGTTTATTCAGGTTGGATTTATTTGTATAATATTTGTATAAGTATAAATAAGGATTTATTATAGAATTTATTGACTTCCCTTCCCCCCCCCCCCCCCCCCACCTCGTTCTGGACGCCTAATTTGTAACCTGCGCCTGATTTTTTAATGTGTAGAACAGGTTTTTTCAGTTCTACAAAAATCTTCACTTGCTCCATTCTACTTTAGTTTGGAGTACGTTTTCACTGTGGAAACTTTCAAACCAGGCGTCAGTGGCCGGACACGCCCCCTTTTGAAGAAAAAATTCTGTTCCAAAGTAGAACTGTTCTACCTGACTAGAACTGCAGAAAAAAAAACGTGGAGAATTGCGATTTCTAAGATAGTCCGTTCTCCACCAGTTGCTCCTAAAAATCAGGCGCAAATCATGTGGAAACTTGGGCCCAATGAAACACTGTGTCAGTCACCTGTTTCTGTGATGTTTTCTAAATGACATTCTCGTTGTATATTCAGGGGAAGAGGCTTCAGAGAATTTGATGAATCTGAGCCCGTTCCACATGAAGAAACTTCTGCACCACATCCTGAGCGGGAAGGAGTTTGGGGTAGAAAAAAGTGGTCAGTTTTGACATTGTTTTCCAATATTAACTATATAATCATATTACATGTTTATTACATTTTTGAACTGCTAAAGGTGGGGAGATGTTATTTGCTGTAAATGTAGTTTCTTAAAGCATTCATAGTCCACGGTTGTGAAATTGTCCCGGTGTTCCACTCTTTCTCTTGCCCCGCCGATCCTGAAGGCAGTGTGAGCACTGGGATATAGTTCTGTGAATATTAGTAACCCCCTCAGACCTCCGTGCCAGCGTCACTCCCTCCTCTGGGAGTCAGGAGCCCAGCACTGTCTCTACCTTGCATCCAATCGTACACACTCCCACTCTGCCAGAAGATCTTTGACACACACACTGTATTGCGTTGCAACTTTCCTGTTGGTATTCTGGCTCTTGTACAACACTCCTCACTCATGCTCACTGCACAATGCAGCTCTCAGAAGCAGATCTGCGCTGCTCCCAAACGTAATGGAGTCTTTTACACACAGTGAGTGGGAGGTGGAGTAGCTCAGGGCAATGGTCAATCCTTGAGTGACTGGCTTATTTTGCAAAACAGAATGCCTGCTGTCTCCTCCTGGTCTCTCTGATGGGCGGAAAACCCATATTAACAGCCCACATATTTCATACTTACACAAAGCATTAAACACAGAGGCAAAAGGAAACCAGTATCACAGCACGTAACATCACACTATTGGAAGACATAAAACTGTGAAACGTTTTCATAAGAACATAAGAAATAGGAGCAGGAATAGGCCACCAGGCCCCTTGAGCCTGCTCCGCCATTTAATAAGACCATGGCTGATCTGATCATGGATTCACTTCCACTTCCCTGCCCGCTCCCCATAACCCTTCACTCACTTATCGTTCAAAAATCTGTCGATCTCCAACTTAAATATATTCAATGACCCAGCCTCCACAGCTCTCTGGGGCAGCGAATTCCACAGATTTACAACCCTCTGAGAGAAGAAATTCCTCCTCATCTCAGTTTTAAATGGGCAACTCCTTATTCTGAGACAATGTCCCCTAGTTTTAGTTTCCCCTATGAGTGGAAATATCCTCTCTGCATCCACCTTGTTAAGCCCCCTCATTATCTTATATGTTTCAATAAGATCACCTCTCATTCTTCTGAACTCCAATGAGTAGAGGCCCAAACTACTCAACCTACCTTCATTTGCCAACCCCCTCATCTCTGGAATCAACCTAGTGAACCTTCTCTGAACAGCCTCTAATGCAAGTGTATCCTTCCTTAAATACGGAGACCAAAACTGTACGCAGTACTCCAGGTGTGGCCTCACCAATACCCTGTACAGTTGTAGCAGGACTTCTCTGCTTTTATACTCTATCCCCCTTGCAATAAAGGCCAACATTCCATTTGCCTTCCTGATCACTTGCTGTACCTGCATACTAACTTTTTGTGTTTCATGCATAAGGACCCCCAGGTCCCTCTGTACTGCAGCATTTTGTAATTTTTCTCCATTTAAATTATAATTTGAATTTTTATTATTTTTGCCAAAGTGGATAACTTCACATTTTCTCACATTATACTCCATCTGCCAGATTTTTGCCCACTCACTTAGCTTGTCTATATCCCTTTGCAGATTTTTTGTGTCCTCCTCACAATTTGCTTTCCTACCCATCTTTGTATCAGCAAACTTGGCTACATTATACTCAGTCCCTTCATCCAAGTCATTAATAAAGATTGTAAATAGTTGGGACCCCAGCACTGATCCCTGCGGCACCCCACTAGTCACTGTTTGCCAACCGGAAAATGGCCCATTTATCCCGACTCTCTGTTTTCTATTAGTTAGCCAATCCTCTAATCATAGAAACATCGAAAATAGGTGCAGGAGTAGGCCATTCGGCCCTTCGAGCCTGCACCACCATTCGATAAGATCATGGCTGATCATTCCCTCAGTACCCCTTTCCTGCTTTCTCACCATACCCCTTGATCCCCTTAGCCGTAAGGGCCATATCTAACTCCCTCTTGAATATATCCAATGAACTGGCATCAACAACTCGCTGTGGCAGGGAATTCCACAGGTTAACAACTCTCTGAGTGAAGAAGTTTCTCCTCATCTCAGTCGTAAATGGCCTACCACTTATCCTAAGATTGTGACCCCTGGTTCTGGACTTCCCTAACATCGGGAACATTCTGCCCAGTCCCGTCAGAATCTTGTGTGTTTCTATGAGATATCCTCTCATCCTTCTAAACTCCAGTGAATACAGGCCCAGTTGTTCTTGTCTCTCCTCATATGTCAGTCCAGCCATCCCGGGAATCAGTCTGGTGAACCTTAGCTGCACTCCCTCAATAGCAAGAATGTCCTTCCTCAGATTAGGAGACCAAAACTGAACACAGTATTCCAGGTGAAGCCTCACCGAGGCCCTGTACAACTGCAGCAAGACCTCCCTGATCCTATACTCAAATCCCCTAGCTATGAAGGCCAACACCATTTGCCTTCTTCACCGCCTGATGTACCTGTATGCCAACTTTCAATGACTGATGAACCATGACACCCAGGTCTCGTTGCACCTCCCCTTTTCCTAATCTGCCACCATTCAGATAATATTCTGTTTTTGCCCCCAAAGTGGATAACCTCACATTTATCCACATTACACTGCATCTGCCATATATTTTCCCACTCACCTAACCTGTCTTAAGTCATCCTGCAGCCTCTTAGCGTCCCCCTCACAGCTCACATCGCCACCCAGTTTAGTGTCATCTGCAAACTTGGAGATATTACACTCAATTCCTTCATCCAAATCATTGATGTATATTGTAAAGAGCTAAGGTCCCAGCACTGAGCCCTGCGGCACTCCACTAGTCACTGCCTGCCTTTCTGAAAAGGACCCGTTTATCCCGACTCTCTGTCTCCTGTCTGCCAACTAATTCTCTATCCACGTCAGTATATTACCCCCAATACCATGTGCTTTGATTTTGCACACCAATCTCTTGTGTGGGACTTTGTCAAACGTCTTTTGAAAGACCAAATACACCACATGCACTGGTTCTCCCTTGTCCACTCTACTAGTTGCATCCTCAAAAAATTCCAGAAGATTTGTCAAGCTTGATTTCCCTTTCATAAATCCATGCTGACTTGGACCGATCCTGTCACTGCTTTCCAAATGCTAATATATTACCCCCAATCCCGTGCCCTTTTATCTTGTGCAGTAACCTTTTATGTGGCACCTTATCGAATGCCTTCTGGAAATCCAAATACACCACATCCACTAGTTCCCCCTTATCTACCCTCAAAGAACTCCAGCAACTTTATCAAACAGGATTTCCCTTTCATAAAACCATGCTGACTCTGCTTGATTGAATCATGCTTTTCCAAATGTCCTGCTACTGCTTCCTTAATGGATACCAGCATTTTCCCAATGACAGATGTTAGTCTAACTGGTCTATAGTTTCCTGCTTTCTATCTGCCTCCTTTTTGCAGTTTTGCAGTTTTCCAATCCACTGGGACCTCTCCAGAATCCAGGGAATTTTGGTGGATTACAACCAATTCATCCACTATCTCTGCAGCCACTTCTTTTGAAATCTTAGGATGCAAGCCATCAGGTTCAGGGGATTTTTCTGCCTTTAGTCCCATTATTTTACCGAGTACTACTTCTTTAGTGATAGTGATTGTATTAAGTTCCTCTCTCCCCTTAACCCCTTGATTATCCATTATTGGGATGTTTTTAGTGTTTTCTACCGTGAAGACCGATACAAAATATTTGTTCAGTGTGTCTGCCATTTCCCTGTTCCCCATTATTAATTCCCCAGTCTCAACATTTACTTTAGTCACTCTTTTCATTTTTATGTACCTGTAGAAACTCTTAGGATCTGTTTTTATATTTCGTGCTAGTTTACTTTCATATTCTATCTTCCCTCTCTTTATCAGTTTTTTAGAAACATAGAAAATAGGTACAGGAGTAGGCCTTTCGGCCCTTCGAGCCTGTACCACCATTCAATGAGTTCATGGCTGAACATGCAACTTCAGTACCCCATTCCTGCTTTCTCGCCATACCCCTTGATCCCCCTAGTAGTAAGGACTACATCTAACTCCTTTTTGAATATATTTAGTGAATTGGCCTCAACAACTTTCTGTGGTAGAGAATTCCACAGGTTCACCACTCTCTGGGTGAAGAAGTTTCTCCTCATCTCGGTCCTAAATGGCTTACATCTTATCCTTAGACTGTGACCTCTGGTTCTGGACTTCCCCAACATTGGGAACATTCTTCCTGCATCTAACCTGTCTAAACCTGGCAGAATTTTAAACGTTTCTATGAGATCCCCTCTCATTCTTCTAAACTCCAGTGAATACAAGCCCAGTTGATCCAGTCTTTCTTGATATGTCAGTCCCGCCATCCCGGGAATCAGTCTGGTGAACCTTTGCTGCACTCCCTCAATAGCAAGAATGTCCTTCCTCAAGTTAGGAGACCAAAACTGTACACAGTACTCCAGGTGTGGCCTCACCAAGGCCCTGTTCAACTGTAGCAACACCTCCCTGCCCCTGTACTTAGTCGTTTTTTGCTAGCTTTTAAATGTTTCCCAATTCTCTGGCCTCCCACTAGTCTTGGCAACTTTACAAAGTTCCCTTATTTCCAATTTGATACCATCCCTTATTTCCTTCGTTAGCTACGGGTGGCCACAGACCACAGGCCACAGCTTCAACAAACAAGATTTGACCTGGGATAGGTTCCCAGGCCGTTGTTTGTGTGATAACCATTTGTGACTCAGATGGCTGGATTTTCCGGTCCTGTCAACCTCCGTTTTCCCCCCGGAGGGGTGGCAATGGCGGCGAGCTCTTCCGGGTGGTCGGCCAGCTTCCGGCGCCCGCCGGGGTTTTCGGGGCTGGTTTCAGCGGGGGCGCGGAGCATCACCGCCTGGGAGAGGCGAGCCGGTGTACAACGCTCCTGGTTGCGACACCGGATCGATTTTTGACTTCTGCCCGACCCGTAGCGCTGCGTAGAGCGCCCCCTGGTGGGACCGCCTGTGAAAGCGGGCGGTCTGATCCATACCGACCGCAGTGAGGTAAGTAATGTCCACCTCAGGGCAGTGTTATTGGTTTTCTTTTAAACATTTCTTTGTGATTTATGTTGTGGTAGCGTAGACTATGTATTGGGAACGTTTTTGGTGTTTTATTTCTCCCCAGGCCTCTCTCAGAGCGCTCCCAGGCCGGCTGTTTAGCTCGGGATTTTCCCACGCTCAGCCGGCCTAGCGCCCTGAGAGAGGTGTACAATGCCTCCCTTAGTGCTCCGCCCCACACTCAGGGCCCAGCTGCCCAATGTTACTGACTGAGGCGCAAACTGTTCCCGGGGGGCTAACTTTACCGCCCCGCCGCCATTACCGCCCGAAATCAGCAAAGCCCAAAATCCAACCCCATTACTTTTAAAAATCCATTTGGCTGACATTGTTCCATTTTAACTCCTCCATGTCTGGGTCTAACGGAAGATAAGTATGAAAGGATAAGATAAAGCAACATTTTATGATTTGCACAGGGCGTGTCCTCACAATCATATTCAGCTCACACTCTGCACTAATTTTCTGTCCATTGTGTCATTTCATAACCTGTAGTACTAGTATTTAGAATTTTAAAATTCTCATCCTCGTGTTCAAATCCTTCCTTTTCCCGATCTCTGTAACCTCCACCAGCCACACAACCCTCCGAGATCTCTGCGCTTTTCTGCACTGTCCCCATATCCCTTAATTCCCTTGGTTCCCAAAAATTAATCGTCCTCTGTTTTGAATATACTCAAAGACTGAGCCCCCACAGCCCTCTGGGGCAGAGAATTCCAGAAATTCACAACCCTTTGTGTGAAGAAATTTCTCCTTATCTCAGTCCTAAATGGTCGACCCCTTATTCTGAGACTGTGACCCCTGGTTCTAGAATCCCCAGCCAGAAGAAACATTTTCTCAGCATTAACCCTGTCAAGCTCCTTAAGAATTTTATATGTTTCAATGAGATCACCTCTCATTCTTCTAAACTCTGGGGAATGTAGACCTTGTCTACGCAATCTCTCCTCATAGGGCAGTCCCCTCATCCCAGGAACCAATCTGGTGAACCTTCGTTGCACTCCCTCTATGGCAAGTATGTCTTTCTTTAGATAAGGAGACCAGAACTGTACACAATACTCCAGATGTGGTCTCACCAATGGCCTGTATAATTGTAGTAAGACTTCTTTACTCTTATACTCTAATCCCTTTGTAACAAAGGCCAACACACCATTTGCTTTCCTAATTGCTTGCTGTACCTGCATGTTAACTTTCAGTGATTCGTGTACAAGGACACCCAGATCCCTCTGAATGCAAACATTTCCCAGTCTGTTGCCATTCAACAAATATTCTGCATTTTTGCTTTTCCTACCAAAGTTGATAAATTCACACTTCCCTATATTGTATTCCATTTGCCATGTTCATGCCCACTCAATAAATGTGTCTATATCTCTGCAGCCTCTTTGCATCCTCCTCACAGATTATTTTCCCATGTAACTTTGTATCAGCAGGAAACATAGATACATTACACTCGGTTCCCCTCATCCAAATCATTGATATAGATTGTAAATAGCTGAGGCCCCAGCACCGATCCTTGCGGCGCCCCACTAGTTACAGCCTGCAAATCCCAAAAAGTCCCGTTTATTCCTAATCTCTGATTTCTGTCCATTAACTAATCACCAGTCCATGATAATTTATTACCCCCAATCCCATGAGTTCTAAATTTGTGTAATAACCTCTTGTGTGGCACCTTATCAAACGCTTTTTGAAAATCCAAATACACTACATCCACTGGTTTCCCCTTGTCCATCCTACTAGATACTTCTTCAAAAAAACTCCAAACAGATTTGTCAAACACAATTTCCCTTTCATAAATCTATGTTGACTCTGACTAATCATATTATGATCTTCTAGCAACAACAACTTGTATTTATATAACATAGTGAAATGTCCCAAGGCGCTTCACAGGAGTATAATGCGATAAAAATTTGATACCAAGGAGAAATCAGGGCAGATGACCAAAAGCTTGGTCAAAGAGGTAGGTTTTAAGGAGCGTCTTGAAGGAGGAAAGAGAGGTTTAGGGAGGGAGTTCCAGAGCTTGGGGCCCAGGCAGCTGACGGAACGGCCACCAATGGTTGAGCGATTATAATCAGGGATGCTCAAGAGGGCAGAATTACAGAAGCGCAGACATCTCGGGGTTGTGGGGTTGAAGGAGATTACAGAGATAGGGAGGGGCAAGGCCATAGAGGGATTTGAAAACAAGGATGAGAATTTTGAAGTCGAGGCGTTACTTAACCGGGAGCCAATGTATGTCAGCGAGCACAGGGATGATGGGTGAGCGGGACTTAGAAACACAGAAACATAGAAAATAGGTGCAGGAGTAGGCCATTCAGCCCTTCTAGCCTGCACCGCCATTCAATGAGCTCATGGCTGAACATGAAACTTCAGTACCCCCTTCCTGCTTTCTCGCCATACCCCTTGATCCCCCGAGTAGTAAGGACTTCAACTAACTCCCTTTTGAATATATTTAGTGAATTGGCCTCAACAACTTTCTGTGGTAGAGAATTCCACAGGTTCACCACTCTCTGGGTGAAGAAGTTTCTCCTCATCTCGGTCCTAAATGGCTTACCCCTTATCCTCAGACTGTGACCCCTGGTTCTGGACTTCCCCAACATTGGGAACATTCATCCTGCATCTAACCTGTCTAAACCTGGCAGAATTTTAAACGTTTCTATGAGGTCCCCTCTCATTCTTCTGAACTCCAGTGAATACAAGCCCAGTTGATCCAGTCTTTCTTGATAGGTCAGTCCCACCATCCCGGGAATCAGTCTGGTGGTGAACCTTGGCTGCACTCCCTCAATAGCAAGAATGTCCTTCCTCAAGTTAGGAGACCAAAACTGTACACAATACTCCAGGTGTGGCCTCACCAAGGCCATGTACAACTGTAGCAACACCTCCCTGCCCCTGTACTCAAATCCCCTCGCTATGAAGGCCAACATGCCATTTGCTTTCTTAACCGCCTGCTGTACCTGCATGCCAACCTTCAATGACTGATGTACCATGACATCCAGGTCTAGTTGCACCTCCCCTTTTCCTAATCTGTCACCATTCAGATAATAGTCTGTCTCTCTGTTTTTACCACCAAAGTGGATAACCTCACATTTATCCACATTATACTTCATCTGTCATGCATTTGCCCACTCACCTAACCTATCCAAGTCACTCTGCAGCCTCATAGCATCCTCCTCGCAGCTCACACTGCCACCCAACTTAGTGTCATCCGCAAATTTGGAGATACTACATTTAATCCCCTCGTCTAAATCATTAATGTACAATGTAAACAGCTGGGGCCCCAGCACAGAACCTTGCGGTACCCCACTAGTCACTGCCTGCCATTCTGAAAAGTACCCATTTACTCCTACTCTTTGCTTCCTGTCTGACAACCAGTTCTCAATCCACGTCAGCACACTACCCCCAATCCCATGTGCTTTAACTTTGCACATTAATCTCTTGTGTGGGACCTTGTCGAAAGCCTTCTGAAAGTCCAAATATACCACATCAACTGGTTCTCCTTTGTCCACTTTACTGGAAACATCCTCAAAAAATTCCAGAAGATTTGTCAAGCATGATTTCCCTTTCACAAATCCATGCTGACTTGGACCGATCATGTCACCTCTTTCCAAATGCGCTGCTATGACATCCTTAATAATTGATTCCATCATTTTACCCACTACTGAGGTCAGGCTGACCGGTCTATAATTCCCTGTTTTCTCTCTCCCTCCTTTTTTAAAAAGTGGGGTTACATTGGCTACCCTCCACTCGATAGGAACTGATCCAGAGTCAATGGAATGTTGGAAAATGACTGTCAATGCATCCGCTATTTCCAAGAACACCTCCTTAAGTACTCTGGGATGCAGTTCATCAGGCCCTGGAGATTTATCGGCCTTCAATCCCATCAATTTTCCCAACACAATTTCCCGACTAATAAAGATTTCCCTCAGTTCCTTTTCCTTACTAGACCCTCTGACCCCTTTTGTATCCAGAAGATTGTTTGTGTCCTCCTTAGTGAATACCGAACCAAAGTACTTGTTCAATTGGTCTGCCATTTCTTTGTTCCCCGTTATCACTTCCCCTGATTCTGACTGCAGGGGACCTACATTTGTCTTTACTAACCTTTTTCTCTTTACATACCTATAGAAACTTTTGCAATCCGCCTTAATGTTCCCTGCAAGCTTCTTCTCGTACTCCATTTTCCCTGCCCTAATCAAACCCTTTGTCCTCCTCTGCTGAGTTCTAAATTTCTCCCAGTCCCTGGGTTCGCTGCTATTTCTGGCCAATTTGTATGCCACTTCCTTGGCTTTAATACTATCCCTGATTTCCCTTGATAGCCACGGTTGAGCCACCTTCCCTTTTTTATTTTTACGCCAGACAGGAATGTACAATTGTTGTAATTCATCCATGCGGTCTCTAAATGTCTGCCATTGCCCATCCACAGTCAACCCCTTAAGTATCATTCGCCAATCTATCCTCGCCAATTCACGCCTCATACCTTCAAAGTTACCCTTCTTTAAGTTCTGGACCATGGTCTCTGAATTAACTGTTTCATTCTCGATCCTAATGCAGAATTCCACCATATTATGGTCACTCTTCCCCAAGGGGCCTCGCACAATGAAATTGCTAATTAATCCTCTCTCATTACACAACACCCAGTCTAAGATGGCCTCCCCCCTAGTTGGTTCCTTGACATATTGGTCTAGAAAACCATCCCTTATGCATTCCAGGAAATCCTCCTCCACCGTATTGCTTCCAGTTTGGCTAGCCCAATCTATGTGCATATTAAAGTCACCCATTATAACTGCTGCACCTTTATTGCATGCACCCCTAATTTCCTGTTTGATGCCCTACCCAACATCACTGCTACTGTTTGGAGGTCTGTACACAACTCCCACTAACGTTTTTGCCCTTTGGTGTTCTGCAGCTCTACCCATATAGATTCCACATCATCCAAGCTAATGTCTTTCCTAACTATTGCATTAATCTCCTCTTTAACCAGCAATGCTACCCCACCTCCTTTTCCTTTTATTCTATCCTTCCTGAATGTTGAATACCCCTGGATGTTGATTTCCTAGCCCTGATCATCCTGGAGCCACGTCTCCGTAATCCCAATCACATCATATTTGTTAACATCTATTTGCACAGTTAATTCATCCACCTTATTGCGGATACTCCTTGCATTAAGACACAAAGCCTTCAGGCTTGTTTTTTTAACACCCTTTGTCCTTTTAGAATTTTGCTGTACAGTGGCCCTTTTTGTTCTTTGCCTTGGGTTTCTCTGCCCTCCACTTTTCCTCATCTCCTTTCTGTCTTTTGCTTTTGCCTCCTTTTTGTCTCCCTCTGTCTCCCTGCATTGGTTCCCATCCCCCTGCCATATTAGTTTAACTCCTCCCCAACAGCACTAGCAAACACTCCCCCTAGGACATTGGTTCCGGTCCTGCCCAGGTGCAGACCGTCCGGTTTGTACTGGTCCCACCTCCCCCAGAACCGGTTCCAATGCCCCAGGAATTTGAATCCCTCCCTGCTGCACCACTGCTCAAGCCACGTATTCATCTGTGCTATCCTGCGATTCCTACTCTGACTAGCACGTGGCACTGGTAGCAATCCCAAGATTACGACTTTTGAGGTCCTACTTTTTAATTTAGCTCCTAGCTCCTTAAATTCGTTTCATAGGACCTCATCCCTTTTTTTTACCTATGTCGTTGGTACCAATGTGCACCACGACAACTGGCTGTTCTCCCTCCCATTTCAGAATGTCCTGCACCCGCTCCGAGACATCCTTGACCCTTGCACCAGGGAGGCAACATACCATCCTGGAATCTCGGTTGCGGCCGCAGAAACTTCTATCTATTCCCCTCACCATTGAATCCCCTATCATTATCGCTCTTCCACTCTTTTTCCTGCCCTCCTGTGCAGCAGAGCCAGTGCGAGTTAGGACACGGGCAGCCGAGTTTTGGATCACCTCCAGTTTACGTAGGGTAGAATGTGGGAGGCCAGCCAGGTCTAGAGGTAACAAAGGCATGGATGAGGGCTTCAGCAGCGGATGAGCTGAGGCTGGAGCGGGGACGAGCGATGTTACGGAGGTGGAAAAAGGTGGGTTTAGTTATGCTGTGGATATGTGGCTGGAACCTCATTTCAGGGTCAAATATGACACCAAGGTTGCGAACAGTCTGGTTCAGCATCAGACAGAGGTTGGGTAGAGGGATGGAGTCAGTGGCTAGGGAATGGAGTTTGTGGCGGGGGCCCTATACAATGGCTTTGGTCGTCCCAATATTCAGTTGGATATTCTAAGTGCCCCGTTACCATGTTCCTAATAGATTCTAGCATTTTGCCTATTCGTGATGTCAGGCTAACTGACCTATAGTTCCCTATTTTTTCTCTTCATCCTTTCTTAAATAGCGGTTATGTTTGCTACCTTCCAATCCTTGGGGACTGTTCTGGAATCTCGGGAATTCTGGAAGATTAATATCAGTGTATCTGCCATCTCTACAACTACCTCTTTCCAGGGGATTTGGCACCACTTAGTCCCATTCATTTCTCTAGTGCAATTTTCGCCACGATTGTGTGGTGTTTTTTGGCATCAAATCCTCAGTTTCCAACTTTCGCCAATGTTTGTACGCCGGCGCTGACCAGTTTTTTTAAAGTTCGCGCAGTGAAAACGGGCTCGGGCGCCGTTTCTGTGCCGTTAGGCGAGTTTGGCCATCCACGGTTTTTTTCAGCGCGGCGCACAAAAAGCCCAAAAGAAAAAATCTTCTGTGAACTTAAGGAAATCGGCACGGCACACAAAAGTATATTGGGGCCAGGCAAACGAAGACAAAATAAAGTACAATGCACGGATTGTTTTGGACAGGGTACTCTGAATATAACTCGGAAACTAATGTCCGAGTTTTTGGAGCGAGACAATTTAATAAACAAATGTATACGTTTTTCGGAGGGAAATAAAATAACTTTGCTGGGTTCTTTTTCACCCAAATCGCAACTGTCCACCCCAACACAATCGTGTTTGGCCAGGCTCCAGGCACGGGTCGGGGAAGTCCCGACTAGGCCGGATTGTAAGCACGGCCAGACACAGGCACCAGAGCCCGGGCTGCTGTTGAAGCCAAGCGTCTAGTTCCTGTGCTCGTGTCCGGCTGACACTCCTTCGACCCGTGACTCGAGCTCGGTCAGCGTCCGAAACGGGACATTTTGAGCACAGGCACAGCAGCAAGCTAGAAATGACCATTTGTCACAGGTGCCCCCCTTTCCCGCCCCGGTGCCCCCCTTGCCCGCCCCTGCGCCCCCCTTGCCCTCCCCGGAGCCGCCCCTGCCCGCCCCGGTGCCCCCTTGCTCGCCCCGGTGCCTCTACCCTCACCCCTGTCTGTTGGCGCAGCAAACTTCCTCGGGCCCCCGGTGAGCCCAGGGTTATATTTTTTTGGCTTTTCATTGGTGGGGTTGGACAGGGGCAGACCTAGTAGACACCTTTGTGGAAGGCCCGGGTTCGTCTTGGTCTTTTTCAAGCTGTGGTTCACCCTGTGGCACAGTCCCTGAGGGTGGTCTGGGGATGATTTGAGTGGCAGCAGTTGATGCCACCAATTGGCGTTGTTGAATGACAACCTGGGTGTGTTCCCTTATTGCAGCAGCTCCGTCACATATGTCAGACAATTTTCCCATCAACTATCCCGACAGTGCATCAAGTGCATCCACCATTCCCTCCCTAATCTGCCCCGCCAGTGGTGGTCCCATTGCTCCAGACAGTGTAGTTACTTCCCCTGACAGTCTCGCAATTTCTACCCTCATCTCATCCATAGTGTCCGGGAGCGACCTGGTTAGCTGTATACTCTCCCGATTCATCTCAATGAGCTGTACCATATCTACCTGCGCTGTGGTTCAGCTATCCTTTCCACCCTCTTTCGCGATCTCCCACGTGTGCCTTGCTCCTCGACCCTATTGGTCCCTCTTACAGGTGTGTGTTGCTGGACCACACTGGGACATGAATCCTGATCCATGGGTTCCACCGACTGTAGATCTAATATGACCATCTGATCAGTGGGGGGGGAATCGTCCTGCTGGTCTTCATCAAAATCATCAAACAATTCTGGACTCTCTTCTGGATGTCCTTCAGGTGGTACTTCTTCCGGTCCTTCTGGACCATCTTCTGCCTCTTCCTGATGGGCGGCTGCTGTAAAACATATCGAAAACATCCATTAAAGCCTAGCTAGCCTATGCAGTATTTAGCCAACCCACAGGGCAAATTGCAGGGCTTACCCAGTCTCTTAGACCTGGGTCCAGCGTCCACATTGGTGGTGGATCTTCTCCAGTGAGCTTTAGTCAGATCAGAGATTCTCTGTTCCAGCTGGCTCAATTGCAGCTTACTTGGTGGACCTCCACCAGTACGATTCTTGTGGTTCCTGATCTTCGCATTCTTCAACTGTAAAGATGAAAATAGAACTTTTTAAGAGAGGGTCCTTTTGTGTGGTGGCCACACACACACACACATTTACAAATGTAATTGCAGTGCATATTTACTTTAACTATTTGTCCTAGGTCCTGCCACTTCTTTTCCAGCTGCCCGCCGATTCTCCGCGTGATGGCTACTGCATTGTACTCTACAGCAACATCATCCCAACGTTGAGCCATTGTAGCAGCTTTTACTTTTTTCTGTTTTCCCCCCTCGAGTTGCCAGCAGATCCCATTTCCTCTCAATGATATCTACCAGAGATACCGCTTGGTGTGGGAGAAATCGAACGGTCCTTCCTTCTCCTCCTTCGAATTCCTCTTCAATTTCCCTCTCAGCCATGTTTTGCAGGTTTTAGTGCTCAAACTTGCAGAAAGATCCAGCCAGCACGATCCGATCACAAAGGGCTCTTTAAAAATATCTGACCCAGACCAGGAAGTTTATTTTTTTGTGCATGCAGTGAGTTTTTACGCAGACTTGAAGCTCCCCCCCCCCCACCCCCCCAGACAACTTTGGAACGTGCGGCACCAAATTCAAATATTTGTTTGGCGAAAGCCGCGATTTATTTTTCTTCTAGTACAACGTGAAAAAAAAAATTGTACGTTAACATGCGCGGGCGCCAAAAATGCAGCAAGTGGAAAATAGGGCCCAATGTCTTTACTTATACTGATTCAAGTTCCTCATTCTCTCTGGACCCTTGGTTCCCATTATTTCCAGAATGTTGTTTGTGTCTTCTACTGTGAAGTCAGATACAAAGTATTTGTTTAATGTCTCTGCCATTTGCTTATTGCCCATTATAATTTCTCCTGTCTCTGCCTCTAATGGGCCCACACTTACTTTCACTAATCTTTTCCTATTTACATACGTTTACAATCCGTTTTTATGTCTCTTGCTAGTTTACTCTCATTCATTTTTCTCTTTCCTTATCAATTTCTTGGTCCTCCTTTGCTGAATTCTATAATCCTCCCAATCCTCAGGCTTACTGCTCTTGTT
Organism: Pristiophorus japonicus; assembly: GCF_044704955.1. Classification (NCBI taxonomy): domain Eukaryota; kingdom Metazoa; phylum Chordata; class Chondrichthyes; family Pristiophoridae; genus Pristiophorus; species Pristiophorus japonicus. The sequence continues at coordinate 153,335,479 of NC_091987.1, read as the reverse complement.
GGCAACATTATAAGCCTCTTCCTTTAATCAAATAGTGTCTTTAACTTCTCTCGTTAGCCACAGTTGGACCACTTTTCCTGTGGAATTTTTGTGCCTTAAAGGAATGTGCATTTGTTGTAAATTATATATTATTTCTTTAAATGCTATCCATTGCTTGTCTACCATCATACCTTTTTACCTTTTAATGTTGTTTCCCAATCTACCTTAGCCAACTCTCCCCTCGTAGCTACGTAGTTTGCTTTGTTCAGATTTAAGACCCTAGTTTCAGAATTAACTAAATCACTTTCAAACTCAATATAAAATTCTATCATATTATGGTCACTCTTCCCTTTACTACAAGGTTATTAATTAATCCTTTCTCATTGCTCAATACTAGATCTAAAATAACCCGTTCCCTAGTTGGTTCCTCAACATACTGATCTAGAAAACCATCGTGTATATATTCCATGAACTCGTCCTCTACACAATTACTGCAAATTTGGTTTGCCCAGTCTATATGTAGATTAAAGTCCCCCATGATTACTGTATTCCCCTTGTTACCTTCACCAAAATTTCCTGATTTATACCGTGCCCTATATTACAACCAATGTTTGGGGGCCTATAAACAACTCCCACCAATGTTTTCTGCCCCTTGCTGTTTCTTAGCTCCACCCAAACTAATTCTACTTCTTGATTTTCCAAGCTAAGATCCTTTCTCTGTACTGTCTTTGTCCCATCCTTTATTATCAGGGCTACCCCTCCTTTTCCATTTTGCCCATCACTTCTAAATGTTAAGTATCCTGGAATATTTAGTTCCGAACCATGGTCACTTTGCAACCTGAATGGCTATTAGATCAAACCTATTCATTTATATCTGCGCTATTAATTCATCTATTTTGTCGCGAATGCTTTGTGCATTTAGATATAGTGCCTTTAGCTTTGACTTTTTTCTATTTTTCCCTGATGTCACCTTAGTCAGTGATGCCCTATTACCTTTGTTACTCTCTCTGTCCCTTCCTGACCCACTCTGCTTCTTTTTGTATCCCAAACTCTGCTCAGCTCTCGAGCCTTGACATTTCCCTTGCTGCTTTTAAATTTACTCTTTCCTCAATCCTCTGACCCTCTTCCCCTCCCCCACCCCCACCATCGCCTTAGTTTAAAGCCCTGTATTCTGCCCTAGTTATTCGATTTGCCAGGACATTGGCCCCAGCACGGTTTAAGTGGAGCCCGACCCAACAGAACAGCTCCCTCTTTCCCCACTACTGGTGCCAGTGCCCCTTGAAACCCCTGCCTCCCACACCACTCTTTGAGCCACGCATTTAACTTTCTGATCTGCTTATCCCTATAACAATTGGCACGTGGCTCAGGTAACAATCCAGAGATTATTACATTTGAGGTTCTGCTTTTTAATGTGCACCCCAACACTTCAAATTCTCTCAGCAGAACCACATCCCTAGTTCTACCTATATCATTGCTTCCTACATGGACCACGACAACTGGATCCTCTCCCTCCCACTCCAAGTTCTCCTCCAGCCGTGAGGAGTTGGCTTTAACTCTGGCACTGGGCAGGCAACACAGCCTCCTGGTCACAGCTGCAGAGAACTGTATCTATCTCTCTGACTATACTGTCCCCTACCACCACTACGTTCCCTTTCACCCCCCCCACTTGAATAGCCTCCTGCACCATGGTGCCATGGTCAGCCTGCTCATCCATCCTGCAGGCTTTTCCCTCATCCACACAGGCAGCAAAAATCTCATACCTGTTGAACAAGGTCAAAGGTCGCACTCCTCCAGCACTGCACCTGCGGTCCCCTTATCTGCCTAAGTTGCAGTCACACCCTCCTGTCTCTGACCACTAACCAGACCTGCACCACTACCTAACCAAAGGGGCGTGACTGCCTCCTGGATCAAAGTGTCCAGGTAACTCTCCCCCACCTTGATACCCTGCAACGTCTGCACCTCAGACTCCAGCTCAACAACTCTGAGCTGAAGTTCCTCAAGATGCAAGCACTTTCTGCAAACGTGGTTGTCCGGGATCACAATGCTCTCCACAAACTCCCACATCCTACAGTTGCAGCACACCATCCCTGTATAACCTTGTTCTATTTAATTAAATTTGTATTTATGTAACTTCATTTATAGTTTAGTTTCTCAGCTATTTAATTGATCTAGATTAAGTTATGGGTAATGAAAGTAAATATCTACCTGTAACGTAAAGCATTACAAGTAGTGTTTGATAACACCCCTGTGAAGTGCCTTATGGCATTTTACTGTATTAAAGGCGCTATATAAATGCAAGTTGTTATTATGTCAATTTTATTTTTAAATTGTAATATAATTGTCAAATATGTAATAATTTTTTTTAATGGTATTGTGTGTTCTTTCCCCAAGTGCGGCCTGTCGATTCCTGTGCTGTCAGTCCTGCTCTTTCTATTCATGAGATTGGTCACGCCGGAGCAACAAAGGCCGAGAGAACTGGCATTAGTAAACTAAAGAGTGAAATGAAACAGGTACAATTCTGATAAAATATCTTCTCGCACTGCAGCATAGCCACAAATGGCATTCAAGAATGTAATATTGGTTCGTGTATTTCAACAAAAAATGTTCTATCTTCTACAGTCCTTGTGGTGCATATAGGTACCAACGATGTAGGTAAAAAATGGGATGAGGTCCTACAAGCTGAATATAGGGAGCTAGGAGTTAAATTAAAAAGTAGGACCTCAAAGGTAGTAATCTCAGGATTGCTACCAGTGCCACGTGCTAGTCAGAGTAAGAATTGCAGGATAATTAAGATGAATACATGGCTTGAGGAATGGTTCAAGGGGGAGGGATTCAAATTCCTGGGACATTGGAACCGGTTCTGGAGGAGATGAGACCAGTACAAACCGAACGGTCTGCAGCTGGGCAGGACTGGAACTGATGTCCTAGCGGGAGTGTTTGCTTGTGCTATTGGGGAGGGTTTAAACTAATATGGCAGGGGGATGGGAATCTATGCAGGGAGACAGATGGAAGTAAAATGGGGGCAGAAGCAAAAGGTAGAAAGGAGATAAGGAAAGATACAGGGCAGAAAACTCAAAGGCAAAAATCAAAAAGGGCCACATTACAACATAATTCCAAAAGGACAAAGTGTTAAAAAAACAAGACTGAAGGCTCTGTGTCTCAATGCGAGGGGCAGTCGTAATAAGGTGAATGAATTAACTGCGCAGATAGCTGTTAACGGATATGAAGTAATTGGGATTATGGAGACATGGCTTCAGGGTGACCAAGGCTAGGAACTCAACATCCAGGGGTATTCAATATTCAGGAAGGATAGACAGAAAGGAAAATGAGGTGGGGTAGCGTTGCTGGTTAAAAAGGAGATTAACGCAATAGTAAGGAAGGACATTAGCTTGGATGATGTGGAATCTATACGGGTAGAGCTGCGGAACACCAAAGGGCAGAAAATGCTAGTGGGAGTTGTGTACAGATCACCAAACAGTGGTAGTGAGGTTGGGGATGGCATCAAACAGGAAATTGGGGATACGTGCAATAAAGGTACAGCAGTTATCATGGGTGACTTTAATCTACATATAGATTGGGATAACCAAACTGGTAGCAATACGATGGAGGAGGATTTCCTGGAGTGTATAAGGGCTGGTTTTCTTGACCAATATGTCGAGAAACCAACTAGAGAGCAGGCCATCCAAGACTGGGTCTTGTGTAATGAGAGAGGATTAATTGGCAGTCATGTTGTGCGAGGCCTCTTGGGGAAGAGTGACCATAATATGGTAGAATTCTTCATTAAGATGAAGAGTGACACAGTTAATTCAGAGACTAGGGTCCTGAGCTTAAAGAAAGGTAACTTCGATTGTATGAGACGTGAATTGGCTAGGATAGACTTGGCGAATGATACTTAAAGGGTTGATGTTGGATAGGCAATGGCAGACATTTAAAGATCACATGGATAAACTTAAACAATGTACATCCCTGTCTGGCGTAAAAATAAAACGGGGAAGGTGGCTCAACCGTGGCTAACAAGGGGAATTAGAGATAGTGTTAAATCCAAGGAAGAGACCTATAAATTGGCCAGAAAATGCAGCAAACCTGAGGACTGGGAGAAATTTAGAATTCAGCAGAGGAGGGGGAAAATAGAGTATGAGAGTAAATTTGCAGGGAACATAAAAACTGACTGCAAAAATTTCTATAGATATGTGAAAAGAAAAAGATTAATGAAGACAAATGTAAGCCCCTTGCAGTCAGAATCAGGTGAATTTATAGTGGGGAACAAAGAAATAGCAGACCAATTGAACAAATACTTTGGTTCTGTCTTCACTAAGGAAGATACAAATAACTTTCCGGAAATACTAGGGGACCGAGGGTCTAGCGAGAAGGAGGAACTGAAGTCAGGAAATTGTGTTCGGGAAATTGATGGGATTGAAGGCCGATAAATCCCAAGGGCCTGATAGTCTGCATCCCAGAGTACTTAAGGAAGTGGCCTCGAAATAGCGGATGCATTGGTGGTCATTTACCAACATTCTATAGACTCTGGATCATTTCCTATGGATTGGAGGGTAGCTAATGCAACACCACTTTTTAAAACAGAGGGAGAAAGAAAACATGGAATTATAGACCGGTTAGCCTTACATCAGTTGTGGAATTAATTATTAAAGACATAATGGCAGCGCATTTGGAAAACAGTGACAGGATCGGTCCAAGTCAGCATGGATTTATGAAAGGGAAATCATGCTTCACAAACTTTCTCGAATTTTTTGAGGATGTAACTAATAGAATAGACAAGGGAGAATCAGTGGATGTGGTGTATTTGGACTTTCAAAAGGCTTTTGACAAGGTCCCACACAACAAATTATTGAGCAAAGTTAAAGCACATGGTATTGGGGGTAATGTATTGACATGGATAGAGAACTGGTTGGCAGACAGAAATCAAAGAGTGGGAATAAACGGATCCTTTTCAGAATGGCAGGCAGTGACTAGTGGGGTACCGCAGGGCTCAGTGCTGGGCCCCCAGCTATTTACAATATACATTAATGATTTGGACGAAGGAATTGAGTGTAATATCTCCAAGTTTGCAGATGACACTCAGCTGGGTGGCAATGTGAGCTGTGAGGAGGATGCTGAAAGGCTGCAGGGTGAATTGGACAGGTTAGGTGAGTGGGCAAATGCATGGCAGATGCAGTATAATGTGGATAAATGTGAGCTTATCCACTTTGGTGGCAAAACACGAAGGCAGAATATTATCTGAATGGCGACAGATTAGGAAAAGAGGAGGTGCAACGAGACCAGGGTATCATGGTACATCAGTCATTGAAAGTTGGCATGCAGGTACAGCAGGCGGTGAAAAAGGCAAATAGAATGTTGGCCTTCATAATGAGAGGATTTGAGTATAGGAGCAGGGAGGTCTTACTGCAGTTGTACAGGGCCTTGGTGAGACCACACCTTGAATATTGTGTACAGTTTTGTTCTAATCTGAGGAAAGAAATTCTTGCTATTGAGGGAGTGCAGCGAAGGTTCACCAGACTGATTCCCGGGATGACAGGACTGACATATGAAGAAAGACTGGATAGACTAGGCTTATGTTCACTGGAGGGGATCTCATAGAAACATATAAAATTCTGATGGGATTGGACTGGTTAAACGCAGGAAGAATGTTCCCAATGTTGGGGAAGTCCAGAACCAGGGGTCACAGTCTAAGGATAAAGGGTAAGCCATTTAGCACCGAGATGAGGAGAAACTTCTTCACTCAAGAGAATTGTGAACCTGTGGAATTCTCTACCACAGAAAGTTGTTGAGGCCAGTTCGTTAGATATATTCAAAAGGGAGTTAGATGTGGCCCTTATGGTTAAAGGGATCAAGGGGTAATGAGAGAAAGCAGGAATGGGGTACTGAAGTTGCATGATCGGCCATGATCATATTGATTGGTGGTGCAGGCTCGAAGGGCCGAATGGCCTATTCCTGCACCTACTTTCTATGTTTCCTATTTCATCACCAGTACTGTTCAGCCAGCGTGTCACCATATTGTATTTTGTTCGGATTACAGATGCCTTTCTAACACTGAAATTTGTTTAAACACAGCGCTACACTGCAGCCTCATCGAGAGATGTAAACCAGCTTATAGATTCCGGAGTCACTTGTGTTCAAAGAAAATGAACAAAAGCACACTGGGCTGGATTTCCGGTTGTCTAACGCCTCAGTTAGCAGCCAGAGGGGGCGTTAATGGGGGCGTAAGAGATTAGCGCCCCGACCGAAAATTCATTCGAGGCTCACCGGGGGCACAAACCATTAGCACTGGGCTGCTAACGATCTCTCCGATCATGACGTATTCCTGGTGCAACGCACACGCTTGTGCCGTGGTCGGCAAATTCGGTGCGTGCGCCTCATTTAGTGCCCGCCAAGAACAACGTCTAGAAAAACAGTGGGTGTAGGCTTGCAGAGTCGTTAACTGGCGACTACTTAAAGGGATGAGGAAGCAGTTCCCTCGGAGGTCACAGTCAGTGCAACGTTTACACACAGCACGGTGCGTGAGCCTCCGAGTGTGCAGCAGCAGACAGACATAACAGTGATTTTGAAAACTTTAACGGGTGCATTACTATGCCGTGCCTTTAAGACTTGGCTTTGCCCGGGATCAGAATCGGAGTTCCGTGCATGTGCAATGGTTCCGCCAAATTTACTGACCAAATTTCATAATACCCACCCCCCCTCCCCCCCCCCCCCCGCAGCTCTGGTGTGCAACGGCTGATTTAGCACCCCTGTCAGCTCTTCGACCGATTCTGATGAATTTCTGGGCTGGAGGTGCAAACCTTTTCAAGGCGCTAAAATTACCGCTCTGTCTGGATTAACGCCACAACAGAGGAGTGGCCGAATTTCCCCCCCACTATTCCTTTAATGTCCCAATGATGTTTTATCGCAGGTTGCTCACAGCAGTGACCAGGAGATTATCTTCAATTCCTCGAGACTCCGGGGCAAACCCTGGTGGGTTTGGCAACCTGCCACGTGTTGTTTTTCAAAAGTCATCTTTTCTGGCTGGCCGACCGGTTGCTGCATGTAACATGGGCTTGAGAAGTCTGATTCTGTTCCCAATTCAGGATTAATTGCGCACAGAGAGGTTGGAGAAAGGGGGGTGTGGAGAATGGGAGGGAATCGCACACTATTCTCAGATTGGGACCGAGGAGCTTTACTCTGATTGCCTGAAGCAAGGGAGGTTTGGTTTCTCCAGCACCAAGCCCCTGGCACTTGGAGGAATAGAAATGAAGAAAGCATTCTGATTGAAACTTGGGGTGCCCATGAGCCGAGTTAATCTTCAGCACATCGATGGTAATAGAGTTTTGGCTTCCCATCTGAGCATGAGCAGCTGCATTGCATCAGATACGAAGGCAGTGGCTTAAATAGAGAAACTCTAGCTGCCGGATAATAATGGCCACTGTAATCTTCCTGACATGTCCGAGTCTCCTCGCTCAGACAGACTTGAATTGCCTGCTGTTGTACTGGTTGTTGTCCAATGAGACTGCAATCCAGAAATGCGCATATCTTTTCAGAATAGTAGCTTTTTGTTTTTGAAGTAGGACATGTGTATAATTTCTGCATCCATTGTATGTTTTTCGTCTCTCTGACCATTCCAGCGATGCAGTAGTCCTTCATCCCCCACAGCCACGGTATCTCCTGCCGGCTCCTTCAGCAGCCGTTTGACTTGGGACGAGCGCCAGGGTCAATGGCTGCGCAGACGACGTCTCGATGGCGCCATTAACCGAGTTCCCATGGGCTTCTATCAAAAAGTCTGGAAGGTCTTACAGAAGGTGAGTCCCTGGCAGTGAAGGGAAGCTACAGATGCAAAGTTCCACTAACAGCAGACCACGCCTTTCACAACCTCAGCATGTCCAAAAGCCCGTCACAGCCAATTCGGTACTTCTGAAGTGTTGTAATGTTGGGAAATGTGCTTAGCCAATTAGCTCCCACAAATGGCAATGATGTGATGGTCAGATTATATGTTGATTGAGGAATAAATATTGGCCCGAACACGACGTAGAACTCCCCTGCTCTTCTTGGTTATAAGAACATAAGAAATAGGAGCAGGAGTAGGCCATACAGCTCCTCAAGCCTGCTTCGTTATTTAATAAGATCATGGCTGATCCGATCATGGACTCAGGTCCACTTCCCTGCCCGCTTCCCATAACCCCTTATCCCCTTATCGTTTAAGGAAATGTCTATTCCTGTTTTAAATTTATTCAATGTCCTGGCTTCCACAGCTCTCTTGAGACAGCAAATTCCAAGGTTTACAATCCTCAGAGAATAAATTTCTCCTCATCTCTGTTTTAAATGGGTGGCCTCTTATTCTAAGATTATGCCCTCTAGTTCTAGCCTCCCCTATCAGTGGAAACATCCTCTCTGCATCCACCTTGTCAAGCCCCCTCATAATCTTATACGTTTCGATAAGATCACCTCTCATTCTTCTGAACTCCAATGAGTAGAGGCCCAACCTACTCAACCTTTCCTCATAAGTCAACCCCGGAATCAACCAAGTGAACCTTTTCTGAACTGCCTCCAAAGCAAGTATATCCTTTCGTAAATATGGAAACCAAAGCTGCACACAGTATTCCAGGTTTGGCCTCAACAATACCCTGTACAACTGCAGCAAGACTTCCCTGCTTTTATACTCCATCCCCTTTGCAATAAAGGCCAAGATACCATTGGCCTTCCTGATCATTTGCTGTACCCGCATACTAACCTTTTGTGTTTCATGCACAAGTACCCCCAGGTCCCGCTGTACTGCAGCACTTTGCAATCTTTCTCCATTTAAATAATAACTTGCTCTTTGATTTTTTTTCTGCCAAAATGCATGACCTCACACTTTCCAACATTATACTCCATCTGCCAAATTTTTGCTCACTTACTTAGCCTGACTATGTACCTTTGCAGATTTTTTGTGTCCTCCTCACACATTGCTTTTCCTCCCATCTTTGTATCATCAGCAAACTTGGCTTCATTACACTCAGTCTCTTCTTACAAGTCATTAATATTGATTGTAAATAGTTGGGGTCCCAGCACTGATCCCTGTGACACCCCACTAGTTGCTGGTTACCAACCAGAGAATGAACCATTTATCCCGATTCTCTGATCTCTGTTACTTAGCCAATCTTCTATCCATGCTAATATATTACCCCCAACCCTGTGAATTTTTAAATTGTGCAGTAACATTTTATGTGGCACCTTGTCAAATGCCTTCTGGAAGTCCAAATACACCACATCCACTGGTTCCCCTTTATCCACCCTGTTCGTTACATCCTCAAAGAATTCCAACAAATTTGTCAAACATGACTTCCCCTTCATAAATCCATGCTGACTCTGCCTGACCGAATTTTGCTTTTCCAAATGTCCTGCTACTGCTTCTTTAATAATGGACTCCAACATTTTCCTAACCACAGATGTTAGGCTAACTGGTCTATAGTTTGCTGCTTTTTGTCTGCCTCCTTTTTTAAATAGGGACATTACATTTGCAGTTTTCCAATCTGCTGGGACCTCCCCAGAATCCGGGGATTTTGGTAAATTACAACCAATGCATCCACAATCCCTGCTGCCAATTCTCTTAAGACCCGAGGATGCAAGCCATCAGGTCCAGGGGATTTATCTGCCTTTAGTCCCATTATCTTACTGAGTACCACCTCCTTAGTGATTGTGATTTTTTGCCGATTTCTGGGCTGGGTCGGCGCATGTTGCTCCCTCCAATAGCCCCGGCCACCAATGCAGCCTCTCAATGGCGGCGCATTTACTGAAAGACCATCAGCAGGCCGGGGCCATTGGAGGGAGCAGCGTGCAGCGGCATACCACTGCAGAGAGCAGCGCGTACTGCTGCAGGAGGGCGACGGCTGCGAAGTCAGGTCACTGATTGCAGTGCGGGCAGGCACAGCAGGAGGGGCGAAGGAGCGGCAAGAGTTTGTAGAGGGAAGTGACCGGGGCCCAGGAGAGGCGTGAGTCTGGAGCCCAGAAGAGGCGAGGACCCAGGGGCAGCACGGGCCAGCCCACACTGCGATATGTGTGCGCACTGGGTCCATGCAGCAGAGCTGGTCTCCAGTCGTCTTGGTTAATCCTTGCCACTGGACCAAGACCTAGCTCTGTCAAGCCCGTGTGGTGGCTGGTGTGCAACGGTCACCCCACGTTAAAAAAATCCACGCACAGGCATCTTCCACCCTTCAATATGTAGTTCGAGATCTGGAATATTAGGTCCTTCATTGAAACACCTGTGAACTCATCCCTGTTTGGCATGGAAGCAAGTCATCCTCGCTTCGAGGGACCGCCTATGATGATGATGATGATTGTGATTGTGTTAAGTTCTTCCCCCGCTATAGCCCCACTGTTGGGATATTGTTAGTGTCCTCTACCGTAAAGACTGATACAAAATTTTTGTTTAGAGTTTCTGCCATCTCCATGTTCTCCATTACTAATTCCCTGGTATCATCCTCTAAGGGACCAACATTTAGTTATAGTCCCATGGGATATTTTATATCCACCTGAAAGGGTCAGTTTTAGATCTCATCTGAAAGATGGCTATTCCGACAGTGCATCCACCTCGGGCTGTGTAGATGAGCTCGTGAGCAAGTCTCCAGACCAGATCTGCTTTCTACATTGAAATCATCTTTACACAGTGTAAACTCACACACACGCACACACACATTCGCAATACTGCTGACATGCATTCAAAATATCTTAAAAACCTGAGTTTTATGTGCCATAAAATTAACTATTTTTAGTCGAATATATTCTGTCTATTTTATTGTTTAGTGGGATGTGGGTGTCACTGGGAAGACTGGCATTCTTAACTCATTCCGAGTTCCCTGAGCCTTTTTCGTGGACTGCTGCAGTATATGTTAGATATATGATACAATATTAAAGGGGGTGCAGGAGGAAAGAGACCTGGGGTGTATGTACACATGTACACAAAGCTGGCAGGACACATTGAGAAGGCTGTTAATAAAAGCATGTGGGATCCAGGGCTTTATTAATAGAGGAATCGAGTGTAACAGCGAGAACGTTATGCTAAACCTATATACATCAGTGATCAGGCCCCAGTGGGAGTATTGTGTCCAATTCTAGGCACCACACTGTAGGAAGGATGTCAAAGCCTTGGCAAGGGTGCGGAGGAGATTTACCAGAATGGTACCCGGGATATGCGATTTCTAAGGGGAGATTTAATAGAGGTGTTCAAAATGATGAGGAGTTTTGTTAGAGTAAATAGGGAGAAACTGTTTCCTGTGACAGGAGGGTCGGTAGCCAGAGGACACAGGTTGAAGATAATTGAAAAAGAACCAGATGAAGAGAATGTTTTTACGCAGCAAGCTGTTGTGATCGGGAACGCACTGCCTGAAAGGACGGTGGGAGCAGATTCAATTGCAACTTTCAAACCGGGAATTGGATAAATACTTGAAAAGGAAAAATTTTCAGGAATATGGGGAACGAGTAGAGGAGTGGAACTAATTGATCTTTCAAGGAACCAGCACCATCACGATGGGCCAAATGGCCTGCTTCTGTGCTCTATGATTCTATGATATATACTACGCCTTAATGCAAATATTAAGTAATGAATAGATTGTGTTAATGAGGATCAGATTGAAAGACACTCCTGCACTCTCTGTCCCCTCTGAACATGTAACCTCATTGCAAGAATCACTGAGACATTTTCAAAGTAAAAGAATCTATGTAAATGCAAGTGATCTAAAAAAAATTCCTTGTCTTATGTTTAATTTTAGTGCCATGGTCTTTCTATTGATGGCTACGTGCTTCCTTCTACAACTACCAGAGAGGTAAGCCATGACTACTTTGTACACGAGATTCCTGTCTCACAGGTGGCCAGGTACTGCGAAATGTGCTGCAAGTTCTGTTATCACTGTTTTCAGTAACATTCCTACCACTCTATGTTTAAAGTTGCACTCTCATACTTTGACACCAAACCTACATGAGGTGCATAGATTTCAGAGTAAGATACAATTTTCACAACTTAATTGGAATGTGAAATATTAGTTTTGCGCTTCATGGATTCTTTGCTTAAGAATTCATAGCAACACATTGCTATTAAGAACTAGTTGGTTTATTAGCAACGGTTTAACAATCACATTACACATTACCAGTTTGTCCACCGGGCTCACAACCACCTGCCTCATCGTGGATCCCCCTAACCCAACTGGCTGGGGTTTTATTGAGTCCTGTGAACATCACGTGAAACATAGAAACATTGGGCCCAATTTTGGCCATGACTTGCATCAATTTTTTTGGAGTAAGTTGGTTTTTCTGACGCAAGTTTAAAAAACACCATTTTCCCCAATAAACTTGCTCCAGAGTAACTGAGGTACGATTATTTTTAGTTCAGTTTTTTTTTCAAAGGGGGGCATTCCCAGACATTTACGCCAGTTTTGGCCATTTATGCCACTTTGGCCAGTTAACACTAACACCAAATCGACTTAGGTCAGCGTATGTGGCCAGCTCTGAAAAACCTTGCGGGCAGGTAAGTAAGTAAGGACCTGCATCCAAGCACCAAGCAGCAAACATTACAAATAAAAGTTTAAATAACTAAATAAAAATAAAGAACTCGAGTAAACAATTGATTAACAATTAAATATTTGAAGTAAATCCTACCTTGGCCCGGGAAAGGCAGCGGGCCGGCCTGTACGGGAGGCCATTCGGCGTGGGATAGGTGCGGCCGGCAAAGGCGCATCGGGAGGCTGGGGACGGGGAGGGAGGGAGGGAGAGAAAAGGCTGGTCTCGGCGACATCTCGGATAGGTTTCTGACAGCCTGGGCTGGACTCAGATGCGGGCGACCATTCGGCCACGGCTAGGGGCGGCAAACATCGGGTCCTGCTGACAGCTTGCAGGACACGCTGGGAGGACGAGGAGCACGTGCGCAGACTCCACTACGCATGCGGACAGCTGCCGGCAGTGTTTTCAGCGCAGGGTTGTAGCTCCGCCCCCACCCCACTCCACCATGGATGCATGCCAGGACCCGGGACACTCGGCAGAGGGGCCAGGATACTAAGAAAGTTTTTTGGCGCCCTTTCCAGCGCACAAAGTCAGCACGTAAAGGGTCAGTGCGCCAAAAAAATGGGTTGGCCAAAATTGGGCCGATAGAAACATAGAAAATAGGTGCTGAAATAGGCCATTTGGGCCTTTGAGCCTGCACCACCATTCAATATGATCATGGCTGATCATTCACCTCAGTACCCCTTTCCTGCTTTTTCTCTATACCCCTTGATCCCTTTAGCCGAAAGGGCCATATCTAACTCCCTTTTGAATATATCTAACGAACTGGACTCAACAACTTTCTGTGGTAGAGAATTCCATAGGTTAACAACTCTCTGGGTGAAAAGGTTTCTCCTCATCTTAGTCCTAAATGGCTTACCCCTTGTTAGATCTCTTAATTCCCAATGAAATATGAACTCCGATTGTAGTTTTAATGTCACTTTATTTCTGGCAGCTGTAAAAAGCTCTTGGCTTTAAGCCAGGTCTTTGTCCTTCTGAGACCACATGGTCAAAATGGCTGTACTTATACCTGGATCAATTTACAGAAAGGAACTCGCCTTCTTTGACCTTATTGGCTCAATTAATAGTCTTTTAACCTTTTAATTGGCTCGCTACCCAAAGGTCCTAAAATGTCAAGTTGATTGATGACTTCATGCAACATGCTGAACTACATGTAGACATGAGAGTCTGTGTTTTCTCAACCTGTCTAAATGTAGCCTGTTTGAATTCTCTATAAATCCCCTCTTTGATTCTTTCACAAACTGAATCATAAAACATCAGATATCACTGGTTACATACATGTTAATAGAGTTTCCTTCTAAAATTTGTTGATGTGTTTCGCCACATGTCCGGACTAGTAGCTTCCACACAAATTTACACCAACCCGGGTTCCATCGTGGCCACAATGGAAATCTGGTTTTAGTAGGTTAGTTAATCTTATTCCAATTTAATCCAAATCAATATCTTAGTTCAACCAGTAAACAACCTTCCCTTAAGCATAACATACCCCTGTGCCACGTACAGACGGTCTGCTGGGACCTGCAAGGTGTCTCACCTGCGGGACAGCAGCTACAGCCGCCTGGTCGCAACAACATTTAATCAACATAAACAAGCAATATAAAAGTAAAACAATTACAACAAATAGAATTAAACCTTCCACCAATGAAGTTCCTATTGAACCTAGCCATTCAGTGGCTCCGCTCCACAAAGTGAATGATGGGGGTTGCTTAAGTTTTTCTACCTCCTTTTGGATATGCTCCGCTAAGTGGGTAATTTCTTCAGAGCTATCTGGGATATTTGTGCAACACTCAGTTCCGAGTAGAATGCAAGTACCTCCCTTTTCAGCCAGGATGTAATCAAGGGCCTGTCTATTCTGTAGGGCTACTGTGCGGATTGCTACCATTTCTGCATTGATTTTAACTAGGGCCTCTGAGGTATCATTGGCTACCCGTTCCACAACGGATGCCATGTTAATGGATTCTCTTGCCAGTTTGGCGGTCCCATACCTGGGGATCAGAATGGCAAAGAACCTCTCTGTTTCTGTGATAGCTCTCTTAGGATGGTGTAAATGTTCTGACAGTGACTTTATATGATACATATAAGGCACAATGTAGGCTAAATAGCAGGATCCCATCCAATTCTGGGGCAGCCAAGGGTAGGCCTTGTGGCCACACACCCAATAGGTGCCATTATAGGCAATGAATGTTAGCTGTTTCTTTGTCAGCAACACTCCGGGGCCTGTCCAGGCTTTTCCATCTGTTTTATTCAGAATCCCCATTACGTTATAAATTCCCACATCGGACCAGTTTGGATGGTTCCGTGGCTTGATTATATTATAATTCTGGGAGCAGTTACTATACCCCATATTTTGGCCTCCTTTGATGTTTCTAATCAGACAGACCGATTCCCCCGGTCTTCCTTTTCCCGTTGTATTAGTGATCACAAAAAATGGGGGCCGTTTGGAATTATTGTAGCACGGTTGGTATCCCCCTTCAAAAGTAGTCAGATTGTAACCTGCTGACTTCCATTTACGTGCCCAGTTTTCCGTATCGTGAAACGCATTGCCTGTTTTGTTTTGATTAATTATCCACTCAGCCATTTCTGAGATATTCAAGGGAACTGGCCTCAAGGGAATCCCTCCCTTTGAGTGAATAGGAATATGCGCACACACCCAACAACTGGAAATGTTACCTTGTTTGGCATAAATGTATGACATATATAAAAAGGTATTTACATGTAATTCCCTTGCTACCCTACTATTTCCCTTTGGTGCAGAGGGTCGGCTAGTAAGAAGTAGGCCTATGCCTAGAATACCTACAGTCAATAATACAGTAAATTTATACATTTTCGCAAAAAGTAATTGTCCTTGTTAGATTTCAGCTTCAGTTACGGGTGCTCGTTTAACGTGTGAAGCGTGGATCCAGACTTTCTTTCCTTGGACTTTAACAGCTGCCTGGGTGGTCAATAACACTTGATAAGGTCCCTCCCACTTGGCACCCAAAGGTTCTTTATGCAACTTTTTCACATACACCCAGACTCCCGGGATGATGTCGTGTCCTCCTTCGGGTGGATTACCCCAAGCTGCCGATACCCGTCGGGAAACAGAACTAGTAGCATTGGTTAAGTTCTGACAGTATGATAACAAAGTGTCACTCATTAAGTGAACATCAGCTTTCCGTAAATCGATAGTTCCTGGCAGCGACATGGGTCTTCCTGTTATAATTTCAAATGGGCTTAGACCTGTAGTTCTGTTCGGGGTTGCCCTAATGTTACATAGCACTATTGGTAGTGCCTGGGGCCATTCTTCTTGGTGATATTTGGTAAGCCGTTGTTTCAGAGTTCGATTCATTCGTTCTACTTGTCCTGACGATTGTGGATGATGAGGACAGTGTAAATCCCACGTAATGTTCAGTAACCTACAGACTTCTTGGCAGACAGCACCTGTGAAGTGTGTTCCCTGATCTGAGTCAATGCTACTCGGGACTCCCCATCGGGGAATGTAATCCTTACACAAGACCTTTGCTGTGTGATTGGCTGTGGCTCTTTTAGTTGGGACAGCTTCTACCCATCTAGAGAATCTGTCGACCATGACAAGAATGTTAGTGTATCCTTGGCATGAAGGAAGAGATATATAATCAACCTGCAGATGCTGGAATGGTCCGACAGGGGCAGGGGGCCTCAGTTGGGGCATTACCGTGATGGGTCCAGAATTATTTTTCTGGCAAACCAACTGGGCATGTTCTTTAAATCCCCGACCCCACCAGCTTTTCTGGAACCGTGCCGTCATCTGTTGTGAGGCCAAGTGTCCCCACGAGTGGATCTGTTGGGCTAAAAAAGGCATAAGCGCTTGTGGCGCGACTGGCTTGTCAGTAACTCTTTGTCTCCAGACACCATCTTCACATAGCTTAATTCCTGCCTCAATCCATGTCCATTTTTCCTCTCGGGAGCACTCTCTTTACATTGTTTGAAGGTCTCGTGTCAGAGTCCTGAGTGCTTTCAATCTGCACATCTGTGTTGGTTCTTCTGGAGGAACGCCCTGTGAGGCGGCATCTTTAGCTGCCTGGTCGGCTAGGGCATTTCCCTGTGCTTCCGTGGTATTTTCCTTGGTATGAGCCTTACACTTCAGGATGGACACTTCCTGAGGTAATTGTATGGCCTCCAGTAAGTCTCGGACTTCTTTTCCATTTCGGATAGGTGTACCAGCAGCAGTGAGGAATCCTCTTTTCCACCATAACAGACCAAAGTCGTGAGCGACTCCAAAAGCATAACGTGAATCTGTGTAGACTTTAGCTGTCTGTCCTTCTGCTATTCGACATGCTTCTGACAGAGCCCGTAACTCGGCCTGTTGTGCTGACGTTCCTGAGGGTAAACATCCTTTTGCCACTACCTCATATAAGGTTGTAACTGCCCATCCTGCTTTTCTGGTACCATTGTCAACAAAGGAGGAACCATCTGTAAACAGGATGAGATCTGGGTTGTGCAGAGGCTTCTCTGCTGCTAAGGCTGCTTCTTCTGTTTCTTTTAAAATCTCCACGCAGTCATGCTCTTCACATTCTCCCCCCTCTTGCTCCCTCGATTCTGACATCAGGAGCATAGTTGCGGGATTAACCGGGCTAGCCCGGACGATATGGAGATTAGGAGCTTCCAAAACTGCTGTCCAGCGGGTCCATCTAGCTGCCGTCATCTGAGACATTTTATTCATAGACAGCAAAGCATGGACGGTGTGGGGACACTTGACAATCAGCTTTTGGTCGAGGACTAGACCCGCAGTGATCATTACCACTCGACATGTAGCTTCCATGGCCCTTAGGGCTACCGCATCCAGTTTTGCCGAATAATAGCCAATAGGTCTTTGCCGATCCCCATGTTCTTGTGTCAGTATAGCTGTCATATATCTTTTTTTTCTCATGGACAAACAGGGTAAATGGCTTACCACTGTTGGGGATTCCCAGAGCCGAACACAAAGCCTTTTTCAAACTCAGGAAGGCCTCTTGCTGTTCCTTAGTGAGGGTGATGGCTTCTTTAGAGGCACGTTTCCCCTTTAAAATATCATTCAATGACTGAGCAAGTTGTGTGAAGGAGTCAATCCAATTTCTGTTAAAGTTACACAATCCCAAAAAAGACCTTAGTTCCTGAATAGTGGTGGGTTTTTTAAGCTATCCTGGGTAAGTTCTCTCTTTCCTTATGAAATCTTTTGTCTCAGGTATACAACCTCTTCTTGGGATATTTGTGCTTTGTCGATGCTGGCTTTATGTCCTTTCAGCCGAAGGTGGTCCAGCAAAGCTCGTAAATCTTGTTCATGCTGTTCTTCCATGTTTGAAGCTAGCAGGATATCGTCTACATATTGGATGACTGTGGATGACAGGGGAGGTAATTCTCGCAAATGGCTTTGTAAAGCCATGTGGAATACCGTAGGGCTGTTGTGGAAACCCTGCGGTAACCGGGTCCAAGTATACTGTTGTCCTTGGACAGTGAAAGCAAACCACTGTCGAACCTCCGATGCCAGAGGCACCAACCAAAATCCGTTGGCCATATCTATAACCGAGAAATATTTATGTTCCGGTTTGAGGGCATTAAAAATGGTGGAGGGGTCTGCGACCAGAGGAGCTTTTTGATCAATACACTGGTTAGCTTTCCTATAATCGACAGTCAAACGCTAAGTTTCATTAGATTTCTGTACCGGCCACACGGGGCTATTGGAGGAGCTATGCGTTTTAATAAGCACCCCTTGTTTCTCCAATTGCTGAATAACCGGTAAGATTCCCGCGATGGCAGTTGGACTGATGGGATACTGTTTAGTGCATGGAGGCTTGGTCCAGGTAAATGATGCAGGCTCCATCTGGAGTAGGCCACAATCGTTCTTATCTTTAGACCATATCGGGTGTTCCTTCAATTCTTCTTTCTTCAAAGTTCTAATTGACCATGTCACCCGACCATCCTCGAAATGCAACGATGAATCTATTTGGATTAGAACGTCCATTCCCAAAAGGGATTGATCTACTGGGCCTATCCAGGCCGGCATGGTTAGTTCATGTGGACCCAGCCCTATAAGTACCGGTGTTGTCCTTCTAATTTCCATTTTATGGCTCCCAACTCCATAGGCTGTACGTGCCCTACCATCCAACGGCAAAAAGTCTCCATATTGTAGGGGTAAGCATGTTAATTCCGCCCCTGTGTCTAAAAGACAGTCCACATCCTTATCGCCCACCCTCACAGTTATATATAGCCCATCTCCCCTTTGTTGTATTAGTGCGAGGAGGGGGGCCAGGGCCGGCTCTAATCGTTTTTTGCTATCCCAAGTAACTTCTTCTGTTGTTGTATTGTCAGTCGCTTCAATGCTTCTATGAGGTCGTTATCTTGTGACAAGCCTGGTTTGTTGGCTGAATTGTATCCCGGGCCACGTCCTCTTCTCCGGCCGCGACCTTGCTGTTTTGCCCTGCACGTCTTGGCCCAGTAACCTTCTTTCCCACAATAATGACATTTTCCGGGTAATTTTCCTAATGACTGTTTATCGGAATCCTGGGATTTCCATCCCATAGCCTGTACAGCTCGGACTTTAGCTCCCATATCCCGATTTAATTGGTTACATCGATCCACCAATGCTGCAAAGGTAGTTCCTCTACCTTCCCAGTCCGGTAACACTACCTTAAGCATTTTGGACAGTTCTGGCTTTAGACCTGCCACGAAAGCTGCTTTCAGGGGTCCAAACACTTGTTCATCCATTTCCTCATCCGTATTATTCATACCCGAATGTTCTAGCCACGTGCATCTAAACCGCTCGTCATACTCCAGGACCTCCTCTGTTCCTTTCTGTTGGCAGGCTGCAATTTTTCCCCAGTCTATCTTAGCTGGACTGAAGGCTTGCAGCCAGTGTTTAATCGCATCCCACCCTGCATCTAATTCTTGCTCATCCTGCCCCAAAGCTTCTTCTACCTTGTCGTGCAATTTTCTTCCCTGTGTTTTTGGCACCATTATGGTCAAAATTTGCACTCCGTCCCAGGGATGAAGTTGATATATATATATTTCTTAAGCGGTCCAATTGGTCCCACATTTTCACTCCCTTTTTCTTTGGATTGGGCGATTGCTTGGACCATTTATCAATTTTCTCTGGGTCTGCCGGATCACGAATTAAGTATTCTGCATACAGCCTTTTCCTCGTTTTTTAGGTTCCGCCCTCATCCGCAGTCTCTTCTGATTTGACTACAACTCGTCTTTTTTTAAACGGGGCAAAGCGCACCCCCAATTCCTATTGTCGGAGGATTCAGAATTCGTATCTATTCCTCGGTCGTGTCTTCGGGTTTGCGCTTTTAATTTATCCAAACATGGGTACCCTGGGAATTGACCAATACATTTTCCTTTTCCTATTACTGTCTCTTGATCTAATGATTTTTTCCATTCTTTAATTTCACCTTTAAGATCTCTAACTTCCGCTTCCAGCTTTTCAAGTTCAAGTTTTTTCTGTCGCAGCTGTGCACAAGCAGCTTGCAATTGATCCTTTGTACTGGTCACTTCTCGATCATGTTGGGAACGCATTATAATTTCATTCCGCTTTCGGATCTTTCCCATAACCGCTAGGGACCATCTGGTTCGCTCTTTATTTTTCATACGGGTCGTTTTTTCCCAGACCCTTTTAATCTCGTCCAAGGACCATTGTCCTTTGGAGGTTCCGTACTTTTGTTCGATCTTAATACAGGTTTTAGATAAGTTGAATTCTTGCTCTATGTATTCTTTCAACTGTTCGAGAATTAAATCTAGTGAAACTTCAGGTGGTGCCTGCCCACCTTTAACAGTTGTAGGCAATTCTTTGCTCTTATCTCCTGCTGCCATAATACTGATTTCTTTACTGAGGTCTCGAGTTGTAGGCTTTCTAGCCGATCAATAGGTCGGTGATTAATTAACTAACACACCGCCGAAGTTTAGACGTCTATGGGACCTCGAGCCGACTACCAACCGGAGGGTTCACAAACCGGAAGCTTTCGGAATCGCGTAGAAGGAGAGGCGAATTTAGACTTTTGACCGAGGACTTTTATAAAGAGGAGTCCTTACCTCAGTATGTAGGTCCGATGTCCAAAATTCAGTTTCTTTCCTCAGCGATCGTGTTTGTGACGCTAAAATTGTTAGATCTCTTAATTCCCAATGAAATACGAACTCCGATTGTAGTTTTAATGTCACTTTATTTCTGGCAGCTGTAAAAAGCTCTTGGCTTTAAGCCAGGTCTTTGTCCTCCTGAGACCACATGGTCAAAATGGCTGTATTTATACCTGGATCAATTTACAGAAAAGAACTCGCCTTCTTTGACCTTATTGGCTCAATTAATAGTCGTTTAACCTTTTAATTGGCTCGCTACCCAAAGGTCCTAAAATGTCAAGTTGATTGATGACTTAATGCAACATGCTGAACTACATGTAGACATGGGAGTCTGTGTTTTCTCAGCCTGTCTAAATGCAGCCTGTTTGAATTCTCTATCACCCCTTATCCTGAGACTGTGACCCCTGGTTCTGGACTTCCCCAACATCGGGAACATTCTTCCTGCATCTAACCTGTCCAATCCCATCAGAATTTTATATGTTTCTATGAGATCCCCCCCTCATTCTTCTAAATTCCATTGAATATAAGCCTAGTCGATCCAGTCTTTCTTCATATCATGTCATCCTGTCATCCCGGGAATCAGTCTGGTGAACCTTCATTGCACTCCCTCAATAGCAAGAATGTCCTTCCTCAGATTAGGAGACCAAAACTGTACACAATATTCAAGGTGAGGCCTCACCAAGCCCTCGAAAACAGTAGTAAGACCTCCCTGCTCCTATACTCAAATCCCCTAGCTATGAAGGCCAACATGCCATTTGCCTTCTTCACTGCCTGCTGTACCTGTATGCCAACTTTCAGTGACTGATGTACCATGACACCCAGGTCTCGTTGCACCTTCCCTTTTCCTAATCTGTCACCATTCAGATAATAATCTGCCTTCCTGTTTTTACCACCAAAGTGGATAACCTCACATTTGTCTACATTATACCGCATCTGCCATGTATTTGCCCACTCACCTAACCTGTCCAAGTCACCCTGCAGCCTATTAGCGTCCTCCTCACAGCTCACACTGCCACCCAGCTTAGTGTCATCTGCAAACTTGGAGATATTACATTCAATTCCTTCGTCTCAATCATTGATGTATATTGTAAATAGCTGGGGTCCCAGCACTGAACCTGCCATTCTGAAAAGGACCCATTTATTCCTACTCTTTGCTTCCAATCTGCCAACCAGTTCTCTATTCGCGTTAATACATTACCCCCAATAGGGATGGGATAAGCCATTCCCAACTCAATGGCTCTCCCAACCTGTGAGCATGCTCATAGATGCATACATTACATGTGAAGCAGCATTGATAATTATATGTTGTGGAATGGCTGCTGTTGTTCAGTCAGCCTGGTCAGTAAGGACTACATTTTGATATAAGCTGTTGATCGGGAGACCGTTAAATTCTCAGTGATATTTAAATAGCTAACAGCTTTTGTTGCCTTGCAGGTGTTAACAAGTTGTGAATGCTATTAGTTGACACTCACAGCTGTTATTTTATGGGTTATTTACTGACTAGTTCAAATCCAGTTGCATCAGAGCAGGTCCAAGGGTGTCCCTTCAGGTTCCCGCCATTATTTATGAAGAAACTTGTGGCCTAGGTTCAATGTCCGTAGATAGTCTCGGGAACCTGCAAACCTCTACCAACCAAGCTCCTCTTGACTTCACAATTTGCTTGCCCATGGTTAGGTGCGCTGTTGGAGAAAGATGCTGAGCTTATCCCCACAGCTGTTAACTTCAATCGCACACATAGGGGCAGCAGGCGCATGGGAACACCACCACCTCCACGTTCCCCTCCAACTCACACACCATCCCGACTTGGAAATATATCGGCCGTTCCTTCATCGTCGCTGGGTCAGAATCCCTCCCTAACAGCACTGTGGGAGCACCTTCACCACACGGACTGCAGCGGTTCAAGAAGGTGGCTCACCACCACCTTCTCGAGGGCAATACAGGTTGGGCAATAAATGCCGGCCTTGCCAGCGATGCCCACATCCCGGGAAATGAGTAAAATACAAACGTGCGCTCAGTATGTGGACACCCAGGAGACTGGTGTCCGGGTGAATTGGTTGAACGGTTCAGTACATTTGTGTACTAACATGACAATTAAAGTGTTCTTCTCCATCACTTTACTTCATTCTGCCCGCCCTCTGCTCAATGATGAGCACAGGTCCGTTTCCAAAAATTGACTACGGCAGCAATTCAGTCTGTTCCAAGGACTGGTTCCATATACTAAGCTCGCTTCCCTTGTGTATCAATGATGTAATCGGTGTTTAAGATGGCTAAAGGAGTTGATAGGGTAGCTAGAGAGAATCTATTTCCTCTGGTGGGAGAGACCAGAACAAAGGACTAGCACCTCGAGTCTCGTCGCCGAGAGCATGCAGAAGCCAAGCGCCGGTAGCGGAGGGAGTGTGTGGCAAACCAGTCCCACCCACCCTTTCCCTCAACGACTGTATGTCCCACCTGTGACAGGAACTGTGGTTCCCATATTGGACTGTTCAACCACCTGAGAACTCGTTTTTGGAGTGGAAGCAAGTCTTCCTCGATTCCGAGGGACAGCCTACGATGATGACCGATGACCATAACATGGGAACTTAAAATTAGAGCCAGCCCATTCATGGATGATGTCAGGAAGCACCTTCACAAAAAGGGCAGTGGGAATCAGCAGGAACTCTTTCCCCCTCCCCCTCCCCCCCCCCCCCCCAAAAAAAAAGCTGTTGAGGTTGGGGGGATAATTAAAAATTTCAAAACTGAGATAGATAGAATTTTGTTAGGCAAGAGTATTAAGGGTTATGGAACTAAGGTGGGTAGATGGAGTTAAGATAGTCATCTAATTGATTGGCAGAACAGGTTCGAGGGGCTGAATGGCCACCTCCTGTTCCCATGTTATGGTCATCGATCATCATCATAGGCAGTGCCTCGGAATCGAGGAAGACTTGCTTCCACTCCAAAAATGAGTCCTTAGGTGGCTGAACAGTCCAATATGAGAACCACAGTCCCTGTCACAGATGGGACAGACAGTGGTTGAAGGAAAGGGTGGGTGGGGAGTCTGGTTTGCCGCTCGCTCTTTCCGCTGCCTGCGCTTGATTTCTGCATGCTCTCGGCGATGAGACTCGAGGTGCTCAGTGCCCTCCTGGATGCTCTTCCTCCACTTAGGATGGTCTTTGGCCAGGGACTCCCAGGTGTCAGTGGGGTTGTTGCACTTTATCAGGGAGGCTTTGAGGGTGTCCTTGTAACGTTTTCTCTGCTTACCTTTGGCTCACTTGCCGTGTAGGAGTTCCAAGTAGAGCGTTTGCTTTGGGAGTCTTGTGTCGGGCATGCAGACAATGTGGCCTGCCCAGCGGAGCTGGTCGAGTGTGGTCAGTGCTTCAATAATGGGGATGTTGGCCAGGTCAAGGACGCTAACGTTGGTGCGCTTGACCTCCCAGGGGATTTGCAGGATCTTGCGGAGACATCGTTGGTGGTATTTCTCCAGTGATTTGTGGTGTCTGCTGTACATAGTCCACGTCTCTGAGCCATAGAGGAGGGCGGGTCATCGATAGCACTACCTCAAGTGGCCATAATGCTTGGGTATGATGCAACATCCTGATAAAGCACTTTTGGAGCCATGTGTGTTTAACTGTTTCTGCAGAATTACCGTTATCTGAGCAGAGTAAAGTCTCTGTAGGCACACATGGCATCAAAATAAATACTAATGGGGCAACCCGCTGGGATCTTAACATCGGTGACTCTGTAGAACATAAGAATTAGGAGCAGGAGTCGGCCATTCGGCCCCTCGAGCCTGCTCCAACATTCAATGAGATCATGGCTGATCTTCTACCTCAACTCCACTTTCCTGCACTGTCCCCATATCCCTTGATTCCCTTAATATCAAAAATCTATCGATCTCTGTCTTAAATATACTCAAAGACTGAACCTCCACAGCCCTCTGGGGCAGAGAATTCCAAAGATTCACCACCCTCTGAGTGAAGAAGTTTCTCCTCATCTCAGTCCTAAATGGACGACCCCTTATTCTGATACTGTGACCCCTGGTTCTAGACTCTCCAACCCGGGGGAAACATCCTCCCTGCATCTACCCTGTCAGGCCCTGTAAGAATGTTGTATGTTTCAATGAGATCACCTCTCATTCTTCTAAACTCTAGAGAATATAGACCTAGTCTACTCAATCTCTCCTCATAGGACAATCCTCCCATCCCAGGAATCAGTCTGGTGAACCTTCGTTTCATTCCCTCTATGGCAAGTATATCCTTCCTTCGGTAAGGAGACCAAAACTGTGCACGATACTCCAGGTGTGGTCTCACCAGGGCCCTATATAATTGTAGTGAGACATTTTTACTCTTATACTCAAATCCTCCTGTAATAATGGCCAATATACCATTTGCTTTCTTAATTGCCTTCTGTACGTGCATGTTAACTTTCAGTGATTTGTGTACAAGGACACCCAAGTCCCTCTGATCTCGAAAACCATCTTGCAAACAATGCATGAATTTATCCTCCACACTATTACTGCAAATTTGGTTTGCCCAGTCTATAAGTTTTCGAGCACCAACTTAGAATCAACATCTGGGCCCGGCTTGGCTTCGCTCTCGAGGCCTTGGACATAACAAACACGTTAAAAATATCTTGCTGTGTAACACATACAAATTGAGTGGCCGCAATGTATAGTAATAAAGGACTACTTTATCTGCTAAAGGAACTTTACCATTAGCTTCAGAACCAGGAAAGGGTGTCACAGTAGGCAGGTGACCACGCTCTAGAGATGTCTGCAAGTAGAGGTTACCTCACACATACTCCCAGTTCCAAGCATTTCACTTCTCTTTGTTATTGAAGTAGTTTAATATTTGAATTAATTGAATAGACTACAAATCGCGTGCGTTACAGGACATGCTGTCTATAGACAAAGGGGTAGAAATTCGTCACCGACCAGTTTGAGGCGTTAACCCAGGTGAAGCGGTAATTTTAGGGTCTTGAAAAGGTTTGCGCCCTCCGCCCAGATTTTTGTCAGAATTGGGCGAAGAGCTGAAGGTGGGGCTAAATCAGCTATTACATACCTTGACCTGGGGTGGGGCGCTAACAAAAATGCCGCCGTTAAATTCTGGAATCCATTGCGCACGCTCCGAAGTCCGATTCAGATCCCGGGAAAAGCCGAGTCTTAAAGGCACGGCATAGGAATAATGCACCCATTAAAGTTTTCAAAATCACTTGTTTCCAACCTGCACTGGTATATCTGTCTGCTGCTGCAAACTGGGAGGCTCACGCAACGTGCTGTGTGTAAACGTTGCACTGACTGTGACCTGCGAGAGAAATGCTTCCTCATCCCTTTAACTAGCCGCCAGTGGAACTGTGGAAGGCTGTACTGACTGTTTATTCTGACGTGATTAATGGCAGGCGCTCAATGAGGCGACCGGACCGAATTTAGTGAGCAGGGCGCTCGACTGATGTTATGATCGGAGTGATCGTCAACATCCAGGCGCTAGCGCTAGTCGGGATAAATTGGTAATTTTCAGGTTGGCAAACTGTAACTAGTGGGTTACAACAGGGATTGATGCTGGGGCCTCAACTATATATTAAGGAGGCAGACATGAAGCAGGAAACTATAGACCAGTTAGCCTAACATCTGTCATTGGGAAAATTATTAAGGAAGCAGTCGCAGGAAATTTAGCAAAACATAATTCAATTAAGCAGAGTCAGCATGGTTTTAGGAAAGGGAAATCATGTTGAACAAATTTGCTTCAGTTCTTTGAGGATGTAACGAGCAGGGTGGATAAGAAGGAACCAGTGGATGTGGTGTATTTGTATTTCCAGAAGGCATTCGATAAGGTGCCATATAAAAGGTTACTGCACAAGATAAAAGTTCACGGGATTGGGGATAATATATTAGCATGGATAGAGGATTGGCTAACTAACAGAAAATAGAGTCGGGATAAATGAGTCATTTTCCGGTTGGCAAGCAGTAACTAGTAGGGTGCCGCAGGGATCGGTGCTGGGCCCTCAACTATTTACAATCTATATCAATGACTTGGATGAAGGGACCGAGTGTAATGTAACCAAGTTTGCTGATGATATAAAGATGGCTGGAAAAGCAAATTGTGAGGCGGACACACAAAATCTGCAAAGGGATATAGACAGGCTAAGTGAGTGGGCAAGAAATTGGCAGATGGAGTATAATGTGGGAAAATGTGAGATTATCCACTTTGGCAGAAATAATAGAAAAGCAAATTCTAATTTAAATGGAGAAAAATTGCAGTAGAAAGGGACCTGGAAGTCCCTGTGCATGAAACTCAAAAAGTTAGTATGCAGGTACAGCAAGTAATCAGGAAGGCAAATGGAATGTTGGCCTTTATTGCAAGGGGGATAGAGTATGCAAGCAGAGAAGTCCTGCTACAACTGTACAGGGTATTGGTGAGGCCACACTTAGAGTACTGCGTGCAGTTTTGGTCTCCGTATTTAAGGAAGGATATACTTGCATTGGAGACTGTTCAGAGAAGGTTCACTAGGTTGATTTTGGAGATGAGGGAGTTGACATGTGAGGATAGGTTGAGTAGGTTGGGCCTATACACATTGAAGTTCAGAAGAATGGGAGGTGATGTTATTGAAACTTATAAGATAATGAGGGGGCTCAACAAGATGGATGCAGAGAAGATATTTCCACTCATAGGGGAAACTAAAACTAGAGGACATAGTCTCAGAATAAGGGGCCGCCCATTTAAAACTGAGATGAGGAGGAATTTCTTCTTTGAGGGTTGTAAATCTGTGGAATTCTCTGCCCCAGAGAGCTGTGGAGGCTGGGTCATTGAATATATTTAAGACGGAGATAGACAGATTTTCGAACAATAAGGGAGTAAAGGGTTATGGGGAGCGGGCAGGGAAGTGGAGCTGAGTCCATGATCAGATCAGCCATGATCTTATTGAATGGCGGAGCAGGCTCGAGGGGCCAAATGGCCGACTTCTGCTCCTATTTCTTATGCAGGTTGGGTCTGTACTCATTAGAGTTTAGAAGAATGAGAGGTGATCTTATTGAAAGATCTTATCGAAACAATGTCAGTCAGAAGGTTGTGGGTTCAAGTCCCACTCCAAGGACTTGGGCACACAAAAATCTAGGCTGACACTCCAGTGCAGTACTGAGGGAGTGCTGCACTGTCGGAGGTGCCGTCTTTCGGATGAGACATTAATCCGAGGCCCCGTCTGCCCTCTCAGGTGGACGTAAAAGATTCCACGGCACTATTTCGAAGAAGTTCAAGGGGAGTTATCCCCCGAGTCCTGGCCAATATTTATCCCTCAAACAACATAACAAAAAAAATAGATTATCTGGTCATTATCACATTGCTGTGTATGGGAGCTTGCTGTGTGCAAATTGGCTGCAGCGTTTCCCACATGACTAGAGTGACTACACTCCCAAATACTTCATTGGCTGCAAAGCGCTTTGAGACATTTGTGGTTGTGAAAGGCACTATAATATTCAGAGGGGGCTTGGCAGGGTAGATGCTAAGATGATGCTCCCCTCGTGGGGGAGTCTAGAACTGGGGGGGGGTCATAGTTTCATTATAAGGGTTTGCCCATTTAAGACGGAGATGAGGAGGAATTTTTTCTCTCAGAGGGTTGTAAATCTGTGGAATTCTCAGCCCCAGAGAGCTGTGGATGCTGGGTCATTGAATATATTTAAGGCAGAGATAGACAGATTTTTGAACTACAGGGGAGTCAAGGGTTATGGGGAGCGGTCAGGGAAGTGGAGTTGAGGCCAAGATCAGATCAGCCATGGTCTTATTGAATGGCGGAGCAGGCTCTAGGGGCAAGATGGCCTACTCCTGCTCCTATTTCTTATGTTCTTATGTTGTACGTGTGCCACCCTGTATTTGGATTGGGTTGCTCCATAGGCATCCAGGGCGTGTGTTGGAAGTATATTAAATGCTGATATTGAATATTTAAATAAGGGACCTCTAGTCACAAATCTGGATACCCATTGTCTCTCCTTTCTCTTCACACGTTGGCCTACAAAGTGAGCTTATTTGATTGGAGTGCAATGCAGACCAGCTACCTGTCCGTGCATGACCAATTTTCATTAGTCACTGAGAGCCAGAATCTTGGCCTCTTCCTAGTCCGTGCACAGAGAGCAGTCATTGTGCCCTTACTGCTGACCCAACTAGGATCCGTTAGATCAGTGCACACACCAAGAGGTCTGAACTCAGTGCTACCCCATGGGGACATTGGGAAAATTAGAATTTGCATGTTTACGGCGGAAAAATCAACTTCCTTGGATTTCTGTCACGTGACCAGCCTGGACCTGATTGGAAAGTGTCATCTTGCTGAGGAAAGAATATATCATTAGTTGTGTGAAGATTAGAGAGGGCGCTGACTATGTCCAGTTGTTAACTTGGTCCGTGTGGTTCTTGAGTTAACCAGTTATTCCCTTTGTTGCCTTTAAGATGACGCCCCACGAGATCAAATTTGCTGTCCATGTGGAGTCCATTTTGAACCATGTTCCCCAGCCTGAATACAGACAGCTTCTGGTGGAATCAATGCTAGTTCTCACTGTACTGGCTGATGTGGAGGTGGACAGCATCGGGGGTATAATCTGTGTGGACCGCATTGTGCATATGGCCAACGAGTATTTTTTGCAGGATCAGGTAACCGTTCTCGGATGTCGCTTTTTTAAACACATGTCGAAAACACAAAGCAATATTATTACAAAAAGATCTTAAATTCTGATTGTACACTGTCTTGTACCATTTAGATATAGTGAGAACCTGTTTTGAGTGAGCTTTTAAAGTGAACCAATAGCAATCAGTTGTTGTGTAATTAAATTAATTTTCATAAAATTCTACAATTTGAGCCCTGACACCTGTACTGGCTCTGTGAAAGTGTAATCTACTAAGTCCATTCCCATGCTCTTTTGCTACACTCTATAATTTTGTTTATTTTTCAACTAATTTACTACTGCTTTCATGAACTCTGAAGTCGAATATCCCACAAGGGAAATTGGAATATGTGTTGGTTCAAATACGAAGCAATGCCCCTAATCCTCAGGCACAAAGTCCCGTTTTATCAATTGGACATTCCAGTTTAGAGGGCAGGGGGCATAGATTTAAAGTAATTGGGGGGAGGTTTAGAGGGGATTTGAGGGGAAATGTCTTCACCCAGAGGGTGGTGGGGGTCTGGAACTCACTGCCTGAAAGGGTGGTAGAGGCAGAAACCCTCACCACATTTAAAAAGTACTTGGATGTGCACCTGAAGTGCCGTAACCTACAGGAAACTCAAAGGTTATGGGGAGTGGGCAGGGAAGTGGAGTTGAGGCCAGGATCTGATCAGCCATGATCTTATTGAATGGCGGAGCAGGCTCGAGGGGCCAAATGGCCTACTCCTGCTCTATTTCTTATGTATTAAAAGGGCTGGAGGTTTGTGGTTGTTAAGAGGTGTGTGGAGAACACACTGTTGCACATGAAGTTAGCACGGTGTCAATCAGACCTTTTATAATGCAAGCTCCTCTTCTATTTCTGTTGCAGAAATCCCTGGGTTCAAGTGACTCCTTTTTAGAGTTGGACTCGGCCACAAGCATTTGCAATTTGTTCTACGACAGTGCCCCAAGTGGGAGCTATGGCACCATGACCTATTTGACAAAGGCTGTTGCTACTTATATACAAGACTTCCTGCCAAATACTGGCTGCCTTATGCAATAGGAACAGGAGCAGAGAAGCAGTTATCAGCATGATGAAGAGCATCCTTTTGATGTCCTGGTTTTTACACTCCATTACTCAGATTTAAGTGAACATATAATTATGAAACCTGAATTGCAATAATGCATGGGATAATATTAGCTGTGTATCAGGCGTGTATTCTTTATATAGTTATTATTTATTTGACACAATACATTTTACATTTGATGTGCAGAATTTCACTCTCACAAGACTGGCAGCTTGGAAGATTCACCTATAAATATATTTAACTGTTTAAAAAATCTAAATCCTGTAGTTAGAAAAATGGTAGCCTAATCACACGAATGTGTCTGGAAATTCTTTTGTACAATTAACAATGTATATACTAAACCCACAGTGTGTCATTCTCATCGAGCAATCTTTATGAAGATGCGATACACTATCTCTTAATATTTAGTGGGAAATAACAGAGAATATTTGGGATTCTATTAACTTAGATTTATATAATTTTGTGCACCATTGATATTTTCACAGTCCATAATGGTGATGTTTCACCAGTGAATATACAAACTATACTATGCATGTTTATATTCTAGAACAAAGAGGTAAATGAAGATTAACCTTCCCAAGACCCATCATTTAAGTACAGATTGAGTTGGCATTTCCAAATTCAGAATTTTACTAGAATGTATTGGAATAGAATTCTGTATTTCACATGTGCGAGAATTGGAAAATGGGAGTGCATTTAGCTGTAGTGAGAGCTTATTCTTGGGGTAAAGTTCATGCAGTGTTTTAATGAATTTTTATGAATTCCCTCGATGCACTATTTTAACTGTTAACACTTCATTTAAGACATCAGCGCAAGCATCAATGCATCGGTGTACTAATATTGCTTAACCCATAGGGGCAGTGGTTTCTACAACAGACATGGCTGTACTCATGAAATGTGTTTAAATGCATAATAACCGTGTCTCAGAGACTTTGTTAAATAGAGGGCCTGAGATTGCCGTCAATGGAACAATGTAAATAGTTTGTGAGCAATGATAAAGACAAGCTGCTTGCAGTGTTGGCTGTAATGTATTCAGTACCTTGCTTGTAGAATGTTTTCAGTGGAAAATGTGAAGTTTTAATTTTTAGATTCGAAGAAATCCTGAACAAATGGTTTTGATATCAATATGCTTCTGTAATGTTACTTCAAGTGAGTTGCACTGGTATTTCTCTGCTGTTTAACACTAGTTACGTTAATGAGCAGATCCAGGGATAACAGGTCAGTTAGCCCGGGTGGTGACTGGTGTGCAACGGCCACCACACGTTAAAAAAATCCACGCACAGGCATCTTCCACCCTTCAATTGGAGTTCAGGATCTGGAATATTAGGTCCTTCATTGAAACACCTGTGAACTCATCCCTTTTTGGCGTGAAAGCAAGTCATCCTCGATACGAGGGACTGCCTATGATGACGATGGCAATCCATAGAGGAGCTGGCCACCGGTGAGATGGAAGAATGGGTGACAACAGTGCTTGAAATAGTGTCCCCAGTGGAGAATGTCTGAATTACAAATTACCATGTTGATTTATGCTGTCTGAATGGCCAATCACAAAGTGAGACAGAGCATTGAAAACAGTACATAAAGCATTGTCACAAAGCTGCATCGAGGAATGGGCAAAAAATATCAGCAACGCACACATCCCATGAACAAATGTTTAAAAAGCACTTCTGATGCAAGCTATCACACCCTTGCGTCTACTGCGGTGATGGGTACTTGCTCTGAACTTACTTTTAGCAGCTTCCAACCTGCACAGGCTGCAAGTAGTCACCACACAGCAAGGATCACCTACCCTTCAAATTCTGGCTAGTTTAAAGATACACAGACACATTTATAACTTGGTGGGTCTGCCCAGATGGAGCTGAGCAGGAGCAGGCGATAGGTGATACTGTACGCGTTAGATGGCCTTTTCTCCACCGCTACTTTCGATTTACTGACGTTTTTGCTTCTCACAGGACTCTTGTATTAATGAGAAATCCGGATGCAGATCGGTAACTATCGGGGGTAATGTTAAATAGGCTTGATACAGAGCTGTAGGCAAACATTTATTCACAGTGTAGTCTCGACTTGTGAACCAGTGACTTGGATCATGATATACTAGTGGGTATCAACAGCCGGACACAGCAGCAGTCTTACTGTGAGCTGGTGAACAAATACATACAACCATGCTGTAGGTCACAAAGCCAAACCAGACAACCCGCTAATATTAATCACTCATATTTATATATCATCAACATATTAAAACATCCCTGGGCGCTTACAGGAGCGTAATCAAACACAATTAGACACCAAGCCAAACAAGAAGACATTAGGACAGGTCGGTTTCAAGTAGCGTCTAAAGGGAGGGGAGAGAGGCGGAGGGGTTCAGGGAGGGAATTCCCCAGCTCAAGGCCCAGGCAGCTGAAGGCACGGCCACCGATAGTGGAGCAAAGGCAGGGGGGAGGGGGGGATAGAATTGGTGAATGCAGCGATCTGCGGGAGATGGGGGGGAGGTAGCTGGAGGAGATTCATCATTGGAGAAAGTTCAAGGGTGACTAGGATTTAGGAGCACAAATTACAAAATACAATGCAGAATTAAACTTGTTTTCACGTTGGAAAAGATTGTGAGAAGACATGAGCCTGGTTTTTAAATGACTGAGTTACAGAGTTAGGGAGGGGAGAGACCGTGGAGGGATTTGAAGACCAGGATGAGGATTTTAAAAGTGAGGTTTTGCCAGAGCGGGAGTCAATGTAGGTCAGTGAGCACAGAGGTGATGGGTGAGCGGGATTTGGTGCGAGTTAGGATACGGAGCAGCGAGCACAAGGGGTGATGGGTGAGCGGGATTCGGTGCGAGTTAGGATACGAGGCAGCGAGCACAGGGGTGATAGGTGAGCGGGACTCGGTGCGAGTTAGGACATGGGGCACAAGGGGTGATGAGTGAGCGAGACTTGGTGCGAGTTAGGACACGGGGCACAAGGGGTGATGGGTGAGCGGGACTCGGTGCAAGTTAGGACACGGGGCAGCGAGCACAGGGGGTGATGGATGAGCGGGACTTGGTACGAGTTAGGACATGGGGCAGTGAGCACAGGGAGTGATGGGTGAGCGGGACTCGGTGAAAGTTAGGACATGGGCCACGGGGTGATGGGTAAGCAGGACTTGGTGTGAGTTAGGACATGGGGCACAGGGTGTGATGGGTGAGCAGGACTTTGTGTGAGTTAGGACATGGGACAGTGAGCACAGGGGGTGATGGGTGAGCAGGACTTGGTGTGAGTTAGGACACAGGGCAGTGAGCACAGGGGGTGATGGGTGAGTGGGACTTGGTGCGAGTTAGGACACGGGGCAGTGAGCACAGGGGGTGATGGGTGAGTGGGACTCAGTGCGAGTTAGGACACGGGGCAGTGAGCACAGGGGGTGATGGGTGAGCGGGACTCTGCGAGTTAGGACACGGGGCAGTGAGCACAGGGGGTGATGGGTGAACGGACTTGGTGCGAGTTAGAACGCGGGGCACAGGGGGTGATGGGTGAGCGGGACTCGGTGCAAGTTAGGACATGAGGCTGTGAGCACAGGGGATGATGGGTGAGCGGGACTTGGTGCGAGTTAGGACACGGGGCACAGGGGGTGATGGGTGAGCGGGACTTGGTATGAGTTCGGACACGGACAGCGAGCACAGGGGATGATGGGTGAGTGGGGTGGGACTTGGTGCGAGTTAGGACACGGGGCACAGGGGGTGATGGGTGAGCAGGACTTGGTGCGAGTTAGGACACGGGCAGTGAGCACAGGAGGTGATGGGTGAGCGGGACGGTGCGAGTTAGGACATGGGTCAGTGAGCACAGGGGGTGATGGGTGAGCGGGACGGTGCGAGTTAGGACACGGGGCACGGGGTGATGGGCGAGTGGGGCGGTGCGAGTTAGGACATGGGTCAGTGAGCACAGGGGTGATGGGTGAGCGGGACTTGGTGCGAGTTAGGACACGGGGCAGCGAGCACAGGGGGTGATGGGTGAGCGGGACTCGGTGTGAGTTAGGATGTTGATGATTTCCTGTCACGCTTTTAGCCACTGTTCCTAAACTTTTAAAAGACAGCAGCAAATCCACAATTGTAGTCTTTAATATTTGTTTTAATGAATAATTGTTTTATAAAACTAGGAGCAGCTAAAGTGTAAACGCAATGAACCCCAAGGCCATGTTGTGTCTGCACAAACTCACAATGCATTACTCTGTAAACCTGTGTGATTAAAGTTAGAATTGTTGCTAACAAATTACAGTGATATTTAATCCTTTTAAAAGTGATGGGATCAAATTTGATTATTTTTGTTCTACTACATTGAGGCAATGTTCTATCCACACTAACATTTGTTCCGGTAATCTTTTGGAGAATCGGGAGGCTGAGCCCTCAGGGTGTTTGTAAATCCCACAGATTTATTTATAATATTGCTACCCATATGTTGTCTGATTACTTCGCCCTGACTTTAAACAACATGAGTTTTTTACACCCCAACGTGGTTGTTCAGAGTGTTTGCTCGCGATCATCGCCCAGCTATTCCCTATGTGGACTGTTGTGGAAGCTGATCCAGTTACTGCTCTTAATTTACTTTCCTAGTTCCAGATTTCTCTAATAACTGTAAATATTAACTTAGTCTCCAAAATGGGGATATTACGTTTGTTTTTGGAGGAGTACCCAAGTAGAGAAAGTAGGTCCAGCAGCATCTGTGGAGAGAAATTGGATATATTCAAGAGGGAGTTAGATATGGCCCTTACGGCTAAAGGGATCAAGGGGTATGGAGAGAAAGCAGGAAAGGGGTACTGAGGTGAATGATCAGCTATGATCTTATTGAATGGCGGTGCAGGCTCGAAGGGCCAAATGGCCTACTCCTGCACCTATTTTCTATGTTTCTATGAAATCTGGCGTCCTGACCCGCTGAGTATTTCCAGCATTTTCTGTTTCTGTTTCAGATTTCCAGCATCCGCAGTGTTTAGCTTTGTATTAGAGAAAGTAGATTTTGTATTTGACTCCAATATCAATGAGTGTACATATTAATAAACAGGATTGTAGAGTAAGGTTCCATTTGTAGTACTACAAATAGTAAACATACGATGCCTCATACTACGGAAATCCTATACACAGAGTAGTGAAGCTTTAACATTTCCTTCACTAGATCTGTGTATTTGCATTTTAAGAAACTAGTGGGGGTTTTTTAGGCCATCAGTTGGCTACATGCCATGAATCTGTAGTAAACCAGGCAGGTTTAATGCTTTTTATTAACTTAAAAATAGACTATGCTTATGAGCTATCATGCATTTTAACTGAGATTTGCTGACATTTATAAATCATGCTTAGTTTTATGTACATTAGGAATGTAGCTGTGTTCTGACCAGCATATTTGAAGAAAAGTACTTAGTGCTTGTCAATAGGTACCGCGACAGCAGATGTTACATGCTAAATACCTCTGCAAGGAATATGTAGGAAGCAATTGTGACAAAATACTTGAAAGTAATTTTTAAAGACAATTGTAAAGGTGTGTTTTCGTGACTCCTTTTCTGAAATTATTTCAAAACAGTTCCAAACCTCGCTTATTCTGAAGCCACATTAGAATAATTTGTTGAAACGCATTGCTTTGTGTGTCTTCGTTGTTTCCCGATACCGAGAAATGCAGTAATATTCTCAAATGACTCACTAATTGTAACCAGTCTGTGTCTTACCTTTCAACCAATGAATGGATGAAGTTTATGCTGTGATTATATATCTAAGCATGTGAATAAAGTAGAGGAATGGGAATCGGGTGTCCTTTCTCTATGTTGCCTGTACTTCCATCTTCTTTGGGCTTTTGCTTCGACTCAGCAAAACTGATTTTCTTCTAAAATGGCTCGGCCACAAAAACATTGTGACATCCTCATCCTGTGAGAATGGACGTACAACAACAACAGAGTGTATTAATATAGTGTCTTTAATGGAGCAAATCGCGGGAAATTCTTTATAGGAGCGTAATGGGAGCAAGATTGGTGCAGAATGGAGGGCGATATGAGGACGGACGACTAACCTGGTCAAAGAGTTCAGTTTTACTGAGCATCTTAAAGGGGGTGGAGAGGTTAAAGACAGTTCCGGAGCTTAGCGCTGAAGAACATAAGAATTAGGAGCAGGAGTAGGCCATTTCATTAAACAGACTGAGGGCCCATTGGTATTCTCGGGCTGCAATCGGTTTGGTGAGAATGGGACCAGGCAAAGGCGGTGTAACCAAGCTGACCAACACAGAGGTATTGGAGGAATGTCCTGTGGCGGACGGTGGGGAAGTCTGTGGGTCAGAGCAGGGACAAAGCACAATGCTCACCACCTGGAGAATGTCCTTCCTATCTTTGGTTCAGAATGTTTCAACCAGTGGGTGCAGCAGAAACCCACCCCCGGTCCCAATCTCAGACAATCCCCCAGTCCCAAACTCTGCCCCTCCCCCAGTCCCAATCTCAGCCCCTCCCCCAGTCCCAGCCCCTCTCCCAATCTCTGCCCCTCCCCAGTGCCCAATCTCAGCCCCTCCCGCAGTCTCAATCTCTGCCCCTCCCCCAGTTCCAAACTCAGCCCCACCCCCAGTGCCCAATCTCAGCCCGCCCCCCAGTCTCAATCTCTGCCCCTCCCCAGCCCCTATCTCAGCCCTTCCCCCAGTCTCAATCTCTGCCCCTCCCCAGTCCCAATCTCAGCCCCTCCCCCAGTCCCAATCTCAGCCCCTCCCCCAGTCCCTATCTCAGCCCCTCCTCCAGTCCCAATCTCACCCCTCCCCAGTCCCAATCTCAGCCCCTCCCCCAGTCCCAATCTCAGCTCCTCCCCCAGTCCCAATCTCAGCCCCTCCCTACTCCCAATCTCAGCCCCTCCCCAGTCCCAATCTCAGCCCCTCCCCCAGTCCGAATCTCAGCCCCTCCCCAGTCAAAATCTAAGCCCCTCCCCAATCCCTATTTCAGCCCCTCCTCCAGTCCCAATCTCACCCCTCCCCAGTCCCTATCTCAGCCCCTCCTCCAGTCCCAATCTCACCCCTCCCCCAGTCCCTATCTCAGCCCCTCCCCGAGTCCCAATCTCAGCCCCTCCCCCAGTCCCTATCTCAGCCCCTCCTCCAGTCCCAATCTCACCCCTCCCCAGTCCCAATCTCACCCCTCCCCCAGTCCCTATCTCAGCCCCTACCCAAGTCCCAATCTCAGCCCCTCCCCCAGTCCCAATCTCAGCTCCTCCCCGAGTCCCAATCTCACCCCTCCCCCAGTCCCTATCTCAGCCCCTCCCCCAGTCCCAATCTCAGCCCCCCCCAGTCCCAATCTCAGCCCCTCCCCCAGTCCCAATCTCAGCCCCTCCCCCAGTTCCAATCTCAGCCCCTCCCCCAGTCCCAATCTCAGCCCCTCCCCCATTCTCAGCCCCTCCCCCAGTCC
Organism: Pristiophorus japonicus; assembly: GCF_044704955.1. Lineage (NCBI taxonomy): Eukaryota > Metazoa > Chordata > Chondrichthyes > Pristiophoridae > Pristiophorus > Pristiophorus japonicus. The sequence goes on along the minus strand of NC_091987.1, from coordinate 153,297,858 downwards.
CTATCTCAGCCCCTCCCCGAGTCCCAATCTCAGCCCCTCCCCGAGTCCCAATCTCAGCCCCTCCCCCAGTCCCAATCTCAGCCCCTCCCCCAGTCCCAATCTCAGCCCCTCCCCCAATCTCAGCCCCTCACCCAGTCCCTATATCAGCCCCTCCCCCAGTCCCAATCTCAGCCCTTCCCCCAGTCAAAACCTAAGCCCCTCCCCCAATCCCTATTTCAGCCCCTCCCCCAGTCCCAATCTCAGCCCCTCCCCGATCTTGATATTTTAACACCCCACAATCCTCTCCCGCCCATGGCGGGGTTTAAAATTGAAACCTCCGTCTCTGAGTCAGTGCCGCTGTATCTGTACAGAGTAACTGAGAGTATGAGAACGAGCAGAAGATAGCCAGGCCTGTGACACAGCTCAGCACTAAATGCAGTGTCTCCAACACGACCGGCAGCCTTGGCACAGCAAATGGGAGTAAATCACCAGAGAGTCCAGGGGAAGAGGACTGGTGGGGAAGTGAAACCTCCAAATAATGACATTGTTTCTGTCTTCAGAGTCCCAGGATATTAGTACATAATTTCCACTCTTTATTGAATGTATTTGTACAGAACACTAAAATATTCAGCACATAAAATATTGGTATCCACAAATTACATATAAGGCACAATCAAAACTAAACGTGATTTTGAACTACCTAGAATAAGTTTTGAAAATTACCAACTAAGAGATTTACACAATAAAAGTTACTTAACATAAGAACATAAGAAATAGGAGCAGGAGTAGGCCATGCGGCCCCTCGAGCCTGCTCCGCCATTTAATACGATCATGGCTGATCTGATCATGGACTCAGCTCCACTTCCCTGCCTCCTCCCCATAACCCCTTATCCCCTTATCGTGTAAGAAACTCTCTATTTCTGTCTTAAATTTATTCAATGCCCCAGCTTCCGCAGCTCTGAGGCATTGAATTCCACAGATTTACAACCCTCTGAGAGAAATTTCTCCTCATCTCAGTTTTAACTGTGCGACCCCTTATTCTAAGATCGTGCCCTCTAGTTCTAGTCTCCCCCATCATTGGAAACATCCTCTCTGCAGCCACCTTGTCAAACCCCCCTCATAATCTTATACGTTTCGATAAGATCACCTCTCATTCTTCTGAATTCCAATGAGAAGAGACCCAACTTACTGAACCTTTCCTCATAAGTCAACCCCCTCATCCCCGGAATCAACCTAGTGAAGCTTCTCTGAACTGCCACCAAAGCAAGTATATCCTTTCGTAAATATGGAAACCAAATCTGCACGCAGTATTCCAGGTGTGGCCTCACCAATACCTTTTATAGCTGTAGTAAGACTGCCCTGCTTTTAAACTGTATCCCCTTTGCAATAAAGGCCAAGATACCATTGGCCTTCCTGATCACTTGCTGTACCTGCATACTAACCTTTTGTGTTTCATGCACAAGTACCCCCAGGTCCCGCTGTACTGCGACACTTTGCAATCTTTCTCTAAATAATAACTTGCTCTTTGATTTTTTTTCTGCCAAAGTGCATGACCTCACACTTTCCAACATTATACTCCATCTGCCAAATTTTTGCCCACTCACTTAGCCTGTCTGTGTCCCTTTGCAGATGTTTGTGTCCTCCTCACCCATTGTTTTTTCTCCCATCTTTGTATCGTCAGCAAACTTGGCTACGTTACACTCAGTCCCTTCTTTCAAGTCATTACTATAGATTGTGAATAGTTGGGGTCCCAGCACTGATCCCTGTGGCACCCCACTAGTTACTGATTGCCAACCAAAGAATGAACCATTTATCCCAACTCTCTGATCTCTGTTAGTTAGCCAATCCTCTATCCATGCTAATATATTACCCCCAACCCCGTGAACTTTTATCTTGTGCAGTAACATTTTATGTGGCACCTTGTCAACTGCCTTCTGGAAGTCCAAATACACCACACTCACTGGTTCCCCTTTATCCACCCTGTTCGTTACATCCTCAAAGAACTCCAGCAAATTTGTCAAACATGACTTCCCCTTTCCTAAATCCATGCTGACTCTGCCTGACCGAATTTTGCTTTTCCAAATGTCCTGCTACTGCTTTAATAATGGACTCCAACATTTTCCCAACCATAGATGTTAGGCTAACTGGTCTGTAGTTTCCTGCTTTTTGTCTGCCTCCTTTTTTAAATAGGGGCGTTACATTTGCAGTTTTCCAATCTGCTGGGACCTCCCCAGAATCCAGGGAATTTTGGTAAATTACAACCAATGCATCCACAATCCCTGCCGCTACTTCTCTTAAGATTATAGGATGCAAGCCATCAGGTCCAGGGGATTTATCTGCCTTTAGTCCCATTATCTTACTGAGTACCACCTCCTCAGTGATTGTGATTGTGTTAAGTTCCTCCCCCCCTATAGCCCCTTGACTATCCACTGTGGATACCATAAAGACTGATACAAAAATATTTGTTCAGAGTTTCTGCCATCTCCATGTTCCCCATTACTAATTCCCTGGTCTCATCCTCTAAGGGACCAACATTTACTTTAGCCACCCTTTTTCTTTCTATATACCTATAGAAACTCTTGCTATCTGTTTTTATATTTTGTGCTAGTTTACTTTCATAGTTTATCTTCCCTTTCTTAATCATTTTTTTAGTCGTTCTTTGCTGGCTTTTAAAAGCTTCCTAATCCTCTGGCCTCCCACTAGTTTGGCTACTCTGTATGCCCTTGTTTTTAATTGGATACCATCCTTTATTTCTTTAGTTAGCCACAGATGGCTATCTTTTCTCCTCACTGGAATATATTTTTCTTGAGAGTTGTGAAATATCTCCTTCAATGTACACCACTGTTCATCAACCGTCCTGCACTTTAATCTATTTTCCCAATCCCTTTACCCAACTCTGCCCTCATACCTTCATAGTCTCCTTTATTTAATGTTTAGTATGCTGGTTAGAGATCTAACTTTAGAGATCACCCTCCATCTGAATTTGAAATTCAATCATGCTATGATCACTCATTCCAAGGGGTCCTTTACTAGGAGATTGTTTATTAATCCTGTCTCATTACACAGGACCAGATCTAAGATAGCCTGCCCCGGTTGGTTCCGTTACGTACTGCTCAAGGAATCCGTCCCTTACGCACTCTATGAACTCCTCCTCATGGCTACCCTGACCAATTTAATTTGTCCAATCAATATGGAGGTTAAAATCACCCATGATTATAGCTGTTCCCTTTTTACAAGCCCCCACTATTTCCTGGTTTATGCTCCGACCAACAGAGTTGCTACTGTTAGGGGGCCTATAGACTACGCCCACCAGTGACTTTTCCCATTATTATTCCTTATCTCTACCCAAACTGATTCAACATCTTGATCCTTTGAGCCAATATCGTTTCTCACTAACGCACTGATCCCATCCTTTATTAACAGTGCTACCCCACCTCCTTTTCCTTTCTGTCTGTCCTTCCGGATTGTCAAATACCCCTGAATATTTAGTTCCCAGTCCTGGCCACCTTCCAACCACGTCTCTAATGGCTATCAGATCATCCCATTTATATCTATTTGTGCCGTCAACTCTTTTATTTTGTTACATTTAGACAAAGTGCCTGTAAGTTTGTTTTTTTACCCTTTTTTCCTGCTTGTTTCCTCTCTCCTTCAAACTCACCACCTTTAATTTTGCTTTCTAATTCCAGCTTTACTCCCCTCCCTACTGAATCTATTTTTAGGTTCCCATCCCCCTGTCAAGCTAGTTTAAACCCTTCCCAACAGGACTAGCAACCCCCCCCCCCCCCCCACCCTCCCGTGAGGATATTGGTCCCGGCTCTGTTGAGGTGCAACCCATCTGGCTTGTACAGGTACCATTTCCCCCGAAGAAGTCCCAATGCCTTAGGAAACTAAAGCCCTCCCTCCTGCACCATCTCTCCAGCCACACATTCATCTGCTCTATCCTTCTATTTCTGTACTCACTAGTTCGTGGCACTGGGAGTAATCCGGAGATTACTACCTTTTGACGTGCTGCTTTTTAATCTCTCTCCTAGCTCCCTAAACTCTGCCTGCAGGACCTCATCCCTCTTTCTATCTATGTCATTGGTCCCGATATGGACCATGACCTCTGGCTGTTCACCCTCTTCCCCCCCCCAGAATGCCCTTCAGCCGCTCAGTGACATCCTTGACCCTGGCACCAGGGAGGCAACATACCATCCTGGAGTCACACCTGTGACCGCAGAAATGCCTGTCTGTTACCCTGACTATTTAATCCCTTACCACTAGAGCTCTTCCATTCTTCTTTCTCCTGCCCTGTTCAACTGAGCCACCCGTGGTGCAATGGACTTGGCTCTGGCTGCACTCCCCAGAGCCATCATCGCTCCCACTTGTACTCAAAAGAGAATACCGGTTGGAGAGCGAGAAGGACTCAAGATTCCTGTACTACCTGCCTAGTCCTCCTCTTCTGTCACCCACTCCCTCTCTACCTGCACACTGTTAAGCTGCGGGGTGACCACCTCTAGAAACATGCTATCCACGTAGCTCTCAGTCTCGTGGATGCATCGCAGTGACTCCAGCCGCTGCTCCAGCTCCAAAACACGGAGCTTGAGTTGGTGCAGCTGGAGACACCTCCTGCACACGTGGTCGCCCCGGCTGTGAGAAGTGTCCAGGATTTCCCACATGCCGCAGGATGTACACTCCACGGGACTGAGCTGTCCTGCCATCCCTCTAGTTACACTCGGAACTATCAAGCAGAAATAAACTCTAAACCTGAGCAAAACACACCCAGCCGCTACTCAGCAAACAGCTGATTTAATTAACTGGCTCTCCTTAGTTAATAAAGATCACATATATTTACTGGCAGATGCTACTTATGACAATGCCAAAGGAAAAAGTTACTATCTGGAATACTTTAGAAATCTTTGAACAAAGGTGCCTGAAAGGGCGATGGAAGCAGCTTCAATAGTAACTTTCAAAAGGGAGTTGGATAAATAGTTGAAAAGGAGAAATTTGCAGGGCTGCAGGGAACTAGAAGGGGAGTGGGACTAATTGGAGCGTTCTTTCAAAGAGCCAGCATAGGCACGATGGGCTGAATGGCCTCAGTCTGTGCTGTAAGATTCTATGGTAGGTTCAGGCAGACTGCTGTGTTGAAACGTTATATCAAGTGGCATAAGATGTTGATGACGATGGTATCTATGAATAATGGAGAATACTGCAGAGTTTAAGTCTGAACTGATCGGTGTACAAAATGTTACCCAGGATCTTTTTCTAGACCCGAGCAATTTGACAGTTCTTCCTGCTGTAAGGAGTGAAGATGTAGCCTTCTGAACAAGCACACCGATATCCCCCGCTGTTATTGATGCACAGCTGAGAGCACCTACCATTCTTCGAGGTGCATTCATTAATATCTGCAATACAAACACACCACACTTACGGTCGAAAATACTTCACCTGCAATTATTATTTCATTTATCAAAATGTCTGAGCTATTTCTGGGAAAGGTCAAAGACTAAAACTTGGAAATTACGATTGTATGTATGTGTAGGCATATCTACAAGATTATAACTTATCACAGTCCACAGATGGTTTTGCTTGATCTTTTAGGTCCCACCTATGCAGATGAATTTGACCTCTGCATATTTCACAGAGTGTTAATTCCCAATGCAGTGCTGAGGGAGCACTGCAGTGAGTACTCCCTTTCAGATGAGACGTTAAACCGAGGCCCCGTCTGCTCTCAGGTGGATGTAAAAGATCCCGAGGCACTATTTCGAAGAAGAGCAGCGGAGTTCTTCTCGGTGGCCTGTCCAAAACTTATCCCTCAACCAACGTCACTAAAACAGATTACCTGGTCATTATCTCATTGCTGTTTGTGGGAGCTTGCTGTGCCCAAATTGGTTTCCGCGTTTCCCACATTACAACAGTGACTGCACTTTACAAGTACTTCAAGTAAAGCACTATGAGACGCCCTGAGGTCTTGAAAAGTGCTATAGAAATGCAAGTCTTTCTTTGTCTTACCAGAACCTGAGCTCTATTGCTGGATGTGTTAATTTTGAGTCCCAGCAGATGAACCATTCCCTTTCTGTCCAGCACAAACCAAGACCATTAAACCATGAGAGCAGAGCGATCCCGCCAAACCCCAGTGCTCATCCAAGTTCCGCGTCACCATTCAATCAAAATTATTTTGCATTTTTTTGTAACTCAACCCTCTGTCTGTCTAGTCTTTGGTGAATAAAGTTTGATCCAGCTCCCTTCCATCTGCTGTGAATTGTAATGATAATAATGCAACAACCTATTGCAATAAGTGGAAATGGTGGTGCCCTCAGTAAAGCTTAGCCTGTGGATTCTTTAGTTTAGAATATTAATTGAGAATAATCCACCAAGCAAACAAGTAGAATTATATTGCAGTGGATGCGAACTCAGACCAGTGTGTGCCAATCTCATGGAAAGAGTTTCATATGTCACAGCTTGAGTGCACTGGCTATCTCCTCAATTACATTGACATCGTCACTTTGCACACACAATATGCTTTGAATCAACGTGAAAGTGATCCCCTTTGAGGCCGTGATCACAGAAATTTACAGCAGGGAAGGAGGCCATTTCGGCCCATCATGTCCGCGCCGGCCGACCAAGAGCTATCCAGCCTAATCCCGCTTTCCAGCTCTTGGTCCGTAGCTCTGTAGGTTACGGCACTTCAAGTGCACATCCAAGTACTTTTTAAATGTGGTGAGGGTTTCTGCCTCTACCACCCTTTCAGGCAGTGAGTTCCAGACCCCCACCACCCTCTGGGTGAAGGAATTTCCCCTCAAATCACCTCTAAACCTCACCCCAATTACTTTAAATCTATGCCCCCTGGTTATTGGCCCCTTCCATCCTTCCCCGTCTCTTATTGTCACATTGGGAGAGTTAGTCTACTAGAACCATGATCTTCAATGGGCCCAGTGGCCTTTTATTATTCCCAACATCTTGCGTGCCTTTCCTCACGTTCTCCAGTCACCCTGTCCTGATTACACACACATTTCTTTGCTGCACTCACAGTTCAGATTGTCCTCGGTATTTTAAAGCCTTGGACCATGTTACTCTGCCCTGTTAAATCTTGCTTGAGTCGTGTTGTTTTGAGAAGACAGACAGCTCAGTAGCAGAGCCCTTACCGAGCATGTGTGCTTACCCCAGGCAGAAGGAACACAAAGGGAATTGTACAACTCCATGGCTTATAAATCAACATACTGCTGTGGTCTGTTTAACTTTGCAGCTCAACTATATTTTCTCAACATTAATAAAAATAAGTTATACTGTAAAACATTTGTCGCTGTCTCTTATTGTCACATTTATTGTCCATCTCCTGTTTTGGACTCCTGTGGGTTTAATGTCCCACTCAAGAGCTTTGAGTACATAATCTAGGCTGACACAGAGCTGAGGGGGTGCCCATATCCGCAACATAACTAAGAACGCCTATTTCCACCCCCGTAACATCGCCCGTCTCTGCCCTTGCCTCAGCTCATCTGCTGCTGAAACTCTCATCCGTGTCTTTGTTAGCTCTAGACTTGATTATTCCAACACACTGGTGGCTGGCCTCCCATCTTCCACCCTTTGTAAACTTGAGCTCATCCAAACCTCTACTGCCTGTATCCTAACTCGCACCAAGGAGGGAAGGTGTGAGGCAGGGAGGGTGGAGAGACGGAGGGAGGGAGCACGAGAGGTAAGGAGGGTGGGATGGAGGGAGGGAGGGAGGGTGAAAGGAAGAGAGCGAAGGAGGGTGAGAGGGAAGAAGGGTGGGGAGAGGGAGGGTGAGAGGTAGGAAGGGTGGGGGGGAGGAAATGAAGGACAGTGGGGAGGAGGGAGGGAGAGAGGGAAGGACAGTGCGGGGAGAGGGAGGGAGAGAGGGAAGGATAGTGCGGGGGAGGGAGGGAAGGATAGTGCGGGGGAGGGAGGGAGAGAGGGAAGGATAGTGCGGGGGAGGGAGGGAGAGAGGGAAGGATAGTGTGAGAGAGAGAGGGAAGGACAGTGCGGGGGAGGGAGAGGAAGAGGGAAGGACAGTGCGGGGGAGGGAGGGAGAGAGGGAAGGATAGTGCGGGGAAGGGAGAGAGAGAAGGACAGTGCGGGGGAGGGAGGGAGAGAGGGAAGGATAGTGCGGGGGAGAGAGGGAAGGATAGTGCGGGGGAGAGAGGGAAGGATAGTGCGGGGGAGGGAGGGAGATAGAGAGAGGGAAGGTGAGAGAGAGGGAAGGAGAGAGGGAGAGAAGGAAGGAGAGAGGGAGGGAGGTTGAGGGGAAGAGTGTGGGAGGAAGGGTGAAAGGGAGGGAGGGAGCCAGGGAGGGAGGTTGAAAGGGAAGGAGGGAGAGAGAGAGGGAGAAAGGGAGTGAGGAAGAGAGGGAGGGTGAGAGGGATGGTAAGAGGGAGAGAGGGAAGGAGGGAGGGTGAGAGGGAGGGTAAAGGAAGGGAAGGAGGGTAAGAGGGATGGAGGGTGAGAGGGAGGGTGAGGGAGGGAGGGCAGGAGGGTGAGAGGGAGGGAAAGAGGGAGAGTAAGAGGGGTGAGAGGGAGGGAGGGAGGGAAGGAGGGTGAGAGGGAGGGAGGGAAGGAGGGTGAGAGGGAGTGTAAGAGGGATGGAGGGTGAGAGGAAGGGATGGAGGGAAAGAGGGAGGGTGAGAGGGAGGGATGGAGGGTGAGAGAGATGGAGGGTGAGAGGGAGGGAGAGCGAGGAAAGGAGGGTGGGTTATCCCTGCCAGTGTCTCTCAGCTAATGCAAGGTTCTACAGCCAGAACAGTTCTCAAAGTTATTATTGATACTTTATTGGGGATTTCCTGTCTGTAAATCCATTTGAGAAATTATTTGCGAAGTGGGCACTAAAGTGTACATTTTCCGGCAATATTCCTCCAAAACAGAATGTTTTCCCGTGTAAAAGGACATGGGCCATAATTAGCAGTGGGAGTGCGTGTCAATGGCCAGGCAGGCAGTGAGATGCCGTTTTGGCGAAACTGTCAGCGGAGTGGGGTAACTCAGATAGCAACTCTTGTATTTCCGCGTTTAACGACACGTCTGCGACCGCCTGGAGTTGCTGTCCCATTTGCATTGACGGTGAGCGCCGTTAGCCTCGCCGTTATACTGACAGCAAATTAAGGGTTAATGGTGCTCTCCGTTAGTTATGCGTGAATTCACGGCAGATGGCCTTAGATGCCCTGATACAGCAAATTAGGGGTCCCTGTTTCAATAAAGTATCAGTCATATTAACAGTTATGGTGACCGTGACAATGGGCCACAAGTTCAAAGCAGTAAAAGTCCGCAGCGTCTTCAGGTGAGAAGTGAGGAGTGAAATAAACTTCAATGTAGGGTAGTGGAGGCACTGGTTAAGGACCAGTTGGATGAGGTGCTGGGTGTTGTAACCATGAGAGATCTTTTGCTGGATAAGTTAAGCTGGGTCAAATGACCCTTCCTTACCTGGATCTACCTTATGAACAAAGACAAATGGGACAGTGGTAAAATTAAAGAGTGCTCTCACCTTCACAGTGATACTGGTCATCGTGCAGCGTGTATCCACGGGGGCAAATACAACGGAAAGAGCCCGGGAGATTCAAGCACCTCCACTCACATTGCTGCTGTCTGCCATACACATCCAGGCACTCATTAATATCTGCAGGGACAGAATCATTCACACTGCATGTGAGTGGGTACTTGTAAACAGCCCCAGCATCGAAGCACTGACCACACTCGACCAGCTCCGCAGGACAGGCCACATTGTCAGCATGCCAGACACGAGACTCCCAAAGCAAGCGCGCTACTCGGAACTCCTACACAGCAAGCGAGCCCCAGGTGGGCAGAGGAAACGTTTCAAGGACACCCTCAAAGCCTCCCTGTGTTGCTATGAATTCTTAAGCAAAGAACCCAGTGAAGCAAACACATTACAGTAGGAACTTTAAACATTTACATTGATATCCTCAATTACCCATAGTGGGAAATGGAAATTGCCTATTAAACTGATGGGCAACATGTTAGTACTTCATTAAAAGGGATCGTGAAACTCGTAAGGAGGCGACACATCACATGTAAGTGTATTGAGGCATTGCCTTCTCGGGCAAAGCCTGAATATTGCAGCCTGCTGTTCCCTGTATGTGCATGATTGTGTATATTCCAAATAGTGTATATTCCAGACACGAGACTCCCAAAGCAAGCGCTCTACTCGGAGCTCCTTCATGGCAAACGAGCCAAAGGCGGGCAGCGGAAACGTTACAAGGGGACACCCTCAAAGCTTCCCTGATAAAATGAGACATCCCCACTGACGCCTGGGAGTCCCTGGCCAAAGACTGCCTGAAGTGAAGGAAGTGCATCCGGGAGGGCGCTGAACACCTCGAGTCTCATCGCCGAAAGCATGCAGAAACCAAGCGCAGGCAGCGGAAAGAGCGTGCGGCAAACCAGTCCCACCCTCCCCTTCCCTCAATGATTATCTGTCCCTCCTGTGACAGAGACTGGTTCTTGTATTGGACTGTTCAGCCACCTAAGGACTCATGTTAACAGTGGAGCAAGTCTTTCTCGATTCCGAGGGACTGCCTATGATGATGATGATGATTCCAAATGTGTCAGCGTGGAAATGAGAAATCTTTTTACGCAGCGAGTTGTGATCGGGAACGCGCTGCCTGAAAGGGAGGTGGGAGCAGATTCAATAGTAACTTTCACAAGGGAATGGGATAGATACTGGAAAGGGGAAACATTTTCAGGGCTATGAGGAAAAAGGAAGGGGGGAATAGGACTAATTGGTTCTTCCAAAGAGCCGGCACAGACTCAAAGGGCTGAATGGCCTCCTTCTGTACAGTAAGCTTCTCTGAATCTATGATTCAGTTTGACGATAGGGAAAGGGAAAGACGGAAACACAAAAGGAACACGCCCTGTCTCGTTACTTACCCGCACACTGCTGAATGTGTCTGTGTCTGTTGGATGGCTCTGTGTTGTTCTGCTTCCTGTATCCAAGGGGGCATTCCATGACACAAGACCGACCATCCCCGGACAGTTTATATCCATAGGAGCAGGAGCATTGGAAGGAACCTGGAGCGTTCTGACACTCCATGGCACAGGGACCCCTTCCATTGTTCTCCGCACACTCATCAATATCTGTTGGTTTATTGACCATACATAGGTGAGGTTAGGCAAGTGACATTATTATTTAAATTCACTCAGAAAGCAACATCTTCACTGCATGTAGGGCAGGAGTATAACAACAGGAGCAAGCCATTCAGCCCCTCGAGTCTGTTCCGTCACTCAATTAGATCATGGCATTTCTGATCTTGGCCTCAACTCCATTTACCTGCCTTAGCTCCATACCCTTACCTAACACAATTCCGCCAATTTTAAATTGCCCTGAGCATCCACAGCCTTTTGGCGAGGAACGGTCCAGTTTCCCAATACCCTTTGTGTGAAAACATGTTCTCTGAGTGCACTGAACGGCTAGCTCTAACTTGTCCCCACTTTTTCCGGAGGAACTGAAGGAAATTCTTATTAGGCGGGAAATTGTGTAAGGGAAATTCATGGGATTGAAGGCCAATAAATCCCCAGGGCCTGATAGGCTGCATCTCAGAGTACTTAAGGACGTGGCCCTAGAAATAGTGGATGCATTGGTGATCATTTTCCAACAGTCTATCGACTGGAGGGTAACTAATGTAACACCACTTTTTTAAAAAGGAGTGAGAGAGAAAACGGGTAATTATAGACCGGTTAGCCGACATCAGTAGTAGGGAAAATGTTGGAATCAATTATTAAAGCTGAAATAGCAGCTCATCTGGAAAGCAGTGACGGGATCGGTCCAAGTCAGCATGCATTTCTAAAAGGGAAATAATGCTTGACAAATCTTCTTGAATTTTTTGAGGATGTAACGAGTAGAGTGGACAAGGGAGAACCAGTGGATGTGGTGTATTTGGACTTTCAAAAGGCTTTTGACAAGGTCCCACACAAGAGATTGGTGTGCAAAATTAAAGCACATGGTATTGGGGGTAATGTACTGACATGGATAGAGAACTGGTTGGCAGACAGGAAGCAAAGAGTTGGGATAAACGGGTCTTTTTCAGAATGGCAGGCAGTGACTAGTGGGGTGCAGCAGGGCTCAGTGCTGGGACCCAGGCTATTACAATATACATCAATGATTTAGATGAAGGAATTGAGTGTAATATCTCCAAGTTTGCAGATTACACTAAACTGGGTGGCGGTGTGAGCTGTGAGGAGGATGCTAAGAGGCTGCAGGGTGACTTGGACAGGTTAGGTGAGTGGGCAAATGCATCGCAGATGCAGTATAATGTGGATAAATGTGAGGTTATCCACTTCAGTGGCAAAAACACAAAGGCAGAATATTAGCTTATTTGGCGACAGATTAGGAAAAGGGGAGGTGCAACAAGTCCTGGGTGTCATGGTACATCAGTCATTGAAAGTTGGCATGCAGGTACAGCAGGCGGTGAAGAAGGCAAATGGTATGTTGGCCTTCATACCTAGGGGATTTGAGTATAGGAGCAGGGAGGTCTTACTGCAGTTGTACAGGGCCTTGGTGAGGCCTCACCTGGAATATTGTGTTCAGTCTTGGTCTCCTAATCTGAGGAAGGATGTTCTTGCTATTAACGGAGTGCAGCGAAGGTTCACCAAACTGATTCCCGGGATGGCAGGACTGTCACATGAGGAGAGACTGGATCGACTGGGCCTGTATTCGCTGGAGTTTAGAAGGATGAGAGGGGATCTCATAGAAACATATAAAATTCTGACGGGACTGGACAGGTTAGATGCAGGAAGAATGTTCCCGATGTTGGGGAAGTCAGAACCAAGGGACATAGTCTTAGGATAAGGGGTAAGCCAGTTAGGACTGAGATGAGGGGAAACTTCTTCACTCAGAGCGTTGTTAACCTGTGGAATTCCCTGCCATTGAAGCCAGTTCGTTGGATATATTCAAGAGGGAGTTAGATGTGGTCCTTACGGCTGAAGGGATCAAGGGGTATAGAGAGAAAGCAGGAAAGGGGTACTGAGGGAATGATCTTATTGAATGGCGGTGCAGGCTCGAAGGGCGAAATGGCCCATTCCTGCACCTATTTTCTATGTTTCTATATTTCCCTGCCAGATCTATATCTACTCTATAAATCCTTTAACATTTTAAACATCTCGATTAGATCACCTCAACCTTAAAAACCCAAAGAAATACAGCAACAGCAAGTTGCATTTATAAAGCGTCTTTACCGTAGTAAAACATCCCAAGACGCTTCACATCTGCATTACCAAACAACATTTGATGTGGAGCCACATAAGGGGCCCAAGTTTGCCCCCAGGGTTAGAACGGTGCACCTCCGTGTGGTGTGCCGACTTTTCAGAACAGAAACGGTGCCTATTATTTACCTTGGTATTCTCCCTTCCGTCCGGTCAAACCAGGCCCTTGGCATGGCGCAGCAGAACGCGTGGGGGGCGGAGCCAGAGCCCGGCGCTGAAAACAATGCCTGGACCTCTGCACATGCACACTAGAGTGTGCGCACATGTGCAGTAACTCCTCGCAGCCCAAATCTGTGCAGGCTGTGTGGGAGGGGTCAGAACCTACGCCGCCCCTAGCCCTGGCCGAATGGGCTCACCGGGCATTGAAAATCGAGAGTCGGGCTTCCCTCCCGTTCAGCTCCCCTCACCCTCCCGTTCAGCTCCCCCCCCTCCCGTTCAGCTCCCCTCACCCTCCCGTTCAGCTCCCCCCACCTCCCGTTCAGCTCCCCCCCCTCCCGTTCAGCTCCCCTCCCCCTCCCGTTCAGCTCCCCTCCCCCTCCCGTTCAGCTCCCCTCCCCCTCCCGTTCAGCTCCCCCACCCCATTCAGCTCCCCCCCCTCCCGTTCATCTCCCCCCCCCTCCCATTCAGCTCCCCCCCCTCCCGTTCAGCTCCCCTCCCCCTCCCGTTCAGCTCCCCTCCCCCTCCCGTTCAGCTCCCCCACCCCATTCAGCTCCCCCCCCTCCCATTCATCTCCCCCCCCCTCCCATTCAGCTCCCCCCCCGCTCCCGTTCAGCTCTACCCCCCCCCATTCAGCTCCCCCACCCCATTCAGCTCCCCTCTGTCTCCCGTTCAGCTCCCCCCCTCCCGTTCAGCTCCCCTCCCCCTCCCGTTCAGCTCCCCTCCCCCTCCCGTTCAGCTCCCCCACCCCATTCAGCTCCCCCCCCTCCCGTTCAGCTCCCCCCCCATTCAGTTCCCCCCCCCCCGCCATTCACTCCCCTCCCCCCCCCCGTTCAGCTCCCCCCCCACTCCCGTTCAGCTCCCATCCCCCTCCCGTTCAGCTCTCCCTCCCCCTTCCCGTTCAGCTCCCCCCCCTCCCATTCAGTTCCCCTCCCCCTCCCGTTCAGCTCTCCCCCCCCATTCAGCTCCCCCCCCGCCATTCAGCTCCCCTCCCGCTCCCGTTCAGCTCCCCCCCTCCCGTTCAGCTCCCTTCCCCCTCCCGTTCAGCTCCTCCTCCCCCTTCCCATTCAGCTCCCCCCCCTCCCATTCAGCTCCCCCCACTCCCGTTCAGCTCCCCCATCTCCTCTGCCCCATCCCCCTCCCTCACCCCCTCTCCCTTCCCCCTCTCCCCCCTCTTTTCCCCCTCCTTCCTCCTCTCCCCCATCTCTCCCTCCCTCCTCTCCCCCCTCCCTCCCCCCTCCTCTTCCCCCTCCCACTCCCTCACCCCCTCTCCCTTCCCCCCTCTCCCCCCTCTTCTCCCCCTCCCTCCTCTCCCCTCACCCCTCCTCCTCCTGCCCCTTCCCTCCCCCCTCCCCCCCTACCCCCCTCTCCCCCCACCCCTCGCTGTCAGAAACACAGAGAGACACTGACAGAGAGAGAGAGAACACTGAGGGGGGGGTTGGGGGGCGGTGCGGGGGGGGGAGGGGTGAGTGGGTCCTGTTCCAGCACACTGTTGGAGGGCTCCCGGTGCTGCAGTCGGTGAATAGAAACTTAACTTTTATTTATTGATTGATTTTTTTATTATTTTTTTTATTTTTTATTTTTAAAATGTTTTTGATTGATTTATTGGTTGATCATTTATTATTGATGATGGCTCTTTATTTGTAAAAGTGAAGTGTTTAATGTTTGTAAACCCTTCTCCCCCCCTCTACCCCCCATCTCTCGTTCCCTACGCCTGATTTCTAAGTGTAAGCAAGGTTTTTCTGAGCGTACAAAAATCTATACTTACTCCATTCTAAGTTAGTTTGGAGTAAGTTTTCACTGCCTAAACTTGCTGGACACGCCCCCTTTTGGAAAAAAAATTCTGTTCTAAAATAAAACTGTTCTAACTGACTAGAACTGGAGCAAACTAAATGCCGAGAATTGCAATTTCTAAGATACTCCTTTCTAAACTAGTTGCTCCAAAAAAATAGTAGCATCTCAGGCTGAAACTTGAGCCCAAGGAAATGTGCGGCACTACACTATTTACAGCCTCCCAACCTGAAATGACCCGTTTATTCCTACTCTGTTTTCTGTCCATTAACCAATCCTCAATCCATGCTAGTATATTACCCCCAATCCCATGAGCCCTAATTTTGTTTAATAACCTCTTGTGTGGCACCTTATCGAATGCCTTCTGAAAATCCAAATACACCACATCCACTGGTTCCCCCTTATCTATTCTGCTAGTTACAACCTGAAAAAATAACAGATTTGTCAAACGCTATTTCCCTTTCAGAAATCCATGTTGATTCTGTCCAATCCTATTATTATTTTTTAAGTGGCCTGTTACCACGTCCTTAATAATAGATTCTAGCATTTTCCCTACTATTGATGTCAGGCTAACTGGTCTGTAGATTCCCATTTTCTCTCTTCCCCCCTTTCTTAAATAGCGGGGTTATGTTTGCTACCTACCAATCATTCGAGAACCTATGGTATTTTGGAAGATGACAACCAATGCAGCCACTATCTCGATAGCCACCTCTTTTGAAACCCTTGCAGTCCGGCACTCCGCTTGTGAGCCATGACACCCTGCTCCCTGATGGTATAGCACCTGTCGAGTCGGCAGCTTGGCCCTCCCTTTAATGGAAAGGACGGGTCCTGTCTTCCCGCCAGTGCTGTGCAACCCCACGCGTAGCGCTGGAAAATTCGCATCCTTTGTGCCCCGGTCCCACCCCGACAGGAAGCGACCCGCGAGATTCTGCGCTCCACTTCCTCTTGGGGGCAGTAAGCCCAATACTGCTGGCGGGGCGGGACTTCTATGCCTAGAGCAGGAACTCCCATCTCGTGGCTGTTACCGCGCCCCAACCCGAATTTACGGCCCTAATTATTGAGGAAATAATTGGAGGCCTCATTATGAAACTGAGCTGAATGAACTAAGGTGCACCTCATCCAGTGTTGTCCAGTGAAGTTCTGATCTCCAACCAAGGCATGTTTCCCAACCTTTCCTTTAACCAATTCCAATTATCTCTTCCATTTCGTTTGATGCTCACCTCTGCAGTGCCCATTGCTGGCACTTAGCTGGTATCCTTCTGGGCAGTGACACCCAAAGCTCCCTGGAGTGTTGATGCATCCAAACAAGCAGCTGGTAATCCCAACAGGCAGGGTGCATTCATCGATATCTGCAAAAGACAATGACTGGCTGGCACTTGAGAAAGAACTATAGCACCTTTTAGGACCTCAGCACATCCCGAATCACTTTATAGCCAATTAAGCACTTTTGAAGGGTAGTCACTCAGGTAGTGCAGGAAACACGGCAGCCAACGTGTACACAGCAAGCTCCCACAGTGAAAGCAATGAGATAAATGACCAATGTTTTTGTTTATGATGGGGTTGGGTGAGGGATAAATATTGTCCAGGGCTCCGTGTGAAACCCCTTGCTCTTCTTCCAGCCTCGACAGGAGGTGTCTGGCAAAATGATCTCACCAACACATACAAGATTAGGGAGTCAAGGGTTATGGGGAGTGGGCACGGAAGTGGAGCTGAGTCCACGATCAGATCAGCCATGATCTTATTGAATGGCAGAGCAGGCTCGAGGGGCCGAATGGCCGACTCCTGCTCCTATTTCTTATGTTCTTATGTAAGACAGTAAGCATAATGGAAAAGGCGAATCTAGAAAATTACTTTAAATTAAACAAAAGAACACATGCCCAAACTACAGCAACAACTTGTATTTATATTGCACCTTTAACATAGTTCAAGCGTCCCAAGCCACTTCACAAGAGTATTGTGAGATGAAAAATTTGACACCGAGTCACAGGTGACCAAAAGCTTGGTCAAAGAGGTAGGTTTTAAGGAGCATTGTATAAGAGGAAAGAGAGGTAGAGAGGTGGAGAGGTTTAGGGAGGGAGTTCCAGAGCTTAGGGCCCAAGCAACGGAAGGTACGGCCACCAATGGCTGAGCGATTAGAATCAGGGATGCTCAGGAGGGCAGAGTTAGAGGAGCGCAGATATCTCGGCGGGGGAGCATTGTGGGGCTGGAGGAGATTACAGAGGTAGGGAGGGGCGAGGCCATGGAGGGATTTGAAAACAAGGATGAGAATTTTGAAATCGAGGCGTTGCTTAACCAGAAGCCAATGTAGGTCAGTGAGCACAGGGGGTGATGGGTGAGCGGGACTTGGTGCGACATAGGACACAGTTCTCCCTTGTCCACTCTGCTAGTTACATCCTCAAAATATTCCAGACGATTTGTCAAGCATGATTTCCCTTTCATAAATCCATGATGACTTGGACCGATCCTGTCACTGTTTTCCAAATGTGCTGTTATTTCATCTTTAATAATTGATTCCAACATTTTCCCACTACTGATGTCAGGCTAACCATTCTGTAATTATCCGTTTTCTCTCTCTCTCCTTTCTTAAAAAGTGGTTTTACATTAGCTACCCCCCAGTCCATAGGAACTGATCCAAAGTTGATAGACTGTTGGAAAATGATCACCAATGCATCCACTATTTCTATGACCACTTCCCTAAGTACTCTGGGATGCAGACTATCAGGCCCTGGGGATTTATCGGCCTTCAAAATTTGCATTAGTCCAATATAAAATGCAACTTACTCTTGCTACAGCTACCAAGCTGTTCCAGCATTTCCGGCACTGGTCCGACCTCCTCGCCTCATGGTCCGCGATCTCGGCCCAAATTTTTCTATAAACATGGGTTGGGAATTTCCCCTGGGCACCCTTAGTCAATTGGCCCCACTGGGAATGCATCTCATTGACTAGGGCCTCATTGGCCTCGTCACTAAAAGGCTTTGCCCTCTTTCTCTCCCCCTCAGCATCAAGATGCACTTCTGACATTTTTACTAATATATCTTTTAACTGTATATTGTAAAGTCTATAAACTATCTTATGTCTGTAAAATATTTTATAAGTCTATCTGTAAACATCTTTTCTGATCTGTAAACCTCTTTTCTCTCTTTCTCTTCTCTCCTCCAATTCACTGCCTTCTTGGTATCTCTCCTCTCTCTCTCTCTCTGCCCCTCCCTGTGCCTTCTGCGCATGTGTGGATGACCACTGACCTCCCGAAACATGGGAAAACCAGACACCAAGAAAAAAAAAATCGCATGCGCAGAAGGCCGTTGCTATGGAAGCTTTTGCCTTCCACATCATTGGCCATTCGCTGGGCGCATGTCACGTTGTCGACCTTTCGCAACACCCATTTCACATCGCTGTCCTAATGCCGAGAGGAAAATCGTGATCCAAAAAATGAGCAATGTTAGAAACATAGAGAATAGGTGCAAGAGTAGGCCATTTGGCCCTTCGAGCCTGCACCACCATTCAATATGATCATGGCTGATCATGCAACTTCAGTACCCCATTCCTGCTTTCTCTCCATACCCCTTGATCCCTTTAACCGTAAGTGCCACATCTAACTCCCTTTTGAATATATCCAACGGACTGGACTCAAAAACTTTCTGTGGTAGAGAATTCCACAGGTTCACAACTCTCTGAGTGAAGAAGTTTCTTCTCATCTCAGTCCTAAATGGCTTACCTCTTATCCTTAGACTATGTCCCCTGATTCTGGGCTTCTCCCACATCGGGAATATCCTTCCTGCATCTAACCTGTCCAATCCCATCAGAATTTTATATATTTCTATGAGATCCCCTCTCATCCTTCTAAACTCCAGTGAATACAGGCCCAGTCGATCCAGTCTCTCCTCATTGCCAGTCTGGTGAACCTTTGCTGCACTCCCTCAATAGCCCACAGCTCATTGCTAATGAAAGCAAGAGGCCGGCACAACCACTTGCCATGGCCCAGACCCGGCCTCATTGGCTGCGGGGGGCTCTGGGAAAGAAGCTCGATCCAATGTCTGGGGCAGCATCGAAAGGACAAAAAGGAGCTTGAGACAGCCATACCGGAACAGCCATGAGACAAGGTCGGTTAGAAGCATACAGAGCGAGAGATGGGAGAGCAGAAGAGAAATAGAGGGAGGAAGACAGAAAGTTAGAGATCAGGAAGCAAGCAGAGAGACAATTACAGGAAGAGAACGTATTTGTTTCTGCTTTTGCCTGCAAGCTAAGCCACAGCAGATCAATTTGTTTCTGGATGAAGGTCGGTGAATGGAACAACATTTCAAAGGAAAGCTTCAACTCCAGTGAGAAACGGTGCAACAACAACAATAATGTGTATTTATATAGCGCCTTTAACATAGTGAAATGTCCCAAAGCGCTTCACAGGAGTGTTATAAGACAAAACAAATAAATTTGACACCGAGCCACATAAAAAGAAATTACGGCAGATGACCAAATGCTTGGTCAAAGAGGTCGGTTTTAAGAAGGAGCGTCTAAAAGGAGGAAAGAGGCGGAGAGGTTTAGGGAGGGAGTTCCAGAGCTGGGGGCCCAGGCAACAGACGGCACGGCAACCAATGGTTGAGCGATTATAATCAGGGATGCTCAGGAGGGCAGAGTTAGAGATGATATTGAAACTGAAGTGATATTGTATGCAATGGTAATATTGAGTCATGCTTCACAATATGCTACAAGCAAACAGTATGCCTGTATTCTTTGTTATATTTCAACGTGGGAATCACAAATAAATTACCTGCACAAGTCTTGGCATCCCGAGCTAGCAGGAAACCGGACAGACAGACACACGTGTAAGACCCAAAGGTGTTGATGCAGATTTGCTGGCAATGGTTCAGTCCAACGGTGCATTCATTAACATCTTTAAAAAACAACAGACCCCAGGATCATGTAGGAGAAATGCCCTCAGAACTGTCTCAAGTGTGTCCTCAAAATGCAGTCAGTTGTCAGACTGAATGCTGGGATAGGAAAGGGCTAACAGTAATTAAACAATAAAGGCTTATACAATAGGAAAACTTACCAGGGACAGAAAATAACTCGACAAATCCATAGGCCCAGTAACTCCGAAATCGGTCCTGCCTTATCTCGACCTCTGTATAACCCCTCTGTTAGCAAAAATCGAGAAGCTAAGAAGGAATCAAGTGACCTGGCTTATCTATCAAATCGGGCTTCATTAACCGGGAGGCCATAAAAGGTACCAACTGGGCTGTGTGAGGGGATTGACACTACGAGGCCTAAACTGCTCTAACACTCGGATTGGTCAATGCAATTGAGGAGGGTTCTTTATAAATTAAGGATATAGAAGATAGTGCTTTTGAAAAGAAGAGTCAGTTCTCAGCTTTTGTTCAGTCTTAGTTTAGTGAAGACCGAGGCCATTGTTTTCGGTCCCTGTCACAAACTCCGTGCCCTAGCCACCGACTCCATTCCTCTCCCCAACTCCTGTCTGAGGCTGAACCAGACTGCTCGCAACCTTAGTGTCATATTTGACCCTGAAATGAGCTTTCGACCACATATCCGCAGCATAACTAAGACCGCCTATTTTCACCTCCATAACATCACCCGTCTCCGTCCTTGCCTCAGCTCATCCGCTGCTGAAACCCTCACACATGCCTTTATTACCTCTAGACTGACTACTCCAACACACTAATTGCTGGCCTCCCACATTCTACCCGACGTAAACTAGAGGTGATCCAAAACTCGGCTGCCTGTGTCCTAACTCGCACCAAGTCCCGTTCACCCATCACCCCTGTGCTCGCCGACCTACATTGGCTTCTGGTTGAGCAATGCCTCGATTTCAAAATTCTCATCCTTATTTTCAAATCCCGCCATGGCCTCGCCCCTCCCTATCATTGTAATCTCCTCCAGCCCTACAACCCCACAATCTTCCTACCCTGAGATGTCTACACTCCTCTAATTCTGCTCTCTTGAGAATTCCTGATTATAATTGCTCAACCATTGGTGGCCGTGTCTTCTGTTGCCTGGGCCCTAAGCTCTGGAACTCCCTCCCTAAACCTCTCCACCTTTCTACTTCTCTTTCCTCTTTCAAGACGCTCCTTAAACCCTACCTGTTGGTGAGAAAGCTAGGTCTCAAACTAGTGACCTGAACTTAAACAAAAGTAATTACAAAGGTATGAAGGCAGAGTTGGTTAAAATAGACTGGGAAAATAGATTAAAGACTGTAGAAAAGCAGTGGTAAACATTTAAGGAGATGTTGGAGCGGATTTTTTGACATATATTTGATTGTATATGGGACCAAACATTTGTTTTATTTTCCCCTTTCAATGAATTTTGTAAGGGACAATACTGATGCATTGTGCTTTAAACAGTTAGACTTTAAGGCATGCTGGCCTTGAGTTAATGGAGATTGGAAAGTGAGATAATGAACACTGAAGAGTTAAGTGCTAGGTATGTTTGTTTATACCGGTGTCAAAAACCTGCACTTGTATATACTGCCCTGTCACAATGCAGGATAGTTAATATCAAAAGCTTAGCCTTCGATAGTAACAGCTTTGTAGTGCTAAAGCATGTGTTGTAAAGTGACGTAATTTGTAAGATAAAAGGACTTCACTGCAGATACCAATTTGAGAAGATGGGTCAAAGACAGGGGTCTTTAACACTTCTCCCAAAGCTTTGTCTCCGATTTAATAAACCTCTCTTTATATATATTACACAGACTCGGAAATATTTTTCCACAACAAAATGGCGTAGTCGGCAGGATACTGTCTGATCAGACGTGATCACTTAAGACAGTATCTGGAATCTGGTATTAGAGACTGAAAAGAGAGGTGTACGGGCACGACGGGATAGTGTATAAGATACGAGTAAACAGATAGCGGGAAGAGGCTGACTAACCAGTTTGAGTTGTCCCTTTAGTAAATAAGGTCGGTGCGGAAGGGAACTGATCGATCCAACCTAGAGCCGAAACTCCGGTGGTAAAGAAACACGCTAGCTTTGTTGCGAAGACAAAGGGTCTCCACAGAGTAGTCGTGGCCGTGAGTATTACAGAAACAAAGGGAAACGTCCGAGACTGGCGAACATGGAAGGTAAGGAAGGGAATGTAAAACGCAGGCTGCCCGGGTCATTAATTAATTCCTATCATTAATTGTAACTTGCGTAATTATGTAATGCCATAAAAAAAGCTGATAGTGACTATCTTAAGTGACATATGGATCCAGACATAAGCTTTGTTGAATGAAGAGAGACTTTTGAGTGTCTATTTTGAATGAAGAGAGTACTCGAGTAATTTTGACTGTGGAATGAATGAAAGCCTGTTTTAAGAAGGTGTGGAGTTGCCTGCCTGTTTTAGCTCCACCCACTCTTTCCAAACAGAGTGAAATGGTTTTTTTAACCTTTCGTAGTGTTGTCCTGTATGTGGGAAGTTTAAGAAACTGTGAACCTTATGGTATTACATTTTAAGTTAGAAACGAAGGATATATTCGGATGATAAGTTACGGAGCTAGGAAAGGCACAAAGGATAGGTTTGTTGAGTAAAAGATAAAAATACATGGTCCCGGTAGTAAAAAAATAAGAATTTGACACGCTCACTTACTTGTCGAAAGAAAACATGCAATTGGGTTGAAAGACATAAATTTAGTCCAGGAATGAGATAAAGAATGCCTTTTAAAACGCTCCCATTTTCCTTTGTGTAAAACCTTGACACGAAAGCTTCTAGCTCAGTAAAAAAAAAGAGTTTTAAATTTAGAAATACCTTCAGGGATTCGGTCAAACTCCTGAGCGAGTGGTGAAGGTGTAAAAGGGACTTTTGAAAAAGGCTAAAACAGTAAGCTTTAGCAGTTTAGAAAAGAAAAAGATAAAGCAGGAAAAGGTCTCTGCCACGGGAACAGGAGGAGGGCAGAAAAGGGGGACTTGCCACAATACCCTATAAGACCTGAAGCTAGAACAGCGGTTGTAGAAATAGTAAAAGGGGTAGTGGAAAAGGGTATCTTAAAAGAAAGAGTTAGCACCACTAACTCCCCAAAAAGGCCCAGATAGGGAAATCCCAGGTCCTGTACCTAGGGTACTGCCTCTCAAGGGGCTGAAAGAAATGCCCTCGGATAGGAAAAAGGCTGTCAAGGACATGCCTAGACCAGTAACGGTAAGGGGGGTGAGGAAGGTACTGGGCCTCTTTAATTACAGCCGGAACTTTATCCCTGATAAAAGGAGACCTATAGCCTATTACTCTACCACCGAAAGCTCGGTGGTGACTGGGTTATCCAGATGTATAGCCGCGCTAGATTGCGCAGCTTGGGTGGTAAAAATTAAGCGAGCATGTGGTGATGACTGGAAACATCATTCTCCACACTAAACACACATTGGTAGAAATGTTAAACACAGGAAAACTGAGAACCGTATCTAATATGAGACGGGCAAAGTGGGAAGCAGTCCTCTTCACACCCAACAAAGCGGTAACCATAATTAGGGATGTAGGAAACAATCTCGCAGAAGGTATGATGGGTGAGGGGGAACCCCACTTTTGCGAAGAGGTATGTGAGGATATGGAAGAGGATAGAATAAAAGACGCCCCCCTTCAAACCGCAGAACAAACCTTGTTTGTGGACGGCTCACGAAAATACGTAGAGGGACTACCTCGTACTGGATGGGCCACAGTTAACCAGGATCTAGAGACAGTTGAATCAGGGCGAATTAATGGGGGATCGTCAGCTCAAGTGGCAGAACTGGTAGCCCTCACCCGGGCACTGGAATTATCGGAAAATATGATTGTTAATATCTATACGGACAGTAGATATGTATTTGGGATAGTACACGATTATATGACAGCATGGGGGAGAAGGGGTGATTGCGATTGAAAAAAAAAGAATTTGAAGAGGTAAAAAACACTCTCCATTGATAATGATTTTAAATTATTAAAATTAAGTCAGTGCCGCTGGGGTCCTAGACGAACAGGTAAGTATTGAGAAACTACACCAGGACACTTCAGAGGAGGAAATAGGTATGTGGACAAAGCAGGGCGCAACGCAAGGGAAGGATAACGTTTGGAGACGAAACGACAGGGTAATGGCGCCTGAATGCATACAGAATACCTTATTGGAGTTGCATCATGGCCTGTCTCATTCAGGATGAGTCTTGGAAGAGATTGGTGGTGGAAAGGGATGGGGAGAGATATCACCAAATATTACCATCGATGCGTTACGTGCGCACACTATAATCCTGACAGGCCCATTAAAATTAAAATGGGACACCAGCCCCGTCCACGGGGACCATGGGAACACGTACAAATTGATTTCACAGGTCCTTTGCCCCCATCCCATGTAAAAAGATATTGCCTAGTGATTATAGATCAATTTACCCGGTGGGTGGAAACTTTCCCCACACGTGATTGCACTGCCTCAACAGTGGCAAGGATATTGACCGAGCAGGTGATTCCCCGATGGGGAGTACCTCTTCAAATAGATTCCGACCAAGGCACCCACTTCACAGAAAAAAATTGTAAAAACAATATGCCAGTTGATGGGCATAAAACAAAAATTCCACATCCCCTACCACCCGCAGAGTTCTGGGATCGTAGAGCGCATGAACCGTACCCTTAAGAATGCCCCGGCAAAGGCCATGCAAACGTCAGGAAAAACGTGGACAGAAGTATTACCCATTATATTGATGAAGTTAAGAGCCACGACAAACCGGACAACCGGATTAATTCCTTATGAACTAATTACCAGAGAACATCATAACAGGGGGGGCCGATGTAGGCCCATTAAAAGACAAAATAAAACGGTATGTTTTGGAACTAAGTACTCAATTAAAAGGGATGCGTAAATTAGTTAGGGACAATCAGGAAGAAAGAGACGCGGAAGCAGTGCTTACAAAGCTCTCTGAAGTCCCATTGGCGGGAAGTCGCGTTATGGTAAGGGTCCTCCCGGGAAAACCGGGGTTTGCCCCAAAAAGGACCGTATGAGGTTATAATCAGCAGGGACACTTGTGCCTGCATCGATGTTAAAGGAAAAGGACAATGGAAGCATCGGACCCAGCTTAAGGCTTTTGAACCAGCCGCTGAGAACACGTATTAGTTGTTGTTGTTTGTCTATTTACAGATTGACAGCGAGAGATTCTTCAAGCAAGCCATACGGCCATTTTGCCTTTGACTATTTGTTAATTCTAGAGTAATAAGATGAAACTATATATTGCGATCGGTGCGATTATCATAGTTCGTGATCCGGCCTGCTAGCTAGACCGAAACGTGAGTTACATGTAAATACCTTTTTGTACATGTCTTATGTTTATGCACAAAATGAGAACTTTTCCAGTTGCTGGGTATGTTCACACATCCCCATACATAGCAAAGGAGGCATCCCTTTGAGGTCAATCTCCCTTAACATTTCGGAAGTAGCAGAGTGAGTAATGCGACAAAACGGTACAGGGGAAGTAAATGATACTTGGAACCAGAGTGGGGATAAAGAAACGTGGAGATCGGGGGGGGTTACCTTTTGGATGCATTGACGGATGGTACCAGCCGGAATACAATAGGTCGGTACGACCCCGTTCCTGGTTTTGACCAACACCTCAGGAGTTGGAAGGCCGACCGCTGACATTTGTTTCACTAGAAACCTGACCGGTGAGGAAACAGGTTTTGTAGCAGGATACTTTAACCTCGCCAGGTGGAACAGAATAGCCAGCGAAACACAAACCAGGGGTTCTTTGAAATAGAGGGTTTGAAGAATCAGACACGTAGCCAGAACTGGGACCCTAAGATTAGGTGGCGACGGGGACTGAGAGAGAGATTGGGATCGAATCTAACAGCATACAATGGCACTTATTTTGTGTGCGGGCATAAGGCCTACCCCTGGTTGCCTCAGAACTGGAGGGGGTCCTGTTATTTGGGATATGTGGTCCCTTTTGTCAGACGGGTACGTACTTTAGCAGAAGTACAGACACCAGGTCGACTAAGACGATATCTTACCCCGGTAGAGAGGCTATTTGGGGTCATGATGCTCCCATTCGGGATAGGACGCACCATGGATGAATTACGTAACCTAGAGAGGGTACTGGAACAGATAGTTAACGACACTGCTGAAGCAATGGAGGGCATAACGGCTGAAATGGTAGCCATACGCACAATGTGCCTTAATTGGAGCTGAATGTTGCACTTACATTCCCGATAATTCAGAAAACATAACCAACCTCGCTGATCACATAAGAAGGGAGGTAAAGAAGTTATCCACAACAGCAGGAGGATCTGGCTGGTTTGACTGGCTGTTAGGGGGATCCTGGGGGTCCTATTTTATGCATGGAGTAATTATTCTGGTTGTAATAATAATTACTTGCTGTCTGATTATCGGGTGTTTTAATATCTGCTGTAAAGTTATGATGGCTCGACTGATGCCAGTAGCCAGTGTAATCGCCGAAGAAGAAGCACACCTGATGGAAATACCTGAAGATACCAAGGATGAAGAAACAGACGGCGATGACACTGACCACTATCTTTGAAGGGTAGCCTAGAGCTACAGGCAAGGTGGACATACGGAACATCAGGGAAGTAACATACCCCAAAGGATGAATATATGACAATATGATACTATCATTGTGGTCATCTGGATTTCGCAAACATCCTCCAGGACCAAAAGGGGGAATATTGTTGGAGCAGATTTTTGGACATATATTTGATTGTATACGGGACCAAACATTTGTTTTATTTTCCCCTTTAAATGAATTTTGTAAGGGACAATACTGATGCATTATGCTTTAA
Source organism: Pristiophorus japonicus (assembly GCF_044704955.1). Classification (NCBI taxonomy): domain Eukaryota; kingdom Metazoa; phylum Chordata; class Chondrichthyes; family Pristiophoridae; genus Pristiophorus; species Pristiophorus japonicus. The sequence goes on along the minus strand of NC_091987.1, from coordinate 153,271,007 downwards.
ACAGTTAGACTTTAAGGCATGCTGGCCTTGAGTTAATGGAGATTGGAAAGTGAGATAATGAACACTGGAGAGTTAAGTGCTAGGTATGTTTGTTTATACCGGTGTCAAAAACCTGCACTTGTATATACTGCCCTGTCACAAAGCAGGATGGTTAATATCAAAAGCTTAGCCTTCGATAGTAACAGCTTTGTAGTGCTAAAGCATGTGTTGTAAAGTGACGTAATTTGTAAGATAAAAGGACTTCACTGCAGATACCAATTTGAGAAGATGGGTCAAAGACAGGGGTCTTTAACACTTCTCCCAAAGCTTTGTCTCCGATTTAATAAACCTCTCTTTATATATATTATACAGTCTCGGAAATATTTTTCCACAACAGGAGATATTTCATAACTCTCAGCTAAGATATATTCCAGTGAGAAAGATAGACTCTAAGGCTGGGCAATTATTTGGGATGGAGGGCCACTTTACAAGTTTTGGTGAGCTGTTGAGGGCGTCCCACCAATGTTCCACCAATCGCACGGTCCCGCGCAGGCCACTCCAAGAGATACTGCACATGCGTGGCTGCATAGTGGCCGGCCAGGCTGCAAATTTAAAGGGACTGCACATGAAAAATAATTTGTGGGAATATTGCACAAACATAAACGTTGCATAAGCATAAATCACACGGCAGTCAGATGCGATCTTACATACACAACATGTATTAAATACTTTTTAGAAATGAATCAAAGATAAAAGTTGAAAATGTTGTGGTATCTTCTGGTCTCTGTAAATCAGAGCTGTGAAATGGAACTGTCCCCTCTTTAGAGCCTGTGTCAGCATCAATTCCCCACCTCAGTCAGCCTTATGGCCCTCTGTAAAGATTACTGACGCCGTCCCAATTGGTGCCAGATGAGAACTCCCCTGCCGCCGTACCCTGGATACCGGAGAGGAAAGGCGCAGCGCCGGCTACTTTCTTCAGTAAAAGAGGTGTGGAGCTGAGCAGCCAGGACTCCACTCTGAAAGGGATAGGGCATATTCGAGTGTGCAGTGCATTCTGGGCACAGATGGCCGCCACTGGGGCCCAGCACGGAACAGATCCTTTTAAGATTGGGCCGGGGAGAATCGCTTTAGTGAATTATTGATTTGAATGAAGTATTACTATGGTTTTTCCTTGGCTGCAGTTCGGGTCTTTCTCTGACCGCTGGGAAGCTCGTGCAGCTCGAGCTCCGGCTCACCTTCTATTTCTGTCCCATCCAGCGGGCCGGAGAGAATGACTTGGCGGGCCAGATATGGTGTGCGGGCCGTTTTTTGCCCACCACTGCTCTAAGAGAAGGATGAACCATCCATGACTAACTAAGGAAGTACAGGATGGTATCAAATTGAAAACAAAGGCATACAATGTTGCGAAGAACAGTGGAAGGCCAGAAGATTGGGAAACTTTTAGAAACCAGCAAAGGACAACAAAAAAATGATAGAGAGAAGACAGCATATGAGAGTAACCTAACAAGAATTATAAAAGCAGACAGTAAGAGTATCTACAGTTATATAAAAAGGAAGAGAGTAGCTAAAGTAAATGTTGGTCCCTTCGAGAATGAGACTGGGGAATTAATAATGGGGAACAAGGAAATGGCAGAGACTTTGCAGAAATATTTTTTGTATCGGTCTTCAAAGAAGAAGACACTAAAAGGATCCCAATAATTGATACTCAAAGAGCTATTTGTGAACTTAAAACAATCACTATCACAAGAGGAAAAAGTACTAAGCAAACTAATGGGCCTAAAGGTGGACAAGTCCACTGGACCCAATGGCTTACATCCTAGGGTCATAAAAGAGATGGCAGCAGAGATAGTGGATGCATTGGTTGTAATCTACCAAAATTCCCTGGATTCTGAAGAGGCCCAGCGGACTGGAAAACCGCAAATGTAACGCCCCTGTTTAAGAGAGGGAGACAGAAAGCAGGAAACTATAGACCAGTTAGCCTAACATCTGTCATTGGGAAAATGCTAGAGTCCATTATCAAGGAAGCAGTAGCAGGACATTTGGAAAATCATAATGCAGTCAAGCAGTGTCAGCATGGTTTTATGAATGACAAATTTGTTGGAGTTCTTTGAGGATGTAACGAGCAGGGTGGATAAGGGGGAACCAGTGGATGTGGTATATTTGGATTTCCAAAAGGCATTCGATAAGATGCCACATAAAAAGTTACTGCACAAGATAAAAGCTCACGGGGTTGGGGGTAATATATTAGCATGGATAGAGGATTGGCTAACTAACAGAAAACAGAGAGTCAGGATAAATGGATCATTTTCTGGTTAGCAAATTGTAACTAGTGGGGTGCCATAGGGATCAGTAATGGGCCTCAACTATTTACAATTTATATCAATGACTTGGATGAAGGGACCAAGTGAATGTAGCCAAGTTTGCTGATGATATAAAGATAGGTGGGAAAGCAAGTTGTGAAGAGGAAGCAAAGATTCTACGAAAGGATATAGACAGGCTAAGTGAGTGGGCAAACATTTGGTAGATGGTGTATAATGTGGGAAAATGTGAGGTTATCCACTTTGGTAGGAAAAATAAAAAAGCAAATTATTATTTAAATGGGGTGAGATTACAAAATGCTACGTACAGAGGGATCTGGGAGTCCTTGTACATGAAACACAAAAAGTTAGTATGCAGGTACAGCAAGTAATCAGGAAGGCAAATGGAATGTTGGCCTTTATTGCAAGGGGGATAGAATATAAAAGTAGAGAAGTCCTACTACAACTGTATAGGTTATTGGTGAGGCCACACCTGGAGTACTGCGTACAGTTTTGGTCTCCATATTTAAGGAGGGATATTCTTGCATTGGAGGCAGTTCAGAGAAGGTTCACGAGGTTGATTCCTGAGATGAAGGGGTTGTCATATAAAGAAAGGTTGATCAGGTTGGGCCTGTACTCATTGGAGTTTAGGACAATGAGAGGTGATCTTATCGAAACATATAAGATTCTGAGGGGGCTTGACAGGTAGATGCAGAGAGGATGTTTCCCCTCATGGGGGAATCTAGAACTAGGGGTATAGTTTCAGAATAAGGGATCGCCCATTTACAACCAAGATGAAGAGAAATTTTTTCTCTCAGAGGTTCTTTGGAATTCTCTGCCCCAGAGAGCTGTAGAGGCTGGGTCATTGAATATATTTAAAGCGGAAATAGACAGATTTTTGAACGATAAGGGAGTCAAGGGTTATGGGAAGCAGGCAGGGAAGTGGAGCTGAGCCCATGATCAGATCAGCCATGATCTTATTGAATGAAGGAGCAGACTCGAGGGGCCAAATAACCGACTCCTGCTCCTATTTCTTATGTTCTTATGTTCTTATGTATACCTCTTTGACCAAGCTTTTGGTCACCTGCACTAATTTCTATTTATGTGACTCGGTGTCAATTTTTTAAATTTCATAATACTCCTGTGAAGCGCCTTGGGACGTTTCACTACGTTAAAGGCGCTATATAAATACAAGTGTTGTTGTTGTTATAGTAGTTAAAGTTCCATTCGTAGTTCTTGTAGTAGTCTATAGTATTACATAATATTTACAGCACAGAAAGAGGCCATTCGGCCCAACAGGTCCGTTCCGGTGTTTTTGCTCCACACGCGCCTCCTCCTACCCTTCATCACACCTCATCAACATTTCCCTCTATTCCTTTCTCCCTCATGTGCTTATCTAGCTTCCTCTTAAATGCATCTACTCTATTCGTCTCAACCATTCCCTGTGGTAGTGAGTTCCACATTTTCAGAAGTTTCTCCTGAATTCCCTATTGGATTTGTTAATGACTAGTTCTGGTCTTGCCTGCAAGGGAAGTCATCGGGGGCGAAATTCTCCTGTTGTGCGCCTCCTGGGGGGTGGGAGGGGCGATATCGGCTCCCGCGAAATCGCACGGGAGTTAGCGGAGACGCGAAAACGGTAGCACCGCACCCCCACTTGTAACGCTCTGGGCCGCCACACCTCTGGCGATGACGTCATCAGCGTGCGCGGCAACCCCTTTCCGCCCAGGGGCGGAAATTGGGCAGCGCCCCGTGAGCCTGCCACGGGTGATGTCAGCGCCAGCCTCGTAGGTCGTGAACCAGGCCGCACTCCACTCGCGGGGCAAAGGTTAAGGGCATGTGCGCTGCGTCGCCATTTTCTTTCTCCTCCGACTCACTGGTCAGGCCATTGTCCACCAATGTCACGGGGTCCGGGCCGCAATTGTGCAGCCCTAACCCTCGTTTCATTGGCAGGCTGCGGCCAAGGCACCTCTTGGTCCTTGTGGCCCAGTGGAGGCCCATCAAAGGGCCTGCGGAGCTCGAAGCGACCCTCCCCTTTAACAGGAGGGGAGGGGCATTGAAATGTGCCAGCGCCCCGCAGAGAGGCCAAGTCGCGCTCCGCGATGTGCCCGGGTAGCGCCCCTGATCCCGCCCCAAGAGGAGGTGGAGCACGCGACATCGCTTCCTGGGGGGATTTCTGCACCGGGCGCAGAATGTCCGCCCTCGGAAAGGTTATCGCCCCAACCGGGTCAAGAGTCAATTTTGGCCCCAACTTCTCTACATTTACCCAATCAAACCCTTTCAGAATCTTAAAGACCTCTATCAGGTCACCCCTCAGCCTTCTCTTTTCTAGAGAACAGAGCCCTAACTTGTTCTATCTTTCCTGATAGGTATATTTCTCAGTTCTGGTATCATTCTAATAAAGCTTTTTTGCACCTTCTCCAGTGCCTCAGTATTTTTTTTATATGGAGACCAGAACTGTTCACAATACTCCAAGTGTGGTCTAACCATGATTAATACAAGTTGGAAATGCGAATATATTACATCTAGGACTCGCTTCTTCGGCAGCACCTCCCAAACCCGCAACCTCTACCACCGAGAAGGATAAGGGCAGCAGGCGCATGGGAACACCACCACCTCCAAGTCATACACACCATCCTGACTTGGAAATATATCGGCCGTTCCTTCATCATCGCTGGGTCAGAATCTTGGAACTCCCTCCCTAACAGCACTGTGGGAGCACCTTCACCACACGGACTGCAGCGGTTCAAGAAGGCGGCTCACCACCACCTTCTCAAGGGCAATTAGGGGTTGGCCATTTAGGATATCAGGGGTCACAGTCTCAGAATAAGGGGTCGGCCATTTAGGACTGAGATGAGGAAAACTTCTTCACTCAGAGGGTGGTGAGTCTTTGGAATTCTCTACCACAGAGAGCTGTGGAGGCTCAGTCTTTGAGTATATTCAAGACAGAGTTCGATAGATTTCTGGATATTAAGGGAATCGACAGATATGGGGGAATTGAGGTAGAAGATCAGCCAGGGTCTAATTGAATGGTGGAGCAGGCTCGAGGGGCCAAATGCTCTTCTCCTGCTCCTATTTCTTATGTTCTTATGTATGGAGGTGGTCTTGGTTGTGACTCTGCTGCCAAAGGGGGCCATGTTGGCAGGACTGGTTTAGCAGGGTATCTGAAAGTTAGTCAGCTCCTGGTCGCCGTTATGAATGGTGCCTTCCAGCCAACAATGACTCAGCTTTCTGATCTCGCCCAGGCTCTCAATGCCATTGCCAACTCTGGTTGGATGTATGCCTGGAGATTTCATCACATGACCTCCCTCCTCCAACCGCCCCTCCCGCACTCCTGCCATTGGTCCATTTTTCAGGCACTACTGCCTTCCCCACCATTGAGGCATTGACCACGCTCGACCAGCTCCAATGGACGGGCCACATTGTCCGTATGCCTGATACTAGACTCCAGAAACAAGCGCTCTACTCCGACCTTTGTCATGGCAGGCGAGTCCCAGGTGGGCAGAGGAAGCAATTCAAGGATGCCCTCAAAATCTCCTTGAAAAAATGTAACATCCCCACCGACACCTGGGAATCCCTGGCCCAAGACCGCCCTAAGAGGAGGAGAAGCATCCAGGAAGCCGCTGTCGAGTCTTGTCATGTATCTCACACTACTGTACATAACTGTATCTTACCATGCTATACATGACTGTAACTAGAGATGACCTGTAACCACTAGCTTACCTTACCACCAGGGGTGCACTTGCAGGAGACACTGGATACGTGCCCCAGACAGGTATATAAGGACAGGTCTCAGGCAAGTGTGGCATTCGAGAGCTGTGTAATAAAGGTACAGATCCTGAGTGACCTTGACTTCAGCATGTGTCTCATGTGAGTTTGTACTGCAGGGACAGGACTTTACAGTGGCGATGAGTTACGGGATTACAGAATCACAGAATGGCGACCAACGGCTCAGATGAAAAATACAATGCTGGAGATAATTGGGAGGACTTTATAGAAAGGCTCCAGCAAAGCTTTGTAACCAAAGACTGGTTAGGCAACGATAAGGCAGACAAGTGAAGAGCCCATCTCTTGACCAGCTGTGGCTCGAAAACATACGCCTTAATGAAGGACCTGCTGGCACCTGAGAAACCAGCAAGCAAGTCGTTTGAAGAGTTGAGCACACTGGTAGAGATCACCTGAAGCCAGCGAGCAGACTACACATGGCCAGACACAGGTTCTACAACTACTGACGCTGTGTGGGCCAGAGCATACCCGACTTCGTGGCGGAACTTCGGAGGTTGGCTAGTTCATGTGAGTTCTCCGATGAACTAAGGAGAGAAGTACTGAGAGACTTTTTTATTGAGGGAATAGGCCATGCAGGCATATTCCGAAAGCTCAAAGAGACTAAGAACTTGACCCTAGAGGCAGCAGCACTGGTTGCACAGACGTTCTTGGCAGGAGAAGAAGAAACGAGGTTGATCTACACTGCGGGTACGACAACTAATGAAACTTCAAAACAAGGAGTTCACAGCGTGAAACAAGCCACTACCCCCACACACAGACAAAGGCAGGAGAGCAGGCCCTCAACAGCAGGCAGTGGCACCAGAAGCCATCAAGGGCCACATGAATGGCCGTTCACACCTCATCAACCCACAATGCGAGCAATCAATTACTAACTGAGAGAAGCTCAAGAGAGATCAGCCAGACGCAGCTCATCCTTTGGAAACAATGGAAGCGGTCTGTGCTGGAGATGTGGGGGAAGGCACTCATCAGGGGGCTGTCGATTTCAGCATGCTGTTTGCAGAAACTGCGACTATACAGGGCATCTGGCCCGCAAGTGCAGAAAAACGGCAGCTCGGCTGGTATACGAATCGGAAAGGTTGGAAAGCAGACCAGAATACGGTGGGGACAGTACCTGGGACACCGAGGTACAGCGGGTCAACATGATCAATGGCCACTGCTCTTACAACAAGACGCCTCCAATAATGATGAGGGTCCTACCCAACGGGATACCCGTCAACATGGAGCTGGATACGGGAGCGAGTCAATCTCTCATGAGTGCTTAACAATTTGAACAGCTGTGGCCGCACAAAAGAGACAGACCAAAGCTCACAAGGGTCAACACCAAACTAAGGACCTATACCAAAGAAATTGTCCCAGTCCTTGGCAGCGCCACGCTCTCAGTCACACACAAAAGGACTGTGAACCGACTTCCCCTGTGGATTGTCCCCGGAGATCTCCCAGCACTGCTGGGGAGAAGCTGGCTGGCAAAACTAAACTGGAAATGGGATGATGTTCACGCCATGTCGTCAGAGGAACGGACCGCCTGCTCAACAGTCCTAAGTCGATTTGAACATCTCTTTCAGCCAGGTGTGGGCACCTTCAAAGGGGCTAAAGTCAAAATCTACATCACACAGGATGCTAGACCGGTCCATCACAAGGCTAGAGCTGTGCCCTATGTGATGAGGGAAAAGATTGAACATGAACTGGACAGGCTTCTGCGGGAAGGCATTATCTCACCCATGGAATTTAGCGACTGGGCAAGTCCCATTGTCCCAGTCATGAAGCCTGATGGATCCGTACGAATCTGTGGGAACTACAAATCTACCATAAGCAGAGTCTCCCGACAGGACCAATATCCGCTGCCCAGAGCAGAGGACTTATTTGCCACATTGGCTGGAGGAAAACGTTTCTCAAAACTAGATCTCACATCTGCGTATATAACGCAAGAATTGACCGAGGAATCCAAGCTACTCACCACCATCAACACACATCGAGGCCTTTTCATGTACAATCGATGCCCAATCGGCATCAGGTCGGCAGCTGCTATATTCCAGCGCAACATGGAGAGTCTGCTCAAGTCCATCCCGGGGACGGTTGTATTTCAAGACGACATACTCATCATGGGCAGGGACACCAACTCCCATCTTCGCAATTTGGAGGAAGTACTAAAGCGGTTGGATCGGGTAGGCCTAAGAGTTAAGAAATCCAAGTGCCTGTTTCTCACGCCCGAGGTTGAATTTTTAGGCAGAAAGATTGCCGCTGATGGAATCCGCCCAACAGAGTCCAAAATCGAAGCAATTCGCCTGGCATCCACGCCCCGGAATGTCTCAGAACTGCGCGCCTTTCTCGGGCTACTCAACTACTTTGGGAACTTTATGCAGAACTTAAGCACGCTGCTGGAGCCTCTCCACGTGCTACTCAGAAAGGGGTGTGATTGGTTTTAGGGGGACACCCAGGAACACACCTTCAATAAGGCACACAACCTTCTGTGTTCCAACAGTGTTTTGACTTTCTTTGACCCAGGTAAAAAGCTAGTTCTTACATGTGATGCATCAGCGTATGGGGTCGGGTGCGTTTTACAACATGTCAATAGTGCGGGTAAATTCCAATCCATAGCTTATGCCTCCAGGTCACTTTCGCGGGTGGAGCGCGGGTGCGGAATGGTGGAGAAGGAGGCGCTCGCGTGCATGTACGGTGTCAAAAAGATGCACCAATACCTTTTCGGGGCCAAGTTCGCATTAGAAACCGATCACAAGCCCCTCACCTCCCTACTATCCGAGAGCAAGGCAATAAATGCCAACGCCTCGGCGCACATTCAACGGTGGGCACTCATACTGGCGTCTTACGATTACACCATAAGGCACAGACCAGGCACAGACAACTGTGCCGACGCGCTTAGCAGGCTACCCCTGGCGACCACGGAAGGGTCTGACGAACAGGATTGTGAGATAGTCATGGCAATCAATGCCTTTGAGTCCACAGGTTTGCCCATGACGGCTCGCCAAATCAGAGCCTGGACGACCAGCGACCCCACGTTATCCTTAGTAAAAAGATGTGCCTTAACTGTTGACTGGGCAGAGGCTCGCGATGCCTGCCCCGAGGATTTAAAACCCTTTCACAGTCGCATGCATGAGCTATCACTACAAGCAGACTGCCTGATGTGGGGCAGCCGAGTAGTTATGCCTCTGTGAGGCAGAGATGCATTCGTCCGGGAGCTCCACCGCGAGCACCCGGGGATCGTTCTCATGAAGGCCATAGCCAGATCCCACGTCTGGTGCCCTGGCATTGACGCGGACTTGGAGCTCTGCGTCCGACGGTGCACCATTTGTGCCCAATTCAGTAATGCCCCTAGGGAGGCCCCCTTGAGCCCCTGGCCCTGGCCCACCAAACCGTGGTCGCGGGTGCACGTAGACTATGCGGGCCGATTCATGGGCAAAATGTTCCTCGTAGTCGTCGATGCATTTTCAAAGTGGATCGAATGCACCATTTTAAACTTGAGCACCACCTCCACCACTGTGGAGAGCCTTGGAACCATGTTCGCAACGCATGGCATTCCTGACATATTGGTCAGTGATAATGGTCCGTGCTTCACCAGCGCAGAATTCCAAGATTTTATGAGTGACCACGGCATAAATCACGTTAGGACGGCATCGTTCAAGCCGGCCTCCAACGGACAGGCAGAACGAGCAGTGCAGATCATTAAACAAGGCATGCTCAAAATCCAAGGTCCCACGCTGCAGGGCTGCCTGTCGCGACCGCTGCTGGCATACAGATCTCGTCCACACTCACTGACTGGAGTTCCCCCCGCGCAACTATTAATGAAACGGCCCTTAAAAACAAGGCTCTCATTAATCCTCCCAGACATGCATGAAATCGTTGAGGCAAAGCGCCGTAAGCTGACTGAGTACCATGACAGAAATTCGAGGGGGAGGTGGAATGAGATAGGGGACAAAGTGTTTGTGCTAAACTATGGCGAGGGTCCCAAATGGCTTGCAGGGACAGTAACAGGCAAGGAAGGAAACAGGCTACTGGTTGTACAAATGAACAATGGCCAAACCTGCCGGAGGCATGTAGACCAAGTCAAAAGTAGATTTACCAACAACACTGCTGAACCAGAAGCAGACTACAATGTGGAACTCACACCACACCTGGTGGACAGACAGAGGGAACAACCTGAGGAAAGGGCAATCCCAACAGACAGCCCAGATGAGATACCAGCAATCATACTGAATGAAACAGACAGCCCAGGTGAGATATCAACAATCACACCGAACGAAAAACAGACACCAAGGCAAACAACTGAATCACAACTAAGACGCTCCACGCGAGAGCGTAGACCACCTGAGAGACTGAACCTATAAAGACAATAAGACCTTGGGGGAGCGTGGTGTCATGTATCTCACACTACTGTACATAACTGTATCTTACCATGCTATACATGACTGTAACTAGAGATGACCTGTAACCACAAGCTTACCTTACCACCAGGGGTGCACTTGCAGGAGACACTGGATACCTGTCCCAGACAGGTATATAAGGACAGGTCTCAGGCAAGTGTGGCATTCAATAGCTGTGTAATAAAGGTGCAGGTCCTGAGTGAACTTGACTTCAGCATGTGCCTCGTGTGAGTTTGTACTGCAGGGACAGGACTTTAAAAGTCTCTTCACCGGGAGCACGTGGAAGCCAAGTATAAACAGGGGAAGGAGCGCACGACAAACCAAGCACCCCACCCACCCGTCCCTCCAACCACCGTCTGCCCCACCTGTGACAGAGACTGTAGGTCCTGCATTGGTCTCATGAGTCACCTTAGAACTCATTTTAGTTTGGAAGCAAGTCATCCTCGACTCCGAGGGACTGCCTAAGAAGAATAAAACTGTCTTCCCACACCAATTGGAAAGAGAACAGGTTCTTTGATAACTGACTGGATTAATGTTGACTGTTAATCAAAAAGCCTTTTTTTCTCCATCTCCAGTCCTTTTAAAATTAATAAATGGAAGAGTTCAAAATAGGTGACTTTTTTAATGCCTCGATGATTTTTCTTCGATAGATAGAATCATAGAAATAGCCATTTCGGCCCATCGTGTCCGCGCCGGCCGACCAAGAGCTACCCAGCCTAATCCCACTTTCCAGCTCTTGGTCCATAGCCCTGTAGGTTACGGCACTTCAAGTGCACATCCAAGTACTTTTTAAATGTGGTGAGGGTTGTTGAGCCCTCTGCTAAGGGAAATAAGTCCTTTCTATCCACTCTATCCAGGCTCCTCATAATTTTATACACCTCAATCAGATCTCCCCTCAGCCTCCTCTGTTCCAAAGAAAACGACCCCAGCCTCTCCAATCTTTCCTCAAATCTAAAATTCTCCAGTCCAGGCAACATCCTCATAAACTCTCTCTAGTGCAATCACATCTTTCCTGTAAAGTGGTGACCAGAACTACACGCAGTACTCATGCTGTGGCCTGACTAGTGTTTTATACAGTTCAAGCATAACTTGCGTAGCATGTTACGACTTCCCTTTGAGCTGCTCTGGGTTCCTTCCAGTCCTCCAGGATGGAGTCTGCAGCAAGCAGCAATGGACAGCCATCACTCGCTCTCTCAGGTGTTCCTTTCCGCTGTCGGCTCCTGAGGAAAGTGCGTCCCTGCGTGAGACCCCGCCAAACACCATCACTTCCAGGGCGCAGGGTGAGGCTGTCGTGGACAATGGTGTCTGGCCCGAGCAGCAAGATCCCGGCAGCATGCTTTCTAAAATAGATCTGGGGTTCGGCCTGACCACATGAATTTCCTCAGTTGGCTGCCCTGGATTTGCCCAAGAACCAGCAGTTAAATCCAGACCATAGTGCTAAACCTGGGACAAATTCAGGCACTTGAAAATAAACGCAAAATAGCCCAGAAAGAAAGAAAGAAAAAGAAAAATAGACTTGGATTTATATAGCACCTTTCTCGACCACCGGACGTCTCAAGGCGCTTTACAGCCAATTAAATACTTTTGGAGTGTAGTCACTGTTGTAATGTGGGAAACACTGCAGCCAATTTGTGCACAGCAAGATCCCACACAGCAATGTGATAATGACCAGATAATCTGTTTTTTTGTTATGTTGATTGAGGGATAAATATTAGCCCCAGGACACCGGGGAGAACTCCCCTGCTCTTATTTGAAATAGTGGCCATGGAATCTTTTAAGTCGACCTGAGAGAGCAGGCTTGGTTTAATGTCTCACCTCTGACAGTGCAGCACTCCCTCAGCACAGTGTATAAGATTCAAGGATATCAGAAAGTATAAAATGATAAAGAGCCATTTAAGTAAACTCCTTCTACTGACCGTGAATGAGCTGTTTGATCAGGGAGTCTACCCAACCTCTGTAATCATCTGATGAGAGATTCTTGCAAAGTTCCCTCCCAACCCCCACACAAATCAAACCAAACTGCAGAATATCCAACGAACTTTACATCTTCCTGTACTGATCTTTGGCAGGTTGCTTTCCTTGGTCTGATGTGGTCCCAGATACCATCATGTTCCTCACAATATTCCATCTGCATTTATGCTTTTGACCCCCAATCTCATTCTGGACCCAATCTATGTATCAAACTATTTGTAAAGTCTGCACTTTGGCTGCAAGGTTGGGCTTGCTGCGATGGCACATGGGTTCAGATAGTCTGTTGGTATTTCTGTCCGTGCACACACCTGACTGAGCGACACTTGGGTCCGTAACTGCCCCAGTAAGAAGTCCATATTACCAGGATGGCGGAGGTGTAAGATTGCAAAATTTGTGGGAACCCTCCCCCCTCCCCCACCGCACCCCCACCCCTGCCCAGTGTTTGGACTCATTGGAAAGGAAATTTAATTTGGGACTATCAAGCAGAAAGTTTGGGATCCTAAAATGCATGTGGAAGAAACTATGAGTTTTAACCAAGTTTGGGATTTTAAAAGGCATATTGGGTCCATGTGGAAAAGGGCTGCAAAACTGAGGGACAACTAGCCTCTATAGAAGCCAGTCTTTGGGTATTGAAGCTGTCTGGGGTATTGAAGCTAAATAAATTGTCTGGAGAATTGTGTAAACTTTAAAATCCTTCTCCCCGGGAGACATTAACATAGCAACAATCGACCCAGAGATAGCCAGCCATAGCTCTAAGCAGGAAACCCATCCAGCGCATGCATAATGTTAATGGCCCATCCAGTCCGCATGGAAAACCCAGGCCTAGGCAGACAACGTAAATACCAAAACTCAATTTCCCAAATTGAAAACGAATTCAACAGATCGACACATCCGAAACGAGTTACCATTAATGAGCCCGCCAAAATATGACAAAGAAATATCAAGCCCGCCAAAATTAAGACAAAGAATCGGGGCTGATTTGGCGCTCAGATTAGAATGACTCCCAAAGTATAACTGAGGCCCTGTTTTATGGATTAGACACAGCAGCTTTAATGAGCCTTCCAGAGAGCTTGCTACATAGCCTTCTATGCAGCTCTCTGAACATCAACATCTTCAGCCTCGATAATACTCCTGGGCCACACTGCTCTGCTACCAAAGAAGTAGAAAGAATATCATCAAGGCAGAGAAAAGCAGTTCCCAGTACCTTCGGACATCGCCATCACGGCAGCAACTGACCACAGCCAACGTGGTAACATCGGAACCACCACGATCGCCAAATTCCAAGGACAAAACTCCTCAAGAAGAAACCGAAAATTCAAAAGTTTCCACTCTACAACCTGTTCCTAGTAACCAACAGGTAAAACATTACCTACAAGAACTTTAAAACTTACTGCTGATGGAAGAAAGTGGGTACTCACCCCATAAATCCAATACGCGCCCTACCGCCATCAACGGACACCACCCAACTGAAGACTACGCAGCAAGAAGTCTTCTGCGACGTTCGGGATAGGGCAAGCAGAACCTACAGAGTCCAGCAAACCCCGAAACTGCGAACCTCCGCTAACTGACAATAAAAGGGCTGGTGAGCATAATCACTGTTTGCCCTGGAGTTCAACCTAGTCAGAGTTAGGCATTGGGAGATGAGAGGTGTATTATTTTCTGTAACCCCTTTTGAACGTGTGATAAAGTGTTCCTTATTCTAGCAATTGCAAGTTTTGACATTGTAATTTATTTTTCTTTATTAAAATCGAAGTTCCTTGCATCAAAACCAGTTGTCTCTTGCATTTTGTCACATCCCCAAATAAATCCAAAGTCTAGAACCCAGGGAGTGGGAGCGATTCGAACCGCTCAGAAGGTCAGAGGTGAACCTGACCCCGAGACCACACCCGACAGAAGGCGGGGGTGGGGAGAGAAAAATTGGTGGAGAAAGAATTAGAAAATGTAATCCCGCCCGTTTGTGACACTGGACTGTAACTCAGTGGAATATTGGAAACCGAACAGTGGGGCAGTGGGAACTGTAATACTTTTTATCTAAATCATGTTCTCTGAAGGAGAAAAAATGATCTCCTTCGAAAAGACGCCCCAAAATGAAAACCTTAATGACTATAGCTGTTCATAGGCAGTCCCTCGGAATCGAGGAAGACTTGCTTCCACTCTTAACATGAGTCCTTAGGTGGCTGTACAGTCCAATACGAGAACCACTGTCCCTGTCACAGGTGGGACAGATAGTGGTTAAGGGAAGGGGTGAGTGGGACTGGTTTACTGCACGCTCCTTCCACTGCCTGCGCTTGATTTCTGCATGCTCTCGGCAATGAGACTCGAGGTGCTCAGTGCCCTCTCGGATGCACTTCCTCCACTTAGGGCGGTTTTTGGCCAGGGACTCCCAGGTGTCAGTGGGGATGTTGCACTTTATCAGGGAGGCTGTACTAAAAGCGTAAAGTTAATGATTGCGACGTATTTTGTTACAGCAGTTTCATTTGGGCATTTTGATAGGACAGACTCCAGAGTGAGGTGACATGTCAAACGATCGATTTACATAACCAACTAATAGAGTTGCAGCTGTGACTGTAAGAACTGGGCCCATTAATCTCTATCCTAAGTGTGTGTCGTACACATTCACAGCCTATTCACTGAACCAGACGTGATCCTCAGGCACTTTGCACAGCAGCCAGGCTTCCTCAGAAATCAAAGCAGAGAAAAGTGTCTGTGTCAACCATTGCCAACCCTACAATCATCTTGTAATGCACCAGAATAGTAGGGTTCTGTGAAAACATGTGTCGCTTAAACACAGCTGGATGAATTCCATCCTCTATGTAATTTGTTTTAATGTAGTCACTGGCAAGTTTTGCTTTAAAAACAACGTATCATTCCCAACCCGCTTGTAACCATAATCAATGTGGTTTCAACGGAAGGTCAAAGGGCATTGACTTCAATGGACAAGAAACTCGGGAGCGATGTAGAATGGGCGTCACCCGATGTCAAAATTACCCCATTGTCTTCTAGTGGATGTGTTGCAAGGAACACTCCCGCCTGGTGCCAGCAAACCACCTTTGCTGTCTTGAAACGCTGCAGTTCAGCTGGGTTCTAAGGAGATGCCTTTTACAAGAGAACTGCCCCTTAAAGACAGGACAGTTGAAAAATGAATTCTGTGGCACGTACATGCGAGTAAATATCAGCTGTGGCTCAGTGGGTAGCACCCTCACCTGAGTCAGAAGGTTGTGGGTTCAAGTCCCACTCCAGGGACTTGAGCACAAAAAATTCCAGTGCTGAGGGAGTGCTGCATTGTCGGAGGTGCCGTCTTTCAGATGAGACATTAAACCGAGGCCCCGTCTGCCCTCGCGGATGGATGCAAAAGATCCCATGGCACTATTTCAAAGAAGAGCAGGGGAGTTATCCTCGGTGTCCTGGCCAATATTTATCCCTCAATCAGCATAACAAAAAAACAGATTATCTGGTCATTGTCACATTGCTGTTTGTGGGAGCTTGCTGTGCAGAAATTGGCTGCCACATTTCCCACATTACAACAGTGACTACACTCCAAAAGTACTTCGTTATCTGTAAAACACCTTGGTGGTTGTGAAAGGTGCTATATAAATGCAAGTCTTTCTTTTATACATGTGAGTAAGTGTTCCGCACTGAGAACTCCATAAATTCTCCTCCTTTGTCTTTCCGCAGCTAACCGTTTGAATCACGTGTACCACTTGTACCCTAGGTTTAAGTGGTCAAACAGCACTCACCTTGTCCAGAGATGGAACATACTCATAAAGACAATTTGCCGGGCTGTAACCTGCAGCGGGCTGCAGTTTGAACTGTGACCTGTACACTCACCCGCACAGACTGGTCTCCCTCCACTCCACGTGCCATTGTATTGACAAAAGCTGAAGTGGTCTCCGCGGACCAGGGCATAACCTGGAATGCAGGCATACTGCACGTAGTATCTGTACTGCCAGGGCGCGGGTCTGACCAAGTTGCGGAAGTACAAGATCCCGTGATCGGGTACAGGTGGAGAGGGACACAGCACGGGTCTCTGTGGATTAACTTGTGCCGTTTCTGTTTCATCTACCACACTAATTTCCAGCAGGTTATTTTGCAGTGCAGGCTGAGTTAGTGCGGGGCCACGGGACAGAGCATCAGTGAGGGTGTTTGATGTGTTGGCCGACACACTCTCATTGGCCCGTGCTTGGATGGTTGCGCTGCTAACTGAGCTGTTTCTAGAGCTTGCCCTGCCCTTTGCAGCTGTAGAGCCAGATGTGATTGTTCGAGCTTGCTCTAAACCCCTGTGAGCTCCTCGCAATGTGTTAATGAACTGATTATTTGGCCTATTTATTTTTTGTGACTCACCAGAAGTGTCTGGCAGTGGCACCGTTTGATGTGTGGACATGAGCTCTTCCTTGATCTGAACATGCGTGTTATTATCGCTGTTCACTTTGGTCTCTGGCTGACTGTCTGGGCCTGGAAGTGTTGCATCGGTGGCCCCTTTGGTTGTGTATGCATCGCCCACATCAACGGGTGTACTTGTTTGGGAGTGTGGAGCTTTAGGGCTTTGTGGTACTGCAATAATTGTTGGCATGATAGATTTTTGCCAGGGACTTAGGCTTCCATAATCGTCACTTGTTCTGGGTGACACAATGTCGCTAACTGGCCGAGCAGCGATCGAGCTAGTAGATGAGGATTTTTCCATACTGACATTTGGATTTTCCTCTTTAAATTGTTGGAAAATGGAATCTGAAGCAGTTTGGGCTTCATTCATTGCAGTAAAAGTGTATTTACTCATGTCCTCTTGAGAAGGCACACCTCTCATTGATTCTGGAAATGGTAATGAGCTCATTCCATCTTCGTCCAATGGATATGCAGGCTTTGAACTCACACCGTGTGTTGCAACTACTTGAGTAATCCAAGGAGATGTTCTTAGTTGCTTAGAATCATAATTGAATAATATCTGCTCCTTTCCAGGCTTCTGTCTGATGGCTTCAATGTCTTCTCCTTCAGTGATATGGCCCTGTGTGATTGCTCTAAGCCATCCATATGTTTTGGATGTGACTGGAGCTGAATAGAGACCCCTTTGAGTCACTGTGAAGGCATGAGATCTGGTATTGGATACAGGAGCATTGTGTTTTACAAGAAGTGATGATTTTGGTGTCCATTGTGCAGGTATTGGGGGTGATGAAAATGTTCTGACTGGGGTTGTATGGAAAAGAGTCAATGGTTGTTGCAATAGGGGTTTAGGTGATGGGTAAGATGGTGTTGAAGGCAATGATGATGATAATGATAGGTTTGTTACAGTGGAAGATTCTGATTGGAGTGATGATTTTGAAGGTTGCCGTAGAGATGTAGATGTAGGTTTGGAAGACAGAGAGTGTGCCGATGACTGTGAAGATGGCAATGATAAGGTCAGTTTGGTTGTAGGGGAAGGTTCTGCCTCCAGTAAAGGTCTGGATGATTTTGACTGTGGTGATGAGAAGGCAGTTGGTTGAGTGACTAACACGGAACGCAATGGCCAGAATGATGACGGTAATATTGTTCCTGTCACTGATGGTAAAGGTAAGTATAGAGGTGACGATACTGCTGATGTGGATAAAAATGATGAAGACATTGACTTTGATTGAATCTTTACTTGGCTATGTCGATCGTTTGATGATCCTTTGTTTAAGAAGATGTCTCTCATGGCAACAGGTTCAGCCTCTCCATACCAATTACCTTTGGCTTGGAACACTCTCTCGGCATTATGTTCTGTTGCATTCTTCTTGTTTACAGCTTGATTCAAGGGTAAATGCTGTACGATTGGCATCGTTTTTGTAACAGCATCAACGCGATTCTCTGGTGAAAGGATGTGTTTAACCAAATAGCCTTTTGTGGCTGTATTTCCAGTATTACCATGTTGAACTTTAAATAGATTTTCTGATAGCTTTTTCAGAGATGATGGTTTATTCAGGTTTGACAACAAATGTGATTTAGTAATCTCAAGGAATGTCTCCTGTCTGGACCTCATCATATCTGATTCTGAAACAAAAAACAGATGCAGAAGTCAGAACTATGTTTTTGGCAATTAGTTATAAAAAATGCTAATAGCAAAGGGATGCGTTTTTCATTTATTCATGGATTGTGGGCATCGCTGGCAAGGCCAGCATTTATTGCCCATTGTAAGAATACAGCATGTTCTGCTTCATGTTGCTGTAACTCTGCTATAACATGGCCAAACTTAAGAGTTGACCAAATTTTATAACCCAGCACACCTCGTGAGGCCAAGAAGCTAGACTGTGGGAACTGTTAATTAAAACTTGTCGAACTAGCAACGCTGTTTTTCCCACAGATAAGGAAGGAATTGAGCTTGGGCAGCAACAGACGGATGAGATATCCTGCGGACACAATCCCATCTGTAGACAATGATGTCGTTAAATACACTGAAGTAAAATATTTTAATTAAAGAATGAAAAACAACTGCATGTACAGTTTGATATGTACAAAGTGGGCAAGTTACCCAGATTGTAGGTATAAACAGGGCTGTGAAAAGACACTCATGGTTGTGCAGTCAGGAGGTCAACCTGGTCAGTGACCAATTAAAGAGCCACGTCTAATTACTGCCAAACCGACCACTCGCTGTTGTTAGTACGTGTGAGTTCTGCGTATGATTGCTTGAGTTTAGGACAAAAGGAATAGATTTGTGTAGATTTATGAATATTATTACGCACTAGTACTATTGGGTGCTTGCTTATAATCTCGTGTTGATTTTTAAGTAAAGGATTACCCTGTAAAGGGGAAACGAGATCTCCGTGTCTTGAGTTGTCTGTTCCACGAGTCTGAACTCTATAAACTGTTAGACAGCATGTCCTACACCGTCCCTAGTTGAGAAGGTGGCGGTGAGCCGCTTTCTTGAACCGCTGCAGTCCATGTGGTGAAGGTTCTCCCACACCACCACAATCTTCCCCGATCTCCCCTCAACACCAACTCCCCTAGATCACTGACCCCGATCTCTGACTTTTCCCTTCATCCCCCCCAACTCTTCCCCCAATCTCCAATCCCCCTCTGATCTCTCCCCAAGCCCCCCTAATCTTGGACCCCCCGCCCCCGTGATCACCCCTGACCCTCCCAACCGCGTTGTACCCATCCACCCCCAAACCCCCATTCTTTGCCGATCTCCACCCCCAACAACCACTAAACCTACCTTCTCCTGGGCTGTGACCTTTGCTGGAGTGTTTCCCGCCCGACAGGTAGCAAAGCCCGTCAGTCAGACTGATGTCCAGGCGGGGAGTCTGTTCAAACAACGCACAGCTTTAATAACTCCGACAGGGCTTGATGGGGTAGATGCAGGGAGGGTGTTTCCCCGGCGGGCTGGGGAGTCTAGAACCAGGGGTCACAGGCTCAGAATAAAGGGTCGGCCATTTAGGACTGAGATGAGAAAAAACTTCTTCACTCAGAGGATGGTGAATCTTTGGAATTCTCTACCCCAGAGGGCTGTGGAGGCTCAGTCTGAGTATATTCAAGACAGAGATCGCTAGATTTTTGGATATTAAGGGAATCAAGGGATATGGGGACAGTGCAGGAAAGTGGAGTTGAGGTCGATGATCAGCCATGATCTCATTGACTGGTGGAGCAGGCTCGAGGGGCCCGATGGCCGACTCCTGCTCCTAATTCTTAGGTTCTTATATTAACCTGCTCAGAAATCCTGCTCGGTAAATATCAGGGCCTGGGTGCCAGAAATCAATTTGACCCCGTGGGTCCGCATTCATTTTCGCTAATTTTCACCCCTCCCTAACCCAGCAGTGTTTGGATCCATTACACTATTCGCCAAGCACTACCCCCACTGACACTAGCTAATGCAGCATAGAGCAGAGGTCAAACGTCCACATTTGTAAGACTCAGATCCCCAATGGATAATGTATCTACCAGCTGAGCTGTTGATCGAAGCATCAGAATAGATTTTGGTTGTTATCCTTTTGCATCGTGGTGAAAGTGGTGGATTCGGCATTGGATAACACCAAGATATATATCTGGATATGCTTCAGCTCTGGCACTTTTATCATTTGCTCCACCCATTCTTTATGAAGTTGGTAGTAACTTCATGCGGTCGTCACCAGGACCATATTACTGCACATTTACTATAAGTCTATGAAGACGGTGTCCCACCTTTGCACATTGGCTTGGTGCCACTCCAGATACTGCCATTGCAGTAAAGCACTGGTGATCCAAACAATTTGAACCCGGGCTCACATCTGTATGTGATGACAGACCTGCCTTGGTGCAAAGTCCTTCTTCCGTGGAGAATACTCCCAACATCTGGGCATCCAGAAGCTGCGATGAGACAAATAAGGAGATGGTTATCAATTAAACCATTGATCACTTTATCCCCAAGGTAAGAGGACTGAGGTGTGAGGAAAGACTGGACAAACACGGTATTTTGAGTCGTCAAAGGAGATACCCTAAAGGGGCCTTCATAGGAATATGTAAGGCAGTACTCATATAGACAATGCAGAATCTACAACAGAACTTCAAGTTAAACCATGGCATGTTACTTTAAACCAACAAATGGCAAATTGAAAATTGTTCATACAAAAATTGCATGGACTAACCTTGCTGGTAGGATAATGAAGGCAAAGAAACCGGAACCATTAACTACCCAGCTGTGATTTAGGAATAATTGTTTATTGGGTGTTTTATACCTTACACTTATTTCTAATTCCTTCACTGAAACACTCCACACACCTTAATCCCCGAGGCCAGGCTGTGTTTTAATTTGTAGATTCCACAATACTACAACCCATACACTGAAGGAGATCAAACTATTTATCATGTAAGAGATACCACAAAGGAATAGTTACTGTAATATTCATACAATATTATAGTTGTATAGTAAGATTCATAACCAGCTGTGGCTCAGTGGGTAGCACTCTTGCCTCTGAGTCAGAAGGTTGTAGGTTCAAGTCCCACTCCAGGTACTAGCACACATAAATCTGGGCTGGCACTCCAGTGTAGTGCTGAGGGAGCGCCACACTGTCTGAGGTGCTGTATTTTGGATGAGATGTTAAACCGAGGCCCCGTCTGCTCTCTCAGGTGGATGTAAAAGATCCCATGGCACTATTTTAAAAAAAAGCAGGGGAGTTATCCCTGGTGTCCTGGGGCTAATATTTATCCCTCAATCAACATAACAAAAACAGATTATCTGCTCATCTAATTGCTGTTGGTGGGAGCTTGCTGTGCACAAATTGGCTGCTGCATTACAACAGTGACTACACTCCAAAAGTATTTCATTGGCTGAAAAGCGCTTTGCACTGTCCGGTGGTCATGAAAGATGCTATATAATTGCAAGTCTTTCTTTTAACTAACAGATTAACAGTTACCAAGTCTGGGAGAAAAGAAAGACTTGCATTTATGTAGCGCCTTTCATGACCACCGGACTCAAAGCTCTTTACAGCCAATGAAGTACTTTTGGAGTGTAGTCAATGTTGTAATGTGGGAAACGCGGCAGCCAATTTGCACACAGCAAGCTCCCACACACAGCAATGTGATAATGATCAGATAATTTGTTATGTTGATTGAGGGATAAATATTGGCCCCAGGACACCGGGGATAACTCCCCTGCTCTTCGTCAAAATAGTGCTATGGGATCTTTTACTAAACCCTGAGAGAGCAGACGGGGCCATCCAAAAGACAGCACCTCCGACAGTACGGTGCTCCCTCAGTACTGCACTGGGAGTGTCAGCCGAGATTTACATGCTCAAGTTCCTGGAGTTGGATTCGAACCCACAACCTTCTGACTCAGAGATACATATGCTGCCCACTGAGCCACAGCTGACACTGTGCAACAACCTTGGCTGTGTCTGTCAGCTTTCTCTCCCGGGGTGCACTCTAACCTAACCTAAACTGAAAACTGTCTCTGTATCTAAAGCCTGAAAGGTAGAGCCTACATGTCAATCAGATCATTAGGCTGTGGGACAGTTACTGAATAAAACAAGGCCTGGTGTCTGAGGTCAATTACAATTCAAAAGTTTACTGGACATAGCTGATTTAATTCAGAACCCACTAGTCTCTGTATTAAACATGCATGTACATAAAATAAAGGAAGCCTGCCTTATGATTATACTTTCATTCTAAATCTAATTTACTTTTATGCCTACTGTAATGCATGCACCTGTGAATATGCTCACAGGTTTGTACAGTTGAACAAAAGAGTTGTACAGTTGTTGAGCGTGCGGTCGAGGAGGTCGTTCAGCCCGATTGCCTGCCTCTCTTCCGTGGTTACATCCGAGCCAGGGTGTCCCTGGAGATGGAGCACGTGGTATCCACCGGTACGCTCGCGGCCTTCCGCGAGAGGTGGGCACTGGAGGGACTGGAGTGCATCGTTATCCTCGGCAACCAAATTTTAATTTGATTTTATATGTTTTAAAGTCTAATTTATTTTAAATGCCGGTTTTAGTGTCCCCCTCCCCTTTTATAGGAGGCACTGGAAAAATATGATTTTAGTGCCCAAAAAAACAAAAAAAAACAGAAAAAAAAATCTACAAAAAAATACAAAAAATAAACCCCCCCCCAAAAAAAACAAAAAAGGGCCTTGGGAAATATTTGGAGTGTCCTCCAGATCGGGGGGCACATGATTTAATGTTTATGTTTACCCCAAAAGATTTGTACAATTGAACAAAAGAGTTGTACAGTTGTTGATCGAGCGGTCGAGGGGGTCATTCAGCCCGACTGCCTGCCTCTGTTCCACGGTTACATCCGAGCCAGGGTGTCCCTGGAGATGGAGCATGAGGTGGGCACTGGAGGGACTGGAGTTTATCATCACCCTCGGCAACCAAATTTTAAGTTGAGGTATTTTGTCTAAGGTTTTATTTGTTTATTGTGCCGGTATTAGTGCCCCCCCCCCCCACTTTTAGCCAGGGGGCACTTGTATAATTTGTGTTTTAATGTCCTCAAAAAAAAAACAAGGGGGCATTTGAAAAGTTTTTGGAGCGTGCCCCCCCCTTTAATCAGGGGCACTTGATTACTGATATACAACAAAATAGTTGCAGAGCTGTTGAGTTGGGAGTGGCTGAGCCAGTCACGTGATGTTCACAGGACTCAATAAAACCCCAGCCAGTTGGGTTTGGGGGATCCACGATGGAGCAGGTGGTTGTGAGCCTGGTGGATGAACTGGTAATGTGTAGTGTGATTGTTAAACCTTTGCTAACAAACCAACTAATTCTTAGTCGCAATGTGTTGCTATGAATTCTTAAGCAAAGAACCCATGAAGCAAATACATTACACCTATAATTTCATATTAAATCTAATCTTCCAACAAGTGGATGATCTTGTCGTCGCCGAGAGCATGCAGAAATCAAGCGCAGGCAGCGAAAAGAGCGTGCGGCAAACCAGTCCCACCCACCCTTTCCCTCAACGACCATCTGTCCCACCTGTGACAGGGACTGTGGTTCCCGTATTGGACTGTTCAGCCACCTAAGGACTCATTTTAAGAGTGGAAGCAAGTCTTCCTCGATCCCGGGGGACTGCCTATGATGATGATGATGATCTTGGATATGTTGAATGTCTTCCTCATCCATGTCTATCTTTGTGATATGTTGTGTATTGTCAAAGAAAGTTGGCTGTGCCACTAGTATGCAATGTAAGAGCATGTTTTACATATATATAAATGTATTACTATATTTACTAAATTTCACGATTTTTCTTTACATAAATTCACTTGCTTTCCAATAAACTGAATGATTTTTGTAGAGAGAAATGATCTTTACTTACTGACACATACAGGAGGAGCCCTGGTCCACCGGCCAGACACACAGCTACTGGTCTGATATCCATAAGGTTTAAAACCAGGGTTACAAAAGAACGTGACGTAAATCCCACCATAACGGAAAAAGAGACGGCCATTGGACAAGTGACGCAGTCCTGGACAACTGCTTCGGGCCAACCCTGAGGGAGAACCAAGCAATTAACCAGTCAATCAGTAAATAAACCTCTGGCAAACATAACCCACCATGTGATGGCACCATGGCCACGATGTTTGCTTGTATACAGCATTGATTGTATCAGCACCCAGTTCTCTCAGATGAATTTGCGGCACCTAAATCTCCCCTCAGCTGGTTCTGTTTTGGATTACTTGAATTTTTACAGTTTCAAGAAAGAAAGACTTGCATTTATATAGCACCTTTGACGACCACTGGACATCTCAAAGCTCTTTACAGCCAATGAAATACTTTTGGAGTGTAGTCACTGTTGTAACATGGGAAACGCAACAGCCGATTTGCACACAGCAAGCTCCCACACACAGCAATGTGATAATGACCAGATAATCTGTTTTTGTTATGTTGATTGAGTGATAAGCCTTGGCCCCAGGGATAACTCCCCTACTCTTCTTCCAAATAGCACCATGGGATGTTTTACATCCACCTGAGAGGGCAGACGGGGCCTCGGTTTAACATCTTATCCGAAAGACGGCACCTCTGATAGTGCAGCACTCCCTCAGCACTGCACTGGAGTGTCAGCCTAGATTTATGTGCTCTAGTCACTGGAGTGGGACTTGAACCCACAACCTTCTGACTCAGAGGCGAGAGTTCTGCCCACTGAGTCACAGCTGACACCTCGATTAGGTTACCTCTTAACCTTCTCTGTTCCAAGGAGAACCACCCTAACTTTTCCAACCTCTCCTCATAATTGAAGTCCCCTATGCCTGGTAACATCCTGGTAAACCTCTTCTGTATCTTTCTAAGGCCTTTACATTTTTCCTGAAGTGCAGTGCCATACTTGACGTATGATTTCCTCATTTAACTGTGTAAGAGCCAAGTCTATGGAACTTGGCTGTGAAGTGTAGCAAGCTGATCGAACTACACTTTAAACGACAGTTTTGATGTCTATACATCAAGACCATTAATAGCAACTGTTATCAGTATAGTTGGGATTCCACACTAACCTGGGGCCACAGTAGAGTGTGCTACCTATAGGATAGCTGTCTTGTTATTACTGAAACATTGTCCACTTGCATGCTCCAAGTCATTATCACAGACTTGGACAACATT
Source organism: Pristiophorus japonicus (assembly GCF_044704955.1). NCBI lineage: Eukaryota > Metazoa > Chordata > Chondrichthyes > Pristiophoridae > Pristiophorus > Pristiophorus japonicus. The sequence goes on along the minus strand of NC_091987.1, from coordinate 153,245,600 downwards.
CAGACTTGGGCTGATAAGTGGCAAGTAACATTCGCACCACACAAGTGCCAGGCAATGACTATCTCCAACACCGAGAGTTGAACCACCGCCCCTTGACATTCAACGGCATTACCATCACCGAATCCCCCACCATCAACATCCTGGGGGTGACTATTGACCAGAAACTTAACTGGACCAGCTACATAAATACTGTGGTAACAAGAGCAGGTCAGAAGCTGGGTATTCTGCGGCGAGTGTCTCACCTCCTGACTCCCCAAAGCCTTTCCACCATCTACAAGGCACAAGTCAGGAGTGTGATGGAATACTCTCCACTTGCCTGGATGAGTGCAACTCCAACAACACTCAAGAAGCTCAACACCATCCAGGACAAAACAGCACCCCATCCACCACCGTAAACATTCACTCGCTCCACCACCGGCGCACTGTGGCTGCAGTGTGTACCATCTACAAGATGCACTGCAGCAACTCGCCAAGGCTTCTTCGGCAGCACCTCCCAAACCCGCGATCTCTACCATCTAGAGGGACAAAGGCAGCAGGCGCATGGGAACACCACCACCTCCACGTTCCCCTCCAAATCACACACCACCTTGACTTGGAAATATGTCGCTATTCCTTCATCGTCACTGGGTCAAAATCCTGGAACTCCCTCCCTAACAGCACTGTGGGAGCACCTTCACCACACGGAGTGCAGCGGTTCAAGAAGTGCTCACCACCACCTTCATCCAAGTCATGAAACTAAAACTCGGGGACATAGTCTCAGAATAAGGGACTGCCATTTAACACTGAGATGAGGAATTTCTTCTCTCAGAGGGTTGTAACTCTGTGGAATTCTCTGCCCCAGAGAGCTGTGGAGGCCGGGTCATTGAATATATTTAAGACAGAGATAGACAGATTTTTGAATGACAAGGGAATAAAGGGTTATGGGGAGCGGGCTGGGAAGTGGAGCTGAGTCCATGATCAGATCAGCCATGATCTTATTGAATGGCGGAACAGGCTCAAGGGTCCAAATGGCCGACTCCTGCTCCTATTTCTTGTGTTCTTGTGTTCTTGTGCTGAACAGTAAAAATAGCTTAATGCAAAATGTGACTGACACTAAAAGTTGAACATTTTTCCCCATGACATCAACGTCATCCAAAATTAGTTTCACTGTCTCTTCCTTGCTCGCTAAAGTGGCAACGAGTTATTTGTATTTATTACTATACAGTAGTATTTATTACTATTTATTAGTATATATGAAATGTGTAATTTCCTCAGAATAAGGGGTCGGCCATTTAGGACTGAGATGAGGGGAAATTTCTTCACTCAGAGGGTGGTGAATCTTTGGAATTCTCTGCCCCATAGGGCTGTGGAGACTCAATCTTTGAGTATATTCAGAGAGATCGATAGATTTTTGGATATTAAGGGAATCAGGGGATATGAGGATATGGCAGGAAAGTGGAGTTGAGGTCGAAGATCAGCCATGATCTTATTGAATGGCGGAGCAGGCTCGAGGGGCCGAATGGCCAACTCCTGCTCCTAATTCTCATGTTCTTATGTTCCCAATTATCCTGTCAGTGGAGTTAGGGGATTATTTTGGTTTCAGCACACTATAAGAAACAACAGGCTCCACTCAGAAACACCAAAGCCAATAAATAACTTTTTAGGAACATAGGAACAGGAGTAGGCCATTCAGCCCCTCGAGCCTATTCCACCATTCAATGAGATCATGGCTAATCTGTGACCTTACTACCTTTGGTTAACAGAAATCTATCAATCTCAGAAAATTAACAGTTGATCTAGCCTCCATTACCATTTGCGAAAGAGACTTCTAAACTTCTACCAACCTGTGTGTGTAGAAGTGCTTCAAATTTCACTCCTGAAAAGGTCTGACTCTAATTTTTAGACTCTGCCCCCTCGTCCTAGACTCCCCAACCAGCAGGAATAGTCTCTCTCTATCTACCCTGTCTGTTCCCCTTAATATCCTGAAAACATCGATCAGTTCACCCCTTAACCTTCTAAATTGTAAAGAATACAACCCTAGTTTGTAAAATCTCTCCTCGTAACTTAACCCTTGGAGTCCAGGTATCATTCTGGTAAACCTACGCTGCACTCCCTCCCAGGCCAATATATCCTCCCTAAGGTTTGGTGCCCAGAACTGCTCACAGTGCTCCAGGTGTGGACTAACCAGGATCTGTATAAATGTTTTTAAATAAAGGATAATCAAGCAAAACGATTGCCACAGCGAACTAACGTGCAATACTTCCACACAACAGTTCAAGCAAATTAAATCAGGAGTGAAGATTATCACATTTATGTTTGTGTTAGTTTTTTAAGCAGTGGAATGGTTTTTCCAGCTGCTGTGAGGAGCTGTTCCTGGGGTTGGAGTGTCTGTCCGCAGTAATATCGGGAAGGACTGCCATGTTTCCTGTTACTCTGGCTTTTTACAATATTTTGATCATCACAAGGTTCAGGAATTAATGGCAGCTACAAACCTCTTGGAAACCAGCAGCTGTTATTATTTTATGTGCCAGGCTCCCCATTGACTAACGTAATTTGGAATGAGAGTTTCTATTTTTATAAAAGCAAGGTCATGGGCACTGCTAAGAAGCAGCGGTAGCAGCATGGTATAGACAGGGCTAAGTGATCCCACAACCAACAGATCAGATCCAAGCTCTACAGTCCTGCCACATCCAGTCATGAATGGTGGTGGACCATTAAACAACTAATGGGAGGAGGGGGCTTCATGAATATCCCCATCCTCAATGATGGCAGAGCCCAGCACACGAGTGCAAAAGACAAGGCTGAAGCGTTCGCAACCATCTTCAGCCAGAAGTGCCAAGTGGGTGATCCATATCGGCCTCCTCCTGAGGTCCCCACCATCTCAGAAACCAGTCTTCAGCCAATTCGATTCACTCCACGTGATATCAAGAAACGGCTGAGCGCACTGGATACAGCAAAGGCTATGGGCCCTGACAATATCCCGGCTGTCGTGCTGAACACTTGTGCTCCAGAACTAGTCTTGATAAGCACCGCATTCAAGACACTCAACATTTCCTCCCTCCACCTTCAACATTCCCTCCCTCCCTCCACCTTCAACATTCTCTCCCTCCACCTTCAACACTCCCTCCCTCCATCTTCAACATTCCCTCCCTCCCTCCACCTTCAACATTCCCTCCCTCCCTCCACCTTCAACACTCCCTCCCTCCACCTTTAACATTCCCTCCCTCCCTCACCTTCAACATTCCCTCCCCCCTCCACCTTCAACACTCCCTCCCTCCCTCCACCCTCAACATTCCCTCCCTCCCTCCACCTTTAACACTCCCTCCCTCCAACTTTAACATTCCCTCCCTCCCTCCACCTTCAACACTCCCTCCCTCCCTCCACCCTCAACATTCCCTCCCTCCCTCCACCCTCAACATTCCCTCCCTCCCTCCACCTTCAACACTCCCTCCCTCCCTCCACCTTCAACACTCCCTCCCTCCCTCCACCCTCAACATTCCCTCCCTCCCTCCACCTTTAACACTCCCTCCCTCCAACTTTAACACTCCCTCCATCCCTCCACCTTCAACATTCCCTCCCTCCCTCCACCTTTAACACTCCCTCCCTCCCTCCATCCTCAACATTCTCTCCCTCCCTCCACCTTCAACACTCCCTCCCTCCCTCCACCCTCAATATTCCCTCCCTCCCTCCACCTTCAACACTCCCTCCCTCCCTCCACCCTCAACATTCCCTCCCTCCCTCCACCTTTAACACTTCCTCCCTCCCTCCACCTTCAACACTCTCTCCCTCCCTCCACCTTTAATACTCTCTCCCTCCCTCCACCTTTAACACTCCCTCCCTCCACCTTCAACACTCTCTCCCTCCCTCCACCTTTAATACTCTCTCCCTCCCTCCACCTTTAACACTCCCTCCCTCCACCTTTAACACTCCCTCCCTCCCTCCACCTTCAACACTCTCTCCCTCCCTCCACCTTTAACACTCCCTCCCTCCCTCCCTCCACCTTCAACACTCTCTCCCTCCCTCCACCTTTAATACTCTCTCCCTCCACCTTTAACACTCCCTCCTTCGATCTTCAACAGTCCCTCCCTCCCCCCACCTTCAACACTCCCTCCCTCCCTCCACCTTCAACATTCACTCCCTCCACCTTCAACATTCACTCCCTCCACCTTAAACATTCACTCCCTCCACCACCGGCGCACCGTGGCTGCAGTGTGTACCATCTACAAGATGGACTACAGCAACTCGCCAAGGCTTCTTCGGCAGCATCTCCCAAATCTGTGACCACTACCACCCAGAAGGACAGGGACAGCGGGCGCATGGCAACACCACCACCTCCACATTCCCCTCCGAGTCACACACCATCCTAACTTGGAAATATATCGCCGTTCCTTTATCGTCGCTGGGTCAGAATCCTGGAACTCCCTCCCTAACAGCACTGTGGGAGTACCTTCACTACACGGACTGCAGCAGTTCAAGAAGGCGGCTGACCACCACCTTCTCAAGGGCAATTAGGGATGGGCAATAAATGCCGACCTGGCCAGCGACGTCGACATTCCGCGAATGAATTTTAAAAACTTTGTTGAGTGCAAACTTTAGCTCAAAGAGTTAAAAAATAACACTTAGTAATGACATGAGGAGAACCTTGAGGCATGTCTTACTGTCCTTCAGTAAGATTTGCTCTCAGTTTCAATGTTATTTGAAATGTATAACCCAGTTAGGTAAATGGACAATTAAATAATGGGTATTTGTACAGATAAAGCAGGAAGCTGAGTAACGTCCAGATCATCATTATCAAACCTACAGCCCCGTCAAATCTTAAAATCTCAGTTGATAATCTTGTCCTGATGCTAGTCCATGGTGTACTTTCAATCGCCTTTTATTTACCGTCATATTTTAATATTCAGCCCGGAAAGTCACGTCTGTTGAGCAGTGAGCAGAGGAAAGGGAGTATCATACGCTAGAGAGCTGTAGCTAATCTAAAACATTGAGCACACTTACAGACTCAGAGCAACCTTACTTACCACCGTCCGGGAACAGCAAGATCCCAAGCAGCAACATGCTGAGCGCCCCCATCAGGGAAACGGGACGCCCGAAGGATGATGCAGTCATACGCTATGGAAGATGGATCTTTCCCTGCAGAGGTGATGTGTGAAGAGTTTGTCTGCAGCCAGACAGCACAGGCATGGAGTGAGATGGGAATACACTAGGTCCAGCCCCTCCCACCTCTCCCGGCCTCTCAGGGCTAGCTCCTGCTCTCAGCCACTGTACTGAAAACACCAGCCAATTCCCTGCCAGCTTACACAGCTCCTGGAGCAAACTCATCTCTTTCATTATCATAGGCTAATATTCCACTGGATCTGCATTGCAAACCACCCACAGGTGCCACATTTCTCTCTCACAAAAAGGCCATCATTCATCATCATCATAGGCAGTCCCTCGAAGCGAGGATGACTTGCTTCCATGTCAAAAAAGGATGAGTTCTGTCATGTTTGTAACCTTCACATAACTGTAACCTTCATGTAACAACACAGTACACTGTATACACCTGAGGAATGCACACCTTGACCACAGGGGGTGAATTTGTGGGAGACACTCCTCACCTGGTCATCCAGGTATATAAAGGGAGGTCCCACGCAGGGTCATCAGTTCTTGGTCCTGTGAATAAAGGTACAGGTTACAGAGTGACCTTGTCTCCAGTATGTGCCTCGTGTTGATTTGCTGTAGTGTGTAAGGACACAACATTTGGCGACGAGAAATGGGAATCAACGACTCATGAGAATGGACACCGGTAGCACAGAGGAACGGTACTGTGTTGGTGAGGACTGGGATGATTTCGTTGAGAGGCTCCAGCAGAGCTTTGTCACGAAGAACTGGCTGGGAGCGGCAGAGGCTGACAAGCCGAAGGCGCATCTACTGACCAGCTGTGGACCTAAGACGTATGCGCTGATGAAAGATCTGCTCGCAACCGAGAGCCGACGGACAAGACCTTTGAGGAGCTCAGCAAACTGATCAGTGAGCACCTCACACCGGCGAGCAGTATACACGTGGCCCGACACCGATTCTATACATACCAACATCGAGAAGGGCAGAGCATACTGGACTTCGTTGTGGACCTTCAGCGCTTGGCCAGCCTCTGTAAGTTCACAGGTGCCTGCAGGAGGGAGATGTTACGGGATTTCTTCATTGAGGGCATTGGTCATGCCGGGATTTTTAGGAAGCTAATTGAGACCAAGGACGTGACCTTGGAAGCAGCGGTATTGATGGCTCAAACCTTCATGGCGGGGTGGAGGAAACCATGATCATATACGAGCGCAACTCTGCTCCCAACATGGCAATGGAGCAGGGAGTTAACATGGTAAACGCGACTCAGAACCCTGCAGGCAGGCAAGGGCAATTCGACACCAACCAGGCAGTAACAGACTCGAGGGTGGTCCTCAACAGGGACAATGGCAGGTTGAATAGACATTTACACCATCACAAGGGACAATACGTCCCGGGATGGGACCATTGACACCCACAAACAGAGTGCTCAAGAGTAATCAAAGAGACAATCAGAGAGGAATGCCTGGTAACAGCCCTTTTGTTCACAACAATCTCAGCTCATGCTGGAGGTGCGGGGGCAAACATGCTGCAAAGACCTGCCGGTTTCAAAAATTCATCTGCAGAAATTGTAACTTGAGTGGACATTTAGCCAGAATGTGCAGAAAGCCTGCAGCGAGGCTGGTTTACGAAGTGGATGAACCACAAGAGGGGTCTGCAAGGCAGGGGTATGCCTGGGACACAGCAATGGATGCTAAAGTTCAGCGGGTTCAGGTGGCAGATATCCACAGCTCATACACAAGAACGCCACCTATGATGATGAGAGTACTGTTAAACGGCAACTGTGGCCACTCAGAGCTAGCAGACCCAAACTTGAATGCATTGACACACAATTAAGGATGTACACCAAAGAAATCATCCCAGTGCTAGGCAGTGCAATGTTGGTGATCACACAAAATGGATCTCATAACTGGCTGCCACTCTGGATTGTCCCGGGAAATGGTCCCGCGCTTTTGGGGAGGAGCTGGCTAGCCGAGATGAACTGGAAATGGGGGGATGTGCCCGCCATTTCATCTGTGGAGCGAAGTTCATGCTCACAGGTCCTACAAAAGTTCGAGTCATTATTTCAACCTGGCGTCGGGACTTTCAAAGGCACCAAAGTAGTGATACGCATCACCCCGGACGCCACACCAGTGCACCACGAAGCCAGAGCTGTGCCGTATGTGATGCGGGAGAAAATTGAGAGTGAGTTGGACAGGTTGCTAATGGAGGGCATAATTTCGCCCGTTCAATTCAGCGACTGGGCAAGCCCCATCGGCCCTGTTCTAAAAATGGATGGCTCGGTCAGGATCTGTGGCGACTACAAGGCCACTATCAATCGAGTGTCACTACAAGACCAATACCCGCTTCCGAGAGCAGAGGATCTTTTTGCCACGCTGGCAGGCGGCAAGCTGTTCACCAAGTTGCACCTCACTTCGGCCTACATGACTCAGGAACTGGCCGAAGAATCCAAGCTACTGACCACCATCACCTCGCACAAGGGGCTGTTTGTTTACAACAGGTGTCCGTTTGGCTTTCGTTCAGCAGCCGCTATCTTTCAGAGGAACATGGAAAGCCTGCTCAAATCCATCCCCGGAACAATTGTATTTCAGGACAACATCCTTATCATGGGTCGAGACACTGAGGAACACCTCCACAACCTGGAGGAGGTGCTACGCCGACTGGACCGGGTAGGCCTGCGACTAAAGAAGTCCAAGTGTGTGTTTTTGGCCCCAGAAGTCGAGTTTTTGGGCAGGAGGATTGCCACAGATGGGATCTGGCCCACCGAATCCAAAACGGAGGCGATCCGTGGCACGCCCAGGCCCGGCAACACATCGGAGTTGCGTTCATTTCTAGGACTCTTGAACTATTTCGGGGACTTTCTACCGAACTTAAGTACATTGTTAGAGCCACTACACGTGCTCCTGCGTAAGGGTTGCGATTGGTTTTGCGGGGACTGTCAGGAACGGGCTTTCAATCGGGCGCGAAACCTGCTTTCTTCCAATAAGTTGTTGACCCTGTATGACCCCTGTAAGGAATTAGTTTTGACATGTGATGCATCATCCTATGGGATTGGGTGCGTGTTGCAGCAGAATAATGATGAGAGCAAACTCCAACCTGTGGCTTATGCTTCCAGGTCGCTCTCCCAAGCAGAAAGGAGGCACTCGCATTTGTCTACGGGGTGAAAAAGATGCACCAGTACCTTTTTGGCAGAAGGTTCGAGTTAGAAATCGACCACAAGCTGTTAACATCGCTGTTGTCCGACAGCAAAGCCTTCAATGCCAATGCGTCAGCTCACATACAGCGATGGGCCCTCACGCTGGCTGCGTATGACTACACCATACGTCACCGGCCAGGCACTGAAAATTGCGCTGACGCGCTCAGCAGGCTTCCACTGGCCACCAATGAGGGGGCAGCGGAGCAAAGCGCTGAGATGGTCATGGCTGTCGATGCCTTTGACAGTGCAGGTTCCCCCATCACAGCCCACCAGATCAAAACCTGGACAAACAGAGATCCCCTCCTATCTCTGATTAATCTCTGATTAAGAGCAGTCAGTCGAGGAGGCGGGAACTCGGAGCAGCGCGAGTCCGGGGTCGGCGAGAGGCCTATAAAAGGCCAGCGGGAGTCGAGTACTTCGAGCAGTCAGTCGAGGAGGCGGGAGCTCGGAGCAGCACAAGTCCGGGGTCGGCGAGAGGCCTATAAAAGGCGTGGCTTGTGCAGCTACAGGGAGAAGGCAAAAAAGAAGTAGAAAGAAACAGAAAGGTGACGTCACAGCCAAGGGGGTAAGTGATTGGCTGGATTGGTGAGTAGTTTTTCTTTTTTCTCTTCTATAACAGTCAGTAACTTTTAACATTGTTGTTGCCAATTTAACTGTATCTAAGGGTTAAGTCATGACAGGGGAGCTCAGTCACATGATATGCTCCTCCTGTACCATGTGGGAACTCAGGGACGCTTCCGGTGTCCCTGAGGATTACGTGTGCGGGAAGTGTATCTGCCTCCAGATCCTGACGGACCGCGTTGCGGAATTGGAGCTGAGGGTGGATTCACTCTGGAGCATCCACGATGCTGAGAACGATGTGAGTAGCACGTGTAGCGAGTTGGTCTTACTGCAGGAGAAGGGTCCACAGCCAGCTAGGGAATGGAAGACCAGCAGCAAGAGTAGTGCAAGGAAGGTAGTGCAGGGGTCCCCTGTGGTCATCCCCCTGCAAAACAGATACACTGCTTTGAGTACTGTTGAGGGGGATGACTCATCAGGGGAGGGCAGCAGCAGCCAAGTTCATGGCACTGTGGCTGGCTCTGCACAGGAGGGCAGGAAAAAGAGTGGGAGAGCGATAGTGATAGGGGATTCAATTGTGAGGGGAATAGATAGGCATTTCTGCGGCCGCAACCGAGACTCCAGGATGGTATGTTGCCTCCCTGGTGCAAGGGTCAAGGATGTCTCGGAGCTGGTGCAGGACATTCTAAAAAGGGAGGGAGAACAGCCAGTTGTCGTGGTGCACATTTGGACCAACGAAATAGGTAAAAAAAGGGATGAGGTCCTACGAAACGAATTTAAGGAGCTAGGAACTAAATTAAAAAGTAGGACCTCAAAAGTAGTAATCTCGGGATTGCTACCAGTGCCACGTGCTAGTCAGAGTAGCAATCGCAGGATAGCGCAGATGAATACGTGGCTTGAGCAGTGGTGTAGCAGGGAGGGATTCAAATTCCTGGGGCATTGGAACAGTTTCTGGGGGAGGTGGGACCAGTACAAACCGGACGGTCTGCACCTGGGCAGGACCGGAACCAATGTCCTCGGGGGAGTGTTTGCTAGTGCTGTTGGGGAGGAGTTAAACTAATATGGCAGGGGGATGGGAACCAATGCAGGGAGACAGAGGGAAACAAAAAGGAGACAAAAGCAAAAGACAGAAAAGAGATGAGGAAAAGTGGAGGGCAGAGAAACACAAGGCAAAGAACAAAAAGGGCCATTGTACAGCAAAATTCTAAAAGGACAGAGGGTGATAAAAAAACAAGCCTGAAGGCTTTGTGACTTAATGCAAAGAGTATCCGTAATAAGGTGGATGAATTAACTGTGCAAATAGATGTTAACAAATATGATGTGATTAGGATTACGGAGACGTGGCTCCAGGATGAGCAGGGCTGGGAACTCAACATCCAGGGGTATTCAACATTCAGGAAGGATAGAATAAAAGGAAAAGGAGGTGGGGTAGCATTGCTGGTTAAAGAGGAGATGAATGCAATAGTTAGGAAGGACATTAGCTTGGATGATGTGGAATCAATGGGCCCAACTTTCCACAAGAAAAAAAACGGGCGCCCCTCCGAGCTGGGCGCCCTTTTTTTCACGCCTAAAACGGCGCCTAAAAAAATCCTCGCTATTCTCCACCGACTTACAGGTCCTGTGGCACTTGGCGCAGCCAGCACGAGCTGTGGGGGGGGCGGAGCCAGGTCCCTGCGCTGAAAACAGTGCCGGGACCTCTACACATGCACGCTACAGTGGGCACGCAAGTGCAGTAGCTCCAGGCGCCGAACTGTGTGGGAGGGGCCCGAAGCACGCAGCCCCTAGCCCTGGCCCAATGGCCTCACTGGGGCTGCGTGAATGAGGCTCCTCCCACGGCCAGCTCCTGCTCCCCCCACCCTCCCCCCCCCCCCCCGACCAGACCCGACACTCACTCCCCTCCCCCCCCCACCGACACCCGAGACCCGTTCCCCCCTCGCCCCGACCAGACCCGACACTCGCTCCCCTCACCCCCCCACCGACACCCGAGACCCGCTCACCCCCCGCCCCGACCGAGACCCGACACCCGCTCCCCCCCCCCCGCCCCGACCCGACATCCGAGACCCGCTCCCCGACCCGAGGCCCGCTCCCCCACCCCCGACCCGACCCGCTCCCCGCCCCGAGGCCCGCTCCCCCCTCCCCCGACCCGACCCGACACCCGCTCCTGTTCCCCGACACCCCCCTCCCTTCCCTCCCCCCCCTCCCTTCCCTCCCTCCCCTTCCCTCCCCTCCCCCTCCCCCTCCCCCTCCCTCCCCTCCCTTCCCCTCTCCCCTCTCCCCTCCCCTCCCCCTCTCCCCTCCCCCTCTCCCCTCCTCTCCCCTCCCACTCTCCCCCTCTCCCCCTCCCCTCCCCTCCCCTCTCTCCTCCCCTCCCCTCCCCTCCCCTCTCCCCTCCCCTCCCCTCTCTCCTCCCCTCCCCTCCCCTCTCTCCTCCCCTCCCCTCTCTCCTCCCCTCCCCTCCCCTCTCTCCTCCCCTCCCCTCCCCTCTCTCCTCCCCTCCCCTCTCTCCCCTCCCCTCTCCCCTCCCCTCCCCTACCCTCTCTCCTCCCCTCCCCTCCCCTCTCTCCTCCCCTCCCCTCCCCTCTCTCCTCCCCTCCCCTCTCTCCTCCCCTCCCCTCCCCTCTCTCCTCCCCTCCCCTCCCCTCTCTCCTCCCCTCCCCTCCCCTCTTCCCCTCCCCTCCCCTCTCTCCTCCCCTCCCCTCCCCTCTCCCCTCCCCTCCCCTCTCTCCTCCCCTCCCCTCCCCTCTCTCCTCCCCTCCCCTCCCCTCTCTCCTCCCCTCCCCTCTCTCCCCTCCCCTCTCTCCTCCCCTCCCCTCCCCTCTCTCCTCCCCTCCCTCTCTCCCCTCTCTCCCTCCCTCTCTCTCTCTCCCTCCCTCTCTCTCTCTCCCTCCCTCTCTCTCGCTCAGCGGCACGAACAACTGCAGAATTCTCCCTGGCTGAAGCACTTTCACACAGGTAGGAAGATGGTTTATTTAATCTTTTCTTGGCTTATAAATGTTTATTCAGGTTGGATTTATTTGTATAATATTTGTAGAAGTATAAATAAGGATTTATTGTCGAATTTAATGTGTTCCCTTCCCCCCCCCCTCCCCCCCACCTCGTTCTGGACGCCTAATTTGTAACCTGCGCCTGATTTTTTAATGTGTAGAACAGAATTTTTCAGTTCTACAAAAATCTTCACTTGCTCCATTCTACTTTAGTTTGGAGTACATTTTCACTGTGGAAACTTTCAAATCAGGCGTCAGTGGCCGGACACGCCCCCTTTTGAAGAAAAAATTCTGTTCTAAACTAGAACTGTTCTACCTGACTAGAACTGCAGAAAAAAAAATGTGGAGAATTGCGATTTCTAAAATAGTCCGTTCTCCACCAGTTGCTCCTAAAAATCAGGCGCGAATCATGTGGAAACTTGGGCACTATATGGGTAGAGCTGCAGAACACCAAAGGGCAAAAAACGTTAGTGGGAGTTGTGCACAGACCTCCAAACAGTAGTAGTGATGTTGGGGAGGGCATCAAACAGGAAATTAGGGGTGCATGCATAAAAGGTGCAGCAGTTATAATGGGTGACTTTAATATGCACATAGATTGGGCAAGCCAAATTGGAAGCAATACGGTGGAGGAGGATTTCCTGGAGTGCATAAGGGATGGTTTTCTAGACCATTATGTCAAGGAACCAACTAGGGGGGAGGCCATCTTAGACTGGGTGTTGTGTAATGAGAGAGGATTAATTAGCAATCTCGTTGTGCGAGGCCCCTTGGGGAAGAGTGACCATAATATGGTGGAATTCTGCATTAGGATGGAGAATGAAACAGTTAATTCAGAGACCATGGTCCAGAACTTAAAGAAGGGTAACTTTGAAGGTATGAGGCGTGAATTGGCTTGGATAGATTGGCGAATGATACTTAAGGGGTTGACTGTGGATGGGCAATGGCAGACATTTAGAGACCGCATGGATGAACTACAACAATTGTACATTCCTGTCTGGCGTAAAAATAAAAAAGGGAAGGTGGCTCAACCGTGGCTATCAAGGGAAATCAGGGATAGTATTAAAGCCAAGGAAGTGGCATACAAATTGGCTAGAAATAGCAGCGAACCCGGGGACTGGGAGAAATTTAGAACTCAGCAGAGGAGGACAAAGGGTTTGATTAGGGCAGGGAAAATGGAGTACGAGAAGAAGCTTGCAGGGAACATTAAGACGAATTGCGAAAGTTTCTATAGATATGTAAAGAGAAAAAGGTTAGTAAAGACAAATGTAGGTCCCCTGCAGTCAGAATCAGGGGAACTCATAACAGGGAACAAAGAAATGGCAGACCAATTGAACAAGTACTTTGGTTCGGTATTCACTAAGGAGGACACAAACAACCTTCCGGATATAAAAGGGGTCAGAGGGTCTAGTAAGGAGGAGGAACTGAGGGAAATCCTTATTAGTCGGGAAATTGTGTTGGGGAAATTGATGGGATTGAAGGCCGATAAATCCCCAGGGCCTGATGGACTGCATCCCAGAGTACTTAAGGAGGTGGCCTTGGAAATAGCGGATGCATTGACAGTCATTTTCCAACATTCCATTGATTCTGGATCAGTTCCTATCGAGTGGAGGGTAGCCAATGTAACCCCACTTTTTAAAAAAGGAGGGAGAGAGAAAACAGGGAATTATAGACTGGTCAGCCTGACCTCAGTAGTGGGTAAAATGATGGAATCAATTATTAAGGATGTCATAGCAGTGCATTTGGAAAGAGGTGACATGATAGGTCCAAGTCAGCATGGATTTGTGAAAGGGAAATCATGCTTGACAAATCTTCTGGAATTTTTTGAGGATGTTTCCAGTAGAGTGGACAAGGGAGAACCAGTTGATGTGGTATATTTGGACTTTCAGAAGGCTTTCGACAAGGTCCCACACAAGAGATTAATGTGCAAAGTTAAAGCACATGGGATTGGGGGTAGTGTGCTGACATGGATTGAGAACTGGTTGTCAGACAGGAAGCAAAGAGCAGGAGTCAATGGGTACTTTTCAGAATGGCAGGCAGTGACTAGTGGGGTACCGCAAGGTTCTGTGCTGGGGCCCCAGCTGTTTACACTGTACATTAATGATTTAGACGAGGGGATTAAATGTAGTATCTCCAAATTTGCGGATGACACTAAGTTGGGTGGCAGTGTGAGCTGCGAGGAGGATGCTATGAGGCTGCAGATTAACTTGGATAGGTTAGGTGAGTGGGCAAATGCATGGCTGATGAAGTATAGTGTGGATAAATGTGAGGTTATCCACTTTGGTGGTAAAAACAGAGAGACAGACTATTATCTGAATGGTGACAGATTAGAAAAAGGGGAGGTGCAACGAGACCTGGGTGTCATGGTACATCAGTCATTGAAGGTTGGCATGCAGGTACAGCAGGCGGTTAAGAAAGCAAATGGCAATGCCCCCAGGGAAGCCCCACTCAGCCCATGGACCTGGCCCACCAAGTCATGGTCACGTATTCACGTAGACTACATGGGCCCGTTCATGGGAAAAATGTTCCTCATTGTTGTTGATGCGTACTCGAAATGGATCGAGTGCATCATATTGAATTCGTGCACAACATCCACCACAGTGGAGTGTCTGCATGCGGTCTTTGCGACCCACAGCTTGCCGGACATCCTAGTTAGCGACAACGGCCCGTGTTTCATGAGCTATGAATTCCGGGAGTTCATGTCGGGTAATGGCATCAAACCGGTCAGGACAGCACCGTTTAAGCAGGCTTCCAATGGCCAGGCAGAACGTGCGGTCCAAATCATAAAGCAGGGCATGCTCCAGATTTAAGGACCCTCCCTTCAATGCCGCCTATCGCGCCTTCTGTTGGCCTACAGGTCCCGACCACACTCGCTCACAGGAGTCCCACCAGCGGAACTACTCATGAAACGTACACTTAAAACTCGGCTGTCCCTCATTCATCCAGCATTGTCAGACATTGTTGAGGGCAAGCGCCAGTCCCAAAATGAGTGCCACGACCGTAACTCCAAGGGGAGATGGATAGAAATCGATGACTCTGTATTTGTTCTTAATCACGCTTTGGGGCCCAAGTGGCTTGAGGGCACTGTAATTGGTAAAGCGGAGAATAGGGTCAGACTCATCAATGGGCAGATATTCTGCAAGCATCTGGACCAAGTAAAAAAAAGGTTCAGCATGGACACTGAGGAACCTGAGGAAAATCATGAGATGTTGCCCACACCACTGGCAGAGAACGAGCCACAAGAACCATCAGCAGCATGCACAGGCCCTGCGGCCAGCACAGACGAACCGGAATCACCACAGGTGACAAAGGCGCATGTCAAGGCTCAACAACCAGAGCCCCAACTGCAGCGCTCCACGAGAGAGCGTCGACCGCCTGAAAGACTTAATCTTTGACAAAAGACGTTGGGGGGAGGTGATGTCATGTTTGTAACCTTCACATAACTGTAACCTTTATGTAACAACACTGTACACTGTGAAATACACACCTTGACCACAGGGGGTGAACTTGTGGGAGACACTCCTCACCTGGTCATCCAGGTATATAAAGGGAGGTCCCACGCAGGGTTATCAGTTCTTGGTCCTGTGAATAAAGGTACAGGTCACAGAGTGACCTTGTCTCCAGTATGTGCCACGTGTTGATTTGCTGTAGTGTGTAAGGACACAAGTTCACAGGTGTTTCAATGAAGAACCTAATATTCCAGATCCTGAACTATATCCTGAAGTGTAGAAGATGCCTGTGCATGGATTTTTTTAACATGTGGTGGATACCAGCCACCACACGGGCTTGACAGAACTAGGTCTTGGTCCGGTGGCAAGGATTAACCAAAACAACTGGAGACCTGCTCTGCTGCATGGATCTAGTGAGCACACATATCGCAACCGTGCTGCCCCTGGGTCCCTGGGCCCCTGGCCCCGTACTCACGTCTCTCCTGGGCCCCGATCACATCCCTCCACAGTCTCATGCCGCTCCTTCTCCCCGACCTCGCCGCTCCTGCTGTACCTGCCCACGCTCCAATCTCCAAGACCTGGATCTTGGTGAGTCCCTCTTCACTGCCGTTGCTCTCCTGCTCCAGCACGTGCTGCTCCCTGGAGTGGTAGGCTGCCACGCAGGCCGGGGGCCGCTCAGCCTACTGGGCTAGGCCGCCATGTCACTCCCTCCACTCTCTGGCCTGCTCCGATGGTGCTCACTGGCCGGGAGCCGCTCAGCCTACTGGGCTAGGCTGCCACACCACTCCTTGCATTCCCCGGCCTGCTCCGATGGTGCTCGCTGGCCGGGAGCCGCTCAACCCGCTGGCCGGGGAGTGGAAGGAGCAGTGTGGCAGCCTGGCCCAGCAGGCTGATTACTTTAAAGCTTCACTAAAAGTCAAGAAGATGCCACACCGTATCTTGCCTGTAGCACAGATGCTGTCTGACCTGCTGCATTTCCAGCATTGTCTGTTTTTTTTGTCCACAGGCAGCCATATAGAATCACAGAATTTACAGCACAAGGCCATTCGGCCCATTGTGCCTGTACCAGCTCTTTGAAAGAGCTTTCCAATTAATCCCACTCCCTGTTCTTTACCTAGAGCCCTGCAAAATTTGCCCTTCAAGTATTTATCCAATTCCCTGTTTAAAAGTTACTATTGAATCTGCTCCCACCGCCCTTTCAGGCAACGCTTTCCCGATCACAACAACTCGCTGTGTAAAAACATCTCATCTCTCTCCCCTCTGGTTCCTTTGCCAATCACCTTAAACCTGTGTCCTCTGGTTGCCGACCCTCCTGCACAGGAAACAGTTTCTTCCGATCTACTCTAACAAAACACTTCATAATGTTGAACACCTCTATTCGATCTCCCCTTAACCATCTCTCGAAAGAGAACAACCCCTGCTTCTCTAATCTCCCAACACAACTGGAGTCCATTATTCATATATATTCACAATGGAATATTTATATAGAACTTGTGGACAAGTAGCAGAATGCACAGCAATCTGGCTACAAAACACAAAACACAGAGCAGGGGTTAAAGGTCGTTTCTCAGACTGGAAAATGTTGGCAAGTGACATAAAACCAGAAAAAGCTGGAAATCTCAGCAGGTCAGGCAGCATCTGTGGAGAGAGAAACAGAGTTAATGTTTCAGGTCTGTGACCCTTCGTCAGAACTGGGAAAAGTTAGAGATATAACAGGTTTTAAGCAAGGGCAGAGGCAGGGAAAGCGGGAGGGGAGGAAAGAACAAAAGGGAAGGTCTGTGACAGGGTGGAAGGCAGGAGAGATTAGAGAGACATGGTGCGGGGCAAAAAGAGATGGTAATGGGACAAGTTCAGAAACAAAAGCTGAGTCTAGAGAGGGTGTAAATGGGAATGGCAGAATCACCAACAGCTGCCATGGGAATAAATAGAGGCCGAGGTTATGGTCTGAAATTGTTGAATTCGATGTCGAGTCCAGAAGGCTGAAACGTGCCTAAACGAAAGATGAGGTGCTGTTTCTCGAGCTTGCTTTGAGCTTCACTGGAACAGTGTCGGAGGCCGAGGACAGAGAGGACGGAGTGGGAGTTGAGCGGGGAATTAAAAGGACAGCCAACCGGAAACTCGGAGTCACACTTACGGACTGAACGGAGGTGTTCCACAAAGCGGTAACCCAATCTGCGCTTGGTCTCACCAGTGTAGAGGAGACCACACCGTGAGCAGTGAATACGGTATACTGAATTGAGAGAACGACAAGTAAATCGCTGTTTCACCTGGAAGGAGTGTTTGGGGCCCTGGATAGTGGGAAGGGAGGAGGGAAAAGGTCAGGTGTTGCATCTCCTGCGCTTGCACGGGAAGGTGCCATGGAGAGGGGACGGGGTGCTGGGGGAAGGGGAGATGTGCTGTGGGAAGGAGAGGTGTGCTGGGGGAAGGGGAGTGGGTGCTGGGGGTGACTGCGGAATGGACCAAGGTTTCGCGGAGCGAGTGGTCCCTTCGGAATGCTGAGAGGGGAGGGGAGGGAAGATGTGATTGGTGGTGGGATCACGCTGGAGGTGGAGGAAATGGCGGAGGATGATCCGTTAAACATGGAGGCTGGTGGGGTGAAAGGTGAGGACAAGGGGAACCCTGTCACGGTTCTGGGGGGAGGGGAAGGGGTGAGAGCAGAGGTGCAAGAAATGGGACGGACACGGTCGAGGACCATGTTAACCACGGTGGAGGGGAATCCTCGGTTGAGGAAAAAGGAAGACATGTCAAAGGTACTAGTGTGGAAGGTGGCATTGTCAGAGCAGATGCGACGGAGACGGGAGAAACTGGGAGAATGGAATGGAGTCCTTACAGGATGCGGGGTGGGAGGAAGTATAGTCCAGGTAGCTGTGGGAGTCAGTGGGCTTATAGTGGATACTAGTCGAAAGCCTATCCCCAGAGATGGAGACGGAGAAGTCGAGGAAGGGAAGGGAAGAGTTGGAGATGGACCATGTGAAGGTGAGAGAAGGGTGGAAATTGGATACAAAGTGAATGAAATTTTCAAGTTCAGGGCGAGAGCAGGAAACGGCACCGATACAGTCATCAATGTACCGGAGAAAGAGGTTGATATGTCCTTACTATACAGTACAAATGCACACGAGGCCCATACTTGAGAGAAGGTCACTCTGTGACCAGTAACCTTTATTCCAGCACTGAAGTGATGAAGATGGGTGGAGCTTCCCCTTTTATACCTGAAAGTCCAGGTTAGGAGTGTCTCCCACAAGTTCACCACCTAGTGGTCAGTGTTCTTATAGTGTACAACTTAGGTCAGTTTATACATGGGTTACAATTACAGTTGAATACATGACAGAGGTGAGGGAAGGGACCCGAGTAGGACTGGAACAAAGAATGTTCCACATATCCCATGAAAAGGCAGGCATAGCTAGGACCCATGTGGATTCCCATAGCAACACCTTTAATATGGAGGAAGTGAGTGGAGTTAAAGGAGAAGTTGTTCAATGTGAGAACAAGTTCAGCCAGGCGGAGAAGGATGGTGGTGGATGGGGCCTGGTTGGGCCTCTGCTCGAGGAAGAAGCGGAGCGCCCTCAGGCCATCCTGGTGGGGGATGGAAGTGTAGAGGGATTGGACGTCCATAGTGAAAAGGAGAAGGTTGGGGCCAGGAAACTGGAAACTGTTAAAGTGACGGAGGGTGTCGGAGGAGTCACAGATGTAGATGGGAAGAGAGAGGACAACGGGAGAAAAAAATAGAGTTGAGATAGGAAGAAATAAGGGGAAGAACAGGCTGAAACGATGGGTCTACCAGGGCAGTCCTGTCTGTGGATCTTGGGAAGGAGGTAGAAGTGTGTTGTGCGGAGTTGGGGAACTATTTGAGGTTGATGGCTGTGGAGGGAAGATTTCCAGAGGAGATGAGGTCAGTGACAGTCTGGGAAATGATGGCTTGATGTTCAGTAGTGGGGTCATGGTCCAGAGGGAGGTAGGAGGAGGTCTCAGAGAGTAGCCGATCAGCCTCTGCAAGGTAGAGGTCGGTTTGCCAAACAACAACAGCGCCACCCTTGTCAGTAGGTTTAATTTACAAGGTTAGGGTTGGATCTGAGCGAGCGGAGTGCTGCAACTTCAGAGAGAGGGAGGTTGGAGTGAGTGAGGGGAGCAGAGAAATTGAGACGGCCGATGTCCCATTGACAGTTTGCAATGAAGAGATCTAGAGAGGGTCAGAGGCCAGGGAGAGGGGTCTAGGTAGAGTGAGAATTCTAAACACGGGAGAAAGGGTCAGCTGTACGGTGGGAAGACTCCTGGCCGAAGAAGTGGGCACGGAGGTGAAGACGGCAGAAAAAGAGCTCAGCATCGCGCTGAGCTCGGGATTCATTGAGGCGGGGGCGTCAGGGGATGGAGCTCAGTCCTTTGCTGAGGACTGATCATACGGGGTCAGAGAGGGGAAGGTCAGAGGGGATAGTGAAAACACGGCAGGGGCTTAAAACCTGTTACATCTCTAACGTTTTCTAGTTCTGACGAAGGGTCATCAACCCGAAACGTTAACTCTGTTTCTCTCTCCACAGATGCTGCCTGGCCTGCTGAGATTTCCAGCATTTTCTGTTTTTATTTCAGATTTCAAGCATCCACAGTATTTTGCTTTTATGTTGGGATGGGTTCCACAAGGATTGGTGCTGGGACCACTGCTGTTCACCATTTACATAAACGATTTGGACTCGGGAATCAGAAGTACAATTTCAAAATTTGTGGACGGCACCAAATTAGGGGGTATATTTCATACTGAGGTCAACTACGACAAAATACAGGAAGACATTAATTTACTTGTAGCATGGGCAAATTAACTTCAGTACAGATAAGTATGAATTGGTACATTTTATCATCCCAGCATCGAAGCACTGACCACACTCGACCAGCTCCGTTTGGCAGGCCACATTGTCCGCATGCCCGACACAAGACTCCCAAAGCAAGCGCTCTACTCGGAACTCCTACATGGCAGCGGGCAGGGAACTGGAGCTGAGTCCGTGATCTGATCAGTCATGATCTTATTGAATGGCGGAGCAGGCTCAAGGGGCCGTAGGGCCTACTCCTGCTCCTATTTCTTATGTCCTTAAGTTTTTATGTTGTTATGAAGTCTCAGACTTCTCTCTCTCTCTCCCCCCGCCCCCCCGGGAGGGAAGTTCAGTGACACTCCTCAGCTCTCCATCCAGGTGTTAAAATCCACGTCAAAATGTATGTAACAATTACCAGCAAAACAGACTGTGCTGTAATTACAAACACTGGTAAGCGATAAATGCAGTGAAGAAATGATCCTCACGATAATCCGTAGTCTTCATATTTTACTGAAGTCTCTGCAGGAGACAAATTATCAGCCAAAAAGTAAGAATTTAGAATAATAATATTTGCATTGTTAGAACGCTATATTATTCTATTATTGCAATCAGAATCCTTGTATTCCGAGTGATGAATCTTCACAATTAATTGCGAATGGTTTGAACATTTTATTTCCTATGATGCCCTTCAGTTTAATGACACTCTTTCCCTGGAAATGTCGACTTAACTTCTCAGTTTGAATGAATGCACCAGCTGATTTCTGCACATTCCTTCCGTGGTCTGCTACTTGCCTGATCCCTCCTTTATGGCACCCACTAATTTTTGCGTCATCATTTTCAGATGAATTTATAGTTTCTTTCAGGTTTGCCCAACACCTTCTAATTAAACGCAGTCAGCTCCTGTTGATCCATCTGGACCCTCAGCACCTATTACACAGGTATGTGCAAAGTCTCACTTCTGTCCGGGGAAGAATACTTTCAGGACTAACGCAGGCTCTGCCTGAGGGCAGTATTACAGTGAGAAGAGTGTTTGAGCCTTCTCTTGAGAGAATGGATGTGGCTGATACAACAAGGACCGCAGAACTGGTGACAGCTGATTGGCTTATGCACAACTCAATACAGAACCCTACTCCTTCCCTCGCCCTTAACCCTGATTAGATCTGTGGGACCCTGTCCAATTCCATTATTTCAAAACAACATATGATCGAAATAGTCACATCAAAAGTCTTACCTTGCTTGTATTTCCAGGTTAGACTGGAGAAGCTGGGATTATTCTCCTTAGAGTCGATACGGTGAAGGGGAGGTTTAATAGAGATGTTCAGAGATGATGAGCAGTTTTGAAAGAAAGACTTGCATTTATATAACGCCTTTCATGACCACCGGACGTCTCAAAGCACTTTACAGCCAATGAAATACTTTTGAAGTGTAGTCGCTGTTGTAATGTAGGAAACGCAGCAGCCAATATGCGCACAGCAAGCTCCCACAAACAGCAATGTGATAATGACCAAATAATCTGTTTTTTTGTTATGTTGATTGAGGGGTTAATATTCGCCAGGACACCGGGAATAACAACCCTGCTCTTCTTTGAAATAGTGCCATGGGATCTTTTACTTCCACCTGAGAGAGCAGATGGGGCCTCGGTTTAACGTCTCACCTGAAAGACAGCACCTCCGACAGTGCAGCACTCCCTCAGCACCGCACTGGGAGTGTCAGCCTAGATTTATGGGCTCAAGTTCCTGGAGTTGGACTTGAACCCACAACCTTCTGACTCAGAGACCAGAGTGCTACCCACTGAGTCACGGTTGATAAAGTAAATAAGGCGAAATGGTTTCCAGTGGCAGGAAGAACAGTAACCAGAGGATTCAAGGTCATTGGCAAAGGAACGAGAGGGGAGATGAGAATTTCTTTTACACATGGAGTTGTTATGGTCTGGAATGAATTGTCTATACTGCTGCAAATTGAACTTTCTTTTATAGTCCTGGATAATCCTAACACCCAATAACCAACATCGTCTCTATTTGCATGAATGAGAATATTCATCATTTCACAAGTCATCAAATAAATTCATGGCAGACCTTGCAGCAGCTGGTCAGTGTCATGTTTGTAACCTTCACATAACTGTAACCAACATGTAACAACACTGAAAACTGTATACAACTGTGAAATACACACCTTGACCACAGGGGATGAACTTGTGGGAGACACTCCTCACCTGGTCAGCCAGGTACTTAAAGGGAGGTTCCACGCAGGCTCAGCACTCCTTGGTCCTGGGAATAAAGGTGCAGGTCATGTAGTGACCTTGTCTGCAGTACTTGCCTCATGTGACTTTATAGTACAGTGCAGAGATACTACATTTGGCGACGGGAAACGGGAATCAACGACTCACGAGGATGGCCACCGGTAGCACAGAGGAACGGTACTGTGTTGGTGAGGACTGGGACAGTTTCGTTGACAGGCTCCAGCAGAGCTTTGTCATGAAGGACTGGCTGGGAGAGGCAGCAGCCGACAAACGGAGGGTGCATCTACTGACCAGCTGCGGGGCTTAGACGTACACGCTGATGAAAGACCTGTTCGCACCCGAGAAGCCGGCGGACAAAACCTTTGAGGAGCTCAGTAAACTGATCGGTGAGCACCTCAAACCGGCGAGCAGCGTACACATGGCCCGACACCGATTCTATACACACAAACGTCGGGAGGGGCAAAGCATACTGGACTTTGTTGCGGACCTTCGGCATTTGGCCAGCCTCTAAGTTCACAGATGCCTGCAGGGGGAAGATGTTAAGGGATTTCTTCATTGAGGACATTGGTCATGCCGGGATTTTCAGGAAGCTTATTGAGACCAAGGACTTGACTTTGGAAAGGGCAGCTTTGATAGCTCAGACCTTCATGGCAGGGGAAGAGGAGACAAGATAATTTACGCGCGCAGCCCTGGTTTCAACATGGCGATGAACCAGGGAGTTAACATTGTAAAAATGACACAGAACCCCGCAGGCAGGCAAGGGCAATTCGACACCGCCCAGCCAGGCAGGCAAGGGCAATTCGACACCGCCCGGGCAGCAACAGATTCCAGGGTGGGACAGCAACAGAGACAATGGCAGGTGAATCGGCAATTCACTCCATCACAAGAGACAATGCGTCCCAGGATGGGACTATTGATACACAGCAACAGAGCGATCAGGAGTAATCAAAGAGACAATCAGACAGGAATGCCTGGTAACAGTCCCTTTGTCCACAACAATCTCAGCTCATGCTGGAGGTGCGGTGGCAGACACACTGCGAAAACCTGCAGGGTTCAACAATTTATTTGCAGAAACTGCAATTTCAAGGGACATTTGGCCAGAATGTGCAGAAAACACGTAGTGAGGTTAGTTTACGAGGCAGAGGAACCAGACGAAGAGTCTGCAAGGCAGTTGGATGCTCGGGGCACAGCCATGGACGCTTAAGTCCAGCGGGTTCACGTGGCAGACATTCACAGCTCATACACTAAAATGCCGACTATGATGATGAAAGTTCTATTAAATGGCATCCTGGTACACATGGAGCTGGACACAGGAGCTAGCCAGTCACTTATGAGTGTCCAACAATTTGAAAGACTATGGCCACTCAAAGCCAGCAGACCCAAACTTGAACGCATTGAGACGCAATTACGAACGTACACAAAAGAGATCATCCCAGTGCTCGGCAGTGCAAATTTGGTGGTCACACATAATGGATCAGAGAACCGGTTGCCACTCTGGATTGTCCCGGAGAATGGTCCCGCGCCTTTGGGGAGGAGCTGACTAGCCGAGATGAACTGGAAATGGGGGAATGTGCACGCCATTTCATCTGTGGAGCGAAGTTCAAGCTCACAGGTCCTACAGAAATTCGAATCACTATTTCAACCTGGGGTCGGGACTTTCAAGGGCACCAAAGTAGTGATACGCTTCACTCCGGACGCCAGACCAGTGCACCACGAAGCCAGAGCCGTGCCGTATGTGATGCGTGAGAAAATTGAGAGTGAGTTGAACAGGCTGCTAAGAGAGGGTATAATTTCGCCCATTGAATTCAGTGACTGGGCAAGCCCCATCGTTCCTGTCCTTAAAGGAGATGGCTCGGTCAGGATTTGTGGCGACTACAAGGCCACCATCAACCGAGTGTCACTACAGGACCAATACCCGCTTCTGAGAGCGGAGGATCTTTTTGCCACACTGGCAGGTGGCAAGCTGTTCACCAAGTTGGACCTCACTTCAGCCAACATGACCCAGGAACTGGCCGAAGAATCCAAGCTACTGACCACCATCACCACGCACAAGGGGCTGTTTGTTTACAACAGGTGTCCGTTTGGCTTTCGTTCAGCGGCCGCTATCTTCCAGAGGAACATGGAAAGCCTGCTCAAATCCATTCCTGGCACAATTGTATTCCAAGGTGACCTCCTAATCACGGATCGAGACACCGAGGAACACTTCCACAACCTGGAGGAGGTGCTACGCCGACTGGACCGGGTAGGCTTGTGACTAAAGAAGTCCAAATGTGTGTTTTTGGCCCCAGAAGTCGAGTTCTTGGGCAGGAGGGTTGCCGCAGACGGGATACGGCCTACCGAATCCAAAACGGAGGCAATCCGTCATGCACCCCGGCCCGGCAACACATCGGAGTTGCGGTCATTCCGAGGACTCTTAAACTATTTCGGGAACTTTCTGCCGAACTTAAGTACATTGTTGGAGCCACTACACATGCTCCTGCGTAAGGGTTGTGAATGGTTTTGGGAGGACTGTCAAGAACGGGCTTTCAATCGGGCGTGGAACCTGCTTTGTTCTAATAAGCTGTTGACCTTGTACAACCCCTGTAAGAAACTGGTTTTAACATGTGATGCATCACCCTATGGGGTTGGGTGTGTGTTGCAGCAGAGTAATGATGAGGGCCAACTCCAACCTGTGGCTTATGCCTCAGGTCACTCTCCCAAGCAGAACGGGGATATGGGATGGTTGAAAAGGAAGCACTCGCATGTGTCTATGGGGTAAAAAAGATGCACCAATACCTTTTTGGCATGTTGTGGAAAAATATTTCCAAGACTGTATAATATATAAAGAGAGGTTTATTAAATCGGAGACAAAGCTTTGGGAGAAGTGTTAAAGACCCCTGTCTTTGAACCATCTTTTCAAACTGTATCTACAGTGAAGTCCTTTTATCTTACAAATTACATCACTTTACAACACATGCTTTAGCACTACAAAGCTGTTACTATCGAAGACTAAGCTTTTGATATATAACCCATCCTGCACTGTGACAGGGCAGTATAAATAAGTGCAGGCTTTTGACACCGGTTTAAACAACTTAACTCTCCAATATTCATTATCTCACATTCCAATCTGCATTAACTCAAGGCCAGCATGCCTTAAAGTCTAACTGTTTAAAGCATGCATCAGTATTGTCCCTTACAAAATTCATTTAAAGGGGAAAATAAAACAAATGTTTGGTCCCGTATACAATCAAATATATGTCCAAAAATCCGCTCCAACAATATTCCCCCTTTTGGTCCTGGAGGATGTTTACGAAATACAGATGACCACAATGATAGTATCATATTGTCATATATTCATCCTTTGGGGTATGTTACTTCCCTGATGTTCCGTATATCCACCTTGCCTGTAGCTCTAGGCTACCCTTCAAAGATAGTGGTCAGTGTCATCGCCGTCTGTTTCTTCATCCTTGGTATCTTCAGGTATTTCCATCAGGTGTGCTTCTTCTTCGGCGATTACACTGGCTACTTGTCTCAGTCGAGCCATCATAACTTTACAGCAGATATTAAAACACCCGATAATCAGACAGCAAGTAATTATTATTACAACCAGAATAATTACTCCATGCATAAGATAGGACCCCCAGGATCCCCCTAACATCCAGTCAAACCAGCCAGATCCTCCTGCTGTCGTGGATAACTTCTTTACCTCCCTTCTTATGTGATCAGCGAGGTTGGTTATGTTTTCTGAATTATCGGGAATGTAAGTGCAACATTCAGCTCCAATTAAGGCACATTATGCGTATGGCTACCATTTCAGCCGTTATGCCCTCCATTGCTTCAGCAGTGTCGTTAACTATCTGTTCCAGTACCCTCTCTAGGTTACGTAATTCATCCATGGTGCGTCCTATCCCGAATGGGAGCATCATGACCCCAAATAGCGCACCTACCGGGGTAAGATCTCGTCTTAGTCGACCTGGTGTCTGTACTTCTGCTAAAGTACGTACCTGTCTGACAAAAAGCGACCACATATCCCAAATAACAGGACCCCCTCCAGTTCTGAGGCAACCAGGGGTAGGCCTTATGCCCGCACACAAAATAAGTGCCATTGTATGCTGTTAGATTCGATCCCAATCTCTCTCTCAGTCCCCGTCGCCACCTAATCTTAGGGTCCCAGTCCTGGCTACGTGTCTGATTCTTCAAACCCTCCATTTCAAAGAACCCCTGGTTTGTTGTTTTGCTGGCTATTCTGTTCCACCTGGCGAGGTTAAAGTATCCTGCTACAAAACCTGTTTCCTCACCGGTCAGGTTTCTAGTGAAACAAATGTCAGCGGTGGGCCTTCCAACTCCTGAGGTGTTGGTCAAAACCAGGAACGGGGTCGTACCGACCTATTGTATTCCGGCTGGTACCATCCGTCAATGCATCCAAAAGGTAACCCCCCCCGATCTCTACGTTTCTTTATCCCCACTCTGGTTCCAAGTATCATTTACTTCCCCTGTACCGTTTTGTCGCATTACCCACTCTGCTACTTCCGAAATGTTAAGGGAGATTGACCTCAAAGGGATGCCTCCTTTGCTATGTATGGGGATGTGCGAACATACCCAGCAACTGGAAAAGTTCTCATTTTGCGCATAAACATAAGACATGTACAAAAAGGTATTCACATGTAACTCTCGTTTCGGTCTAGCTAGCAGGCCGGATCACGAACTATGATAATCGCACCGATCGCAATATATAGTTTCATCTTATTACTCTAGAATTAACAAATAGTCAAAGGCAAAATGGCCGTATGGCTTGCTTGAAGAATCTCTCGCTGTCAATCTGTAAATAGACAAACAACAACAACTAATATGTGTTCTAAACGGCTGGTTCAAAAACCGTAAGCTGGGTCGGATGCTTCCATTGTCCATTCCCTTTAACATCGATGCAGGCACAAGTGTCCCTGCTGATTATAACCTCATACGGTCCTATCCATTAGTTCATACTTCTGTCCACGTTTTTCCTGACGTTTTCATGGCCTTTGCCGGGGCGTTCTTAAGGGTACGGTTCATGCGCTCTACCATCCCAGAACTCTGCGGGTGGTAGGGGATGTGGAATTTTTGTTTTATGCCCATCAACTGGCATATTGTTTTTACAATTTTTCCGGTGAAGTGGGTGCCTTGGTCAGAATCTATTTGAAGAGGCACTCCCCATCGGGGAATCACCTGCTCAGTCAATATCCTTGCCACTGTTGAGGCAGTGCAATCACGTGTGGGGAAAGCTGATAAATTGATCTATAATCACTAGGCAATATCTTTTTCCTTGGGATGGGGGCAAAGGACCTGTGAAATCAATTTGTACGTGTTCCCATGGCCCCCGTGGACGGGGCTGGTGTCCCATTTTAACTTTAATGGGCCTGCCTGGATTATATTGTGCGCACGTAACGCATCGATGGCAATATTTGGCAATATCTCTCCCCATCCCTTTCCACCACCAATCTCTCCCAAGACTCCCGGTCATGGCCTCTCATCCTGAATGAGACAGGCCATGATGCAACTCCAATAAGGTATTCTGTATGCATTCAGGCGCCATTACCCTCGTCTCCAAACGTTATCCTTCCCTTGCGTTGCGCCCTGCTTTGTCCACATACCTATTTCCTCCTCAGAAGTGTCCTGGTGTAGTTTCTCAATACTTACCTGTTCGTCTAGGACCCCAGCAGCACTGACTTAATTTTAATAATTTAAAATCATTATCAATGGAGAGTGTTTTTTACCTCTTCAAATTCTTTTTTTTTTCAATTAAACCAATATCTTTTTCACAGCTGATATCAACTGGTATTTAGTAAGTTATGTCTTTATCCATCGCAAACACCCCTTCTCCCCCATGCTGTCATATAATCGAGTACTACCCCGAATGCATATCTACTGTCCGTATAGATATTAACAATCTTATTTTCCGATAATTCCAGTGCCCGGGTGAGGGCTACCAGTTCTGCCACTTGAGCTGACGACCCCCCATTAATTCGCCCTGATTCAACTGACTCTAGATCCTGGTTAACTACGGCCCATCCGGTACGAGGTAGTCCCTCTACGTATTTTCGTGAGCCGTCCACAAACAAGGTTTGTTCTGCGGTTTGAAGGGGGGCGTCTTTTATTCTATCCTCTTCCATATCCTCACATACCTCTTCGCAAAAGTGGGGTTCCCCCTCACCTATCATTATGGTTACCGCTTTGTTAGGTGGTAAGAGGACTGTTTCCCACTTTGTCCATCTCATATTAGATACGGTTCTCAGTTTTAACATTTCTACCAATGTGTGTTTAGTGTGGAGAATGATGTTTCCAGTCATCACCACATGCTCGCTTATTTTTACCGCCCAAGCTGCGCAATCTAGCGCGGTTACACATCTGGATAACCCAGTCACCACCGGGGTTGTAAGTATAGGCTAATCAGGTATCCTTTTGTCCTCGTCATATAGAACCCCGGCCATATAGACCCACCTTCATTGTTAACAGTGGAATGTGGAAATCAGCAGTCCATGGGCGTCCCAATCAGGTGGAACTGTCTGACTTGGTTTACTATCAGCCTGTTCTTGTTCAGGGCCCCACTCTATGAGGTCTAGGGCTGGTTTCCCCCCTTTCACTAATCTTTGTATTGGCTCAGCAATTTTTGCAAAATCAGGGATAAAGTTCCGGCTGTAATTAAAGAGGCCCAGTACCTTCCTCACCCCCCTTACCGTTACTGGTCTAGGCATGTCCTCGACAGCCTTTTTCCTATCCGAGGGCATTTCTTTCAGCCCCTTTGAGAGGCAGTACCCTAGGTACAGGACCTGGGATTTCCCTACCTGGGCCTTTTTGGGGAGTTAGTGGTGCTAACTCTTTCTTTTAAGATACCCTTTTCCACTAGCCCTTTTATTATTTCTACAACCGCTGTTCTAGCTTCAGGTCTTATAGGGTATTGTGGCAAGTCTCCCTTTTCTGCCCTCCTCCCGTGGCAGAGACCTTTTCCTGCTTTATCTTTTTCTTTTCTAAACTGCTAAAGCTTACTGTTTTAGCCTTTTTCAAAAGTCCCTTTTACACCTTCACAGATAGCTCATCACTCGCCCATGAGTTTGACCTAATCCCTGAAGGTATTTCTAAATTTAAAACTCTTTTTTTTTTACTGAGCTAGAAGCTTTCGTGTCAAGGTTTTACACAAAGGAAAATGGGAGCGTTTTAAAAGGCATTCTTTTTCTCATTCCTAGACTAAATTTATGTCTTTCAACCCAATTGCATGTTTTCTTTCGACAAGTAAGTGAGCGTGTCAAATTATTTTTTTTTACTACCGGGACCATGTATTTTAACTTTTACTCAACAAACCTATGATTTGTGCATTTCCTAGCTCCGTAACTTATATCCACACCTTCGTTTCTAACTTAAAATGTAATACCATAAGGTTCACAGTTTCTTAAACTTCCCACATACAGGACAACACTACGAAGGGTTAAAAAAACCATTTCACTCTGTTTGGAAAGAGTGGGTGGAGCTAAAACAGGCAGGCAACTCCACACCTTCTTAAAACAGGCTTTCATTCATTCCACAGTCAAAATTACTCGAGTACTCTCTTCATTCAAAATAGACACTCAAAAGTCTCTCTTCATTCAACAAAGCTTATGTCTGGATCCATATGTCACTTAAGATAGTCACTATCAGCTTTTTTTATGGCATTACATAATTACGCAAGTTACAATTAATGATAGGAATTAATTAATGACCCGGGCAGCCTGCGTTTTACATTCCCTTCCTTACCTTCCATGTTCGCCAGTCTCTGACGTTTCCCTTTGTTTCTGTAATACTCACGGCCACGACTACTCTGTGGAGACCCTTTGTCTTTGCAACAAAGCTAGCGTGTTTCCTTACCACCGGAGTTTCGGCTCTAGGTTGGATCGATCAGTTCCCTTCCGCACCGACCTTATTTACTAAAGGGACAACTCAAACTGGTTAGTCAGCCTCTTCCCGCTATCTGTTTACTCGTATCTTATACACTATCCCGTCGTGCCCGTACACCTCTCTTTTCAGTCTCTAACACCAGATTCCAGATACTGTCTTAAGTGATCACGTCTGATCAGACAGTATCCTGTTCGTGACACCATTTTGTTGTGGAAAAATATTTCCGAGACTGTATAATATATATAAAGAGAGGTTTATTAAATCGGAGACAAAGCTTTGGGAGAAGTGTTAAAGACCCCTGTCTTTGAACCATCTTCTCAAACTGTATCTGCAGTGAAGTCCTTTTATCTTACAAATTACGTCACTTTACAACACATGCTTTAGCACTACAAAGCTGTTACTATCAAAGACTAAGCTTTTGATATATAACCCATCCTGCACTGTGACAGGGCAGTATAAATAAGTGCAGGCTTTTGACACCGGTTTAAACAACTTAACTCTCCAGTATTCATTATCTCACATTCCAATCTGCATTAACTCAAGGTCAGCATGCCTTAAAGTCTAACTGTTTAAAGCATGCATCAGTATTGTCCCTTACAAAATTCATTTAAAGGGGAAAATAAAACAAATATTTGGTCCCGTATTCAATCAAATATATGTCCAAAAATCCGCTCCAACAGGCAGAAGGTTCGAGTTAGAAACGGACCACAAGCCGTTAACATCCCTGTTGTCCGACAGCAAGGCTTTCAATGCCAATACGTCAGCTCGCATACAGCGATGGGTTCTCATGCTGGCTGCGTATGATTACACCATACGGCACCGGCCAGGCACCGAAAATTGCGCTGATGCGCTCAGCAGGCTTCCACTGGTGACTACTGAGGGGGCGACGGAGCAAAACGCGGAGATGGTCATGGCCGTTGAAGCTTTCGACACTGCAGGCTCCCCATCACAGCCCGCCAGATCAAAATCTGGACCTACAGAGATCCCCTCCTATCACTGATAAAGAAATGTGTCCTGACTGGGGATTGGGGGCCCGTACACAGAGCATGCCCTGAGGAGGTCTCCATCCAAGCCAACTGCCTACTATGAGGAAACCGGGTAGTCATGCCCCAGAAAGGAAGGGAAGCCTTCATCAGGGAACTCCACAGCGAACACCCAGGCAGCGTACTAATGAAGGCCATTGCCCTGTCACATGTATGGTGGCCGCGAATTGACTCAGACCTGGAACACTGTGTTCGCAGGTGTATGACCCTGTATTCGTTCTCAATCACGCATTGGGACCCAAGTGGCTTGAGGGCACTCTAATAGGCAAAGAGGGGAATAGGTTCATAGTGGTCAGACTAAACAATGGGCAGATATGCCGCAAACATCTGGACCAGGTAAAGAAAAGGTTCAGCATGGACACTGAGGAACCTGAAGAAGACCATGGGATGTCAACCACACTACTGCCAGTGAACGAGCAACAAGGACATTCAACAGCATACACAGTCCCTGCAGCCAGCCCGGACAGGCTGGAACCAACTCAGGCGACAGAGACGCATGCCGAGGCTCAGCCACCAGAGCCACAACTGCGACGCTCCACGAGAGAGCGTCGACCACCTGAAAGACTCAATCTTTGACCCAAAGACATTAGGGGGGAGGTGATGTCATGTTTGTAACCTTCACATAACTGTAACCAACATATAACAACACTGTACACTGTATACAACTGTGAAATACACACCTTGACCACAGGGGGTGAACTTGTGGAGACACTCCTCACCTGGTCATCCAGGTATATAAAGGGAGGTTCCACGCAGACTCAGCACTCCTTGGTCCTGGGAATAAAGGTGCAGGTCATGTAGTAACCTTGTCTGCAGTACATGCCTCGTGTGACTTTATAGTACAGTGCAGAGACACTACAGTCAGTGTTCCCAGCGGTTCACAGACGCCACAGTCGATACACTCCTTGATGCCCCCAACCCCAAACATACCGAAGACTATGGAGGGAAATAGCAGAGCAAGTGTCTGCGAGTGACACGGTGCCAAGGACAGTCAAGGCCACCTATGGCCCAAACTCCCAAGGCCCCACCCCACTCCTGGCCAAGAATGGGGAAACACTCATCAAGGACACCGAGGCAGTCAGGGCCCGCTGGAAGTAGCACTTCGAAGATCTCCTCAATCGAGACTCTGCCTTTGACTCGCGTGTTTTCAACTTCATCCCGCAGCATACGACCCACCACCACCTCAGTAAAACTCCAACATTGCACGTAGTAGGAAAAGGCATAAAACAGCGCAAGAACAACAAGGCTATGGGAGTGGATGGAATCCCTGCTGAGGCGCTAATGTATGGCGGAAAGGCGCTGTTGGCTCAGATACATGACTTCATCTCTCTCATCTGGAGGGAGGAGAGCATGCCAAGAGATCTCAGAGATGCAGTGATCGTGACTATCTTTAAAAAAGGGGACCAGTCCGACTGCGGCAACTATAGGGGAATCTCCCTGCTATCAACCACTGGGAAAGTTGTCGCTAGAGTCCTCCTCAACCGACTTCTTCCCGTAGCTGAGGAGCTCCTCCCGGAGTCACAGTGCGGATTTCGTCCCCTATGAGGCACAACGGACATGATCTTTGCAGCGCGATAGCTGCAGGAAAAATGCAGGGAGCAGCGCCAGCCTTTATACATGGCCTTTTTCAACCTTACAAAGGCCTTTGACACTGTCAACCGTTGAGGGTCTATGGGCCGTCCTCCTCCGTTTCGGATGCCCCCAAAAGTTTGTCAACATCCTTCGCCTGCTCCACGATGACATGCAGGCCTTGATCCTTACCAATGGATCCATTACAGACCCAATCCATGTCCGAACCAGGGTCAAACAAGGCTGTGCCATCGCTCCAACCCTCTTCTCAATTTTCCTCGCTGCCATGCTCCACCTCACAGTCAACAAGCTTCCCGCTGGAGTGGAACTAAACTACAGAACCAGTGGGAACCTGTTCAACCTGCGCCGTCTCCAGGCCAGGTCCAAGACCACCCCAACCTCTGTCGTCGAGCTACAGTACACGGACAACACCTGTGTCTGCGCATATTCTGAGGCTGACCTCCAGGATATAGTTGACGTATTTACTGAGGCATATGAAAGCATGGACCTTACGCTTAACATCTGTAAGACAAAGGTCCCCCACCAGCCTGTCCTCACCGCACAGCACTGCCCCCCAATCATCAAGATCCACGGTGCGGCCCTGGACACCGTGGACCACTTCCCATACCTCGGGAGCCTCTTATCAACAAAAGCAGACATTGAGGATGAGATCCAACACCGCCTCCAGTGCACCAGTGCAGTCTTTGGCCACCTGAGGAAAATAGTGTTCGAAGACCGGGCCCTCAAATCTACCAACAAGCTCATGATCTACAGGGCTGTAGTAATACCCGCCCTCCTGTATGGCTCAGAGGTATGGACCATGTACAGTAGACACCTCAAGTCGCTGGAGATATATCACAACGATGTCTCCGCAAGATCCTACAAATCCCCTGGGAGGACAGACGCACCAACATCAGTGTCCTCATTCAGGCCAACATCCCCAGCATTGAAGCACTGACCACACTTGATCAGCTCCGCTGGGCAAGCCACATAGTTCGCATGCCGAGCACGAGACTCCCAAAGCAAGTGCTCTACTCGGAACTCCTTCACGGCAAACGAGCCAAAGGTGGGTAGAGGAAACGTTACAAGGACACCCTCAGCCTCCCTGATAAAGTGCAACATCCCCACTGACACCTGGGAGTCCCTGGCCAAAGACCACCCTAAGTGGAGGAAGTGCATCCGGGAGGGCGCTGAGCACCTTGAGTCTCAACGCTGAGAGCATGCAGAAATCAAGCGCAGGCAGCGGAAGGAGCGTGTGGCAAACCAGTCCCATCCTCCCCTTCCCTCAACGACTATCTGTCCCACCTGTGACAGGGACTGTGGTTTTCGTATTGGACTGTTCAGTCACCAAAGGAGTGGAAGCAAGTCTTCCTCGATTCCGAGGGACTGCCTATGATGATGATGACGATGATGATGATGCCAAGGACAGCGATGCAATGTCAGAAAACGTGGAACTACCTGACACGGATGGTGAGGGTGAGTATCTTTAATTTCAAACTTCAATATGCTTTGCTGTGACCTCAATGTGCTCAATGTAGTGCCTCAGAATCCAAGCTCTAAGTGGGTGATGTCAAGGTTCCCATTTGCAACCTCTCCGATGCAAGGACCTGCATGCACGGCTCTGCAGTCCCACGCCTCATGTTGTCGACTCCTCAGTCTTCATTTGCGTCTCGAAGACGGTAGCCTCCCCATTACTGTGAGGTCCTGCTACCTTAATCCCACCATTGCCACAGCAAGTCCACACCACGAAAGGAAGTTACATCGAAGACTGTCATAGAGTCACATGTAGTGAAGTATGTAAGGCACTTGGGACACACTGATAGAAGGCCTCTAACTCCGACTCTCTGTTTAACGTTACAGGCGAAGCTCACCCACAACTGGCAGGAGGAAATGCGGACTGGTGGAGGGGAGCCAGACCTCCAAGTGCTCAGTTTGTGGGAGGAACGGATCGCTGCCCTGATGGGTGTGTAAGTTGGTGTGATAGCGGTGGGTGAGGGTGAACCCCCTCGGGACAGCGACGGTATGTTGAGTTCCTTTTCAGCGACCTGCAGGACACTTGGCCCTCAACATCCAGATAGTTCCATGAGACCTCCATTCACAAATGCTTTTCCCGCTCCTGGCCCCCTCCCCTGCTGGTAACCGCTGTTCTGTGTTTGGGCTTTCAGATGTCCAACCAGATCCACCGGGGCCTTCTCGGGCCCCTTCCATGGGCGCAGATGGTGGCGACAACCCAGAGGGCGAGGAGTAGCAGGAGGACGACACCGCCTTCGATCTCATGCAGGAGGTCGCGCCGTCTGAGAGCGGGGCCAGCAGCGCTGCTGACCAAAGAGTGTTGGGGGAGGAGGAGGTGGATGATGCTCCAAGACCCAGTGACCTCCAGCAAGCCACGGAGGAGGGGAAGGTCGGGGGCCAGCTCCCTGGAGGGTGAGTGCATGCCTGAGTGATGCTCACTAGCACTCTGACGGTGAGCCCGACCTAGAGGTTGTTGCAAGACAATCCCTGCAGTTGCTCAGCGATCTGCTGGTTGCACGAACAAGGGTGCTCCCGAGTCTCAATGCACTGTGAGGATGGAGGATTCCTCCTCAACTATTGCTCATGCCTCTCAGCAGCCCACCGAGACCATCCTTGGTAGATACCAACGGATGCTAGTTGCAAACAGTGACCTGGGGTCCCAAACATGATGGCATGGGCTATGGCTGACGTTGCAGTGGCCATTGAGCACTAGGTCGATGTTATTGTAGGCCTCCATACTCAAATGTCATCAGTGCGTGGTGTCCTGAGTCAGCTCTCTGGTGTACTGCAGTAACCAACGATATAGGTAAAAAAAGGGATGAGGTCCTACGAAACGAATTTAAGGAGCTAGGAGCTAAATTAAAAAGTAGGACCTCAAAAGTAGTAATCTCGGGATTGCTACCAGTGCCACGTGATAGTCAGAGTAGCAATCGCAGGATAGCGCAGATGAATACGTGGCTTGAGCAGTGGTGCAGCAGGGAGGGATTCAAATTCCTGGGGCATTGGGACCGGTTCTGGGGGAGGTGGAACCAGTTCAAACCGGACGGTCTGCACCTGGGCAGGACCGGAACCAATGTCCTAGGGGGAGTGTTTGCTAGTGCTGTTGGGGAGGATTTAAACTAATATGGCAGGGGGATGGGAAACAATGCAGGGAGACAGAGGGAAACAAAAAGGAGGCAAAAGCAAAAGACAGAAAGGAGATGAGGAAAAGTGGAGGGCAGAGAAACCCAAGGCAAAGAACAAAAAGGGCCACTGTACAGCAAAATTCTAAAAGGACAAAGGGTGTTAAAAAAAACAAGCCTGAAGGCTTTGTGTCTTAATGCAAGGAGTGTCCGCAATAAGGTGGATGAATTAACTGCAAATAGATGTTAACAAATATGATGTGATTGGGATTACGGAGACGTGGCTCCAGGATGATCAGGGCTGGGAACTCAACATCCAGGGGTATTCAACATTCAGGAAGGATAGAATAAAAGGAAAAGGAGGTGGGGTAGCATTGCTGGTTAAAGAGGAGATTAATGCAATAGTTAGGAAAGACATTAGCTTGGATGATGTGGAATCTATATGGGTAGAGCTGCAGAACACCAAAGGGCAAAAAACGTTAGTGGGAGTTGTGTACAGACCTCCAAACAGTAGTAGGGATGTTGGGGAGGGCATCAAACAGGAAATTAGGGGTGCATGCAATAAAGGTGTAGCAGTTATAATGGGTGACTTTAATATGCACATAGATTGGGCTAGCCAAACTGGAAGCAATACGGTGGAGGAGGATTTCCTGGAGTGTATAAGGGATGGTTTTCTAGACCAATATGTCGAGGAACCAACTAGGGGGAAGGTCATCTTAGACTGGGTGTTGTGTAATGAGAGAGGATTAATTAGCAATCTCATTGTGCGAGGCCCCTTGGGGAAGAGTGACCATAATATGGTGGAATTCTGCATTAGGATGGAGAATGAAACAGTTAATTCAGAGACCATGGTCCAGAACTTAAAGAAGGGTAACTTTGAAGGTATGAGGCGTGAATTGGCTAGGATAGATTGGCGAATGATACTTAGGGGGTTGACTGTGGATGGGCAATGGCAGACATTTAGAGACCGCATGGATGAACTACAACAATTGTACATTCCTGTCTGGCGTAAAAATAAAAAAGGGAAGGTGGCTCAACCGTGGCTATCAAGGGAAATCAGGGATAGTATTAAAGCCAAGGAAGTGGCATACAAATTGGCCAGAAATAGCAGCGAACCCGGGGACTTGGAGAAATTTAGAA
Organism: Pristiophorus japonicus; assembly: GCF_044704955.1. Lineage (NCBI taxonomy): Eukaryota > Metazoa > Chordata > Chondrichthyes > Pristiophoridae > Pristiophorus > Pristiophorus japonicus. Next base: position 153,208,538 of record NC_091987.1, on the reverse strand, counting down.
CTCAGCGGAGGAGGACAAAGGGTTTGATTAGGGCAGGGAAAATGGAGTATGAGAAGAAGCTTGCAGGGAACATTAAGGCGGATTGCAAATGTTTCTATAGGTATGTAAAGAGAAAAAGGTTAGTAAAGACAAACGTAGGTCCCCTGCAGTCAGAATCAGGGGAAGTTATAACGGGGAACAAAGAAATGGCAGACCAATTGAACAAGTACTTTGGTTCGGTATTCACTAAGGAGGACACAAACAAACTTCCGGACATAAAAGGGGTCAGAGGGTCTAGTAAGGAGGGGGAACTGAGGGAAATCTTTATTAGTCGGGAAATTGTGTTGGGGAAATTGATGGGATTGAAGGCCGATAAATCCCCAGGGCCTGATGGACTGCATCCCAGAGTACTTAAGGAGGTGGCCTTGGAAATAGCGGATGCATTGACAGTCATTTTCCAACATTCCATTGACTCTGGATCAGTTCCTATCGAGTGGAGGGTAGCCAATGTAACCCCACTTTTTAAAAAAGGAGGGAGAGAGAAAACAGGGAATTATGGACTGGTCAGCCTGACCTCAGTAGTGGGTAAAATGATGGAATCAATTATTAAGGATGTCATAGCAGCGCATTTGGAAAATGGTGACATAATAGGTCCAAGTCAGCATGGATTTGTGAAAGGGAAATCATGCTTGACAAATCTTCTGGAATTTTTTGAGGATGTTTCCAGTAAAGTGGACAAAGGAGAACCAGTTGATGTGATATATTTGGACTTTCAGAAGGCTTTCGACAAGGTCCCACACAAGAGATTAATGTGCAAAGTTAAAGCACATGGGATTGGGGGTAGTGTGCTGACATGGATTGAGAACTGGTTGTCAGACAGGAAGCAAAGAGTAGGAGTAAACAGGTACTTTTCAGAATGGCAGGCAGTGACTAGTGGGGTGCCGCAAGGTTCTGTGCTGGGGCCCCAGCTGTTTACATTGTACATTAATGATTTAGACGAGGGGATTAAATGTAGTATCTCCAAATTTGCGGATGACACTAAGTTGGGTGGCAGTGTGAGCTGCGAGGAGGATGCTATTAGGCTGCAGAGTGACTTGGATAGGTTAGGTGAGTGGGCAAATGCATGGCAGATGAAGTATAATGTGGATAAATGTGAGGTTATCCACTTTGGTGGTAAAAACAGAGAGACAGACTATTATCTGAATGGTGACAGATTAGGAAAAGGGAAGGTGCAACGAGACCTGGGTGTCATGGTACATCAGTCATTGAAGGTTGGCATGCAGGCACAGCAGGCGGTTAAGAAAGCAATGGCATGTTGGCCTTCATAGCGAGGGGATTTGAGTACAGGGGCAGGGAGGTGTTGCTACAGTTGTACAGGGCCTTGGTGATGCCACACCTGGAGTATTGTGTACAGTTTTGGTCTCCTAACTTGAGGAAGGACATTCTTGCTATTGAGGGAGTGCAGCGAAGATTCACCAGACTGATTCCCGGGATGGTGGGACTGACCTATCAAGAAAGACTGGATCAACTGGGCTTGTATTCACTGGAGTTCAGAAGAATGAGAGGGGACCTCATGGAAACGTTTAAAATTCTGACGGGTTTAGACAGGTTAGATGCAGGAAGAATGTTCCCAATGTTGGGGAAGTCCAGAACCAGGGGTCACAGTCTGAGGATAAGGGGTAAGCCATTTAGGACCGAGATGAGGAGAAACTTCTTCACCCAGAGAATGGTGAACCTGTGGAATTCTCTACCACAGAAAGTAGTTGAGGCCAATTCACTAAATATATTCAAAAGGGAGTTAGATGAAGTCCTTACTACTCGGGGGATCAAGGGTTATGGCGAGAAAGCAGGAATGGGGTACTGAAGTTTCATGTTCAGCCATGAACTCATTGAATGGCGGTTTAGGCTAGAAGGGCTGAATGGCCTGCTCCTGCACCTATTTTCTATGTTTCTATGTAACAGACATTCTTGATGCAGAGGCAAATCGATTCAACGGACACACTGACCGCTGCCATCCGGTCTGGGGCCCCATCAGGTGAACGACCCAGCGCAGCATTCTGACCTTACCCAGATTGCTGCTGCTGTTGATGCTCTGCCCCGGGGAAGTAGCAGCCTGTTGGGCCAATGGGACCGTGGTGACGTTTGTCAGGACGACATCATTCTGCCTTCGCAGCTGCCGCTGTCCGCACCCGATGCACAACAGAGTGTTGCCGCCCGTGCTGAGATTATGTAGTCCACAGCCGGGTCTTCCAGGGCCCGAGCTGGTCGGGGACATCCTGCTAGACCATCATGTGTGGCTGTGACTCCAAGTCGGCAACCGACTACCAGCCTTGCTGAAGGCCCCGAGACCCCATTGAGGAGGAGCAGTAGGCGTGGGAGGGGGGAGAAGGGAAGAGGTGGTTACGCCCTCTGACAAAGTAAAGACTTGTGGGAAGGTGGACACTTATGCTTACCTTGCGAAGATATGGGGGCCAAAATTGCCCCTCTCCTTCAGGCCTATTACCACCACAAATTGGTGGCCAGGCTGCGGAGTGGAGAGGCCGCCGACTTTTGGTGGAATGACCATTGCTAGCCCAACTGCCTTTCCGAGGTTTCCCGACAGTGCCCCGACAAGCCCGTCACCTCCCAACCCCCAATGCTCTGCTGCTGCCGATCCGTGTTAAGTGCGTTATCACTGGGCACACCGCCGATCTACCCCGCAATGGCAAAAGTCTGTTCTGAGAATCTTCGGCCGCCCGGCGGTGCCAAAATAAGCTTTTCCCCATCGTGGTCCAGTGAGGCTGTGGCCTTCTGCAGCGGCAGTGCAGCTTCCCTTAAAGGGGAGGGCGCACTGCCCCGGCCGCCATGCTTTTTTTTTCAACTGCCTGCCAGGTCGGTCTGACAATTATGCCCCCGGGTTAGGCCAGGTCACCAATAGGCAGCTTGGGTGCCATGCCACTGGCATGGCTGAAACCCTCCTTCATTGAATATATTTAAGGCGGAGATCGACAGATTTTTGAGCGATAAGGGAGTGAAGGGTTATGAAGAGCGGGCAGGGAAGTGGAACTGAGTCCATGATCAGATCAGCCATGATCGTATTGAATGGCGGAGCAGGCTTGAGGGGCCTTATGGCCTACTCCTGCTCCTATTTCTTATGTTCTTATGCTGGTCCAGTGGGCCGAAGTTTAAAAATCGCGGAGGCTCACCCCTTTAAGTGAAGGGGAGAGCCGTGGTGACGCAGGGCCGTGATGACATCATCGCGATGGACACTCCGCACCGCCCTGTATCTACCTCTCAGGTGATGTCACCACCCTGTATTTGCCCCTCAGGTGATGTCACTTCCCCGTATCCGTTCCTCAGGTGATGTCATCGCCCTGTATCCACCCCTCAGGTGATGTCACTGTCCCATATCCCCCCCTCAGGTGATGTCACCGCCCTGTATCTACCTCTCAGGTGATGTCACCGCCCTGTATCTACCCCTCAGATGATGTCACTTCCCCGTATCCATCCCTCAGGTGATGTCACCGCCCTGTATCTGTCCCTCAGGTGATGTCAGCACCCTATATCCGCCCCTCAGTTCATGTCACTGCCCCATATACCCCCCTCAGGTGCAGTCACTGCCCCCATTAAGAGCGACAAGCAGATCCAAGTAAAAAAAAAGTGGAATTTCGCTCAAGAGGCAACCTCAACCACCGTGGCGGTGAAAACACACAAAACACGGTGGGAGTGCCCCGTTTCTGGTGGGCGGCAATTTTGGCCACATGAGCTTTTAAAACTAGTTGCACTTGTGTGACCCACCAAACTCACTATGTCTCTCTTTGGCAGTCCCTCGGAGTCAAGGATGACTTGCTTCCACACTAAAAATGAGTTCTCAGATGACTGATCAATCCAATGCGGGACCTACAGTCTCGGTCACACGTGGGGCAGGCGATGGCTGAAAGTACGTTGGTTGAAGTGCCGGTTTGTTGAAGTGCTTGATTTGTTGTGCGCTCCTTCTGCTGATGGCGCTTGGTCTCTGCGTGCTCCCGGCCAAAAGACTCGAGGTGTTCGGTGCCTACCCGGATTATTCTCCTCCACTTTGGGCGATCTTGCGCCAGGGATTCCCAGGTGTCGGTGGGGATGTTGAACTTCGTCAAGGAGGTTTTGAGGGTATCCTTGAAGTATTTCCTCTGCCCACCTGAGGCTCATTTGCCGTGCCGCATTTGTTTTGGGAGTCTCGTATCGGGCAAACACTTGCTTGATAGTCAACAGAGATGGCTAGGTTGTTGCATTGTGAGCTCCTGTAAATTGTTACACTGCTCTCCCGCAGGATGAAGGCATCATGGCAGCTGCCAGGATAGCGGGCACTGACAGCGAGGTTCATCTGCCTGTGATTGCAGCCCAGCTGTAGGTTGAGGGAGTGGAATCCTTTGCGATTCCGAAAGATCTCTCCATTGTGGGGCGGGGCCCTCAATGCCACATGCATACAATTAATGGCCACCTGAACCTGAGCCCACTATCCTGGGATGCGTTCATAGTGTATGCATTGGTTGTAATTTACCAAAATTCCCTGGATTCTGGGGAGGTCCCAGCAGATTGGAAAACTGCAAATGTAACGCCCCTATTTAAAAAAGGAGGCAGACAAAAAGCAGGAAATTATAGACCAGTTAGCCTAACATCTGTGGTTGGGAAAATGTTTGTTATGTATGTAAACTTGTGTACAGCCACCAGAGGGCTCATTCCCTGGAATCCCAATGGATCCCATAATCCCTTGGGAGCACAGGTATATAAGGAGGCCTCACAGGTTGGAGAGGCACTCTGGAGATCTGCAAATAAAAGTCTACGGTCATACGTTACTTTGAACTCACAGTGTTCAGTCTGACTCTTTCTCCATACATAACAACTGGTGAGGAGATACAGATAGCGAACCCAAAGATGTAGAGAACAGTGGGCATCCTGGAGAAATTCTCTTAGGGAGATGATTGGGAAACTTTTGTGGAGCGACTCGACCAATGCTTTGTGGTCAACGAGCTAGATGGGGAAGAGAACGCTGCCAAATGAAGGGCGATCCTCCTCACCGTCTGTGGGGCACCAACGTATGGCCTCATGAAGAATCTGCTCACTCCAGCGAAACCCACGGAGAAATCATATGATGATTTGTGCACACTAGTCCAAGAGCATTTGAACCCGAAGGAATGTGTTGTGATGGCGAGGTACCGGTTCTCCACCTACAAATGTCAGAAGGTCAGGAAGTGGCAAGTTATGTCGCCGAGCTAAGACGCCTTGCAGGACATTGCAAATTTGAAGGACATTTGGAGCACATGCTCAGAGACTTTTTCGTACTTGGCATCGGCCACGAAACCATACTTCGCAAAATTTTGACTGTAGAGACCCCAACCTTGAGTAAGGCCATAGCGATAGCCCAGGCGTTCATTGCCATCAGTGACAATACTAAGCAAATCTCTCAGCACACAAGTGCTGCTACAAGTACTGTGAACAAAGTGAAGTTGTTTTCGAATCGTAACATACAGAACAAGTCACACATACCTGCAGCTACACGTCCGCAGATGTCTCAAAGTGTACCATCAAGGGTGATGAATGCAAGGCCATTAACACCTTGTTGGTGCTGCGGGGGTGATCATCGTTTCCATTCATGCCGAGTCAAAGAGTACGTTCGCAAGGGCTGTGGAACAATGGGACACCTCCAACGTATGTGCAGGTGAGCTGCAGACCCTGCCAAACCTGCAAACCACCATGTTGCAGAGGAGGACAGATCCACGGAGGATCACGATGAATCAGAGCCTCAGACTGAGGAGGCAGAGGTCCATGGGGCGCACACATTTACTACAAAGTGTCCCCCAATAATGCTGAATGTTGAACTAAATGGACTCCCGGTGTCAATGGAGCTGGACATGGAAGCAAGCCAGACCATCTTGGGCAAAAAGACTTTCGAAAGATTGTGGTGCAACAAGGCCTCAAGGTCAGTTTTAGCTCCAGTTCACACGAAACTAAGAACTTACATAAAAAAACTGATTCCCGTAATCGGCAGTGCTACTGTAAAGGTCCCCTACGATGGAGCGGTGCACAAGCTACCACTCTGGGTGGTACCGGGCGATGGTCCCAAGCTGCTCGGCAGGAGCTGGCTGGGAAAGATACGCTGGAACTGGGATGATGTCCGAGTGCTATCGCCCACTGTCGACACTTCATGTGCCCAGGACTTAAACAAATTTCCTTCGCTGTTCGAACCAGGCATCGGGAAATTCCAAGGAGCAAAAGTGCAGATCCACCTAATTCCGGGGGCGCGACCCATCCATCACAAGGCGAGAGCAGTACTGTACATGATGAGAGAAAGGGTAGAGATTGAGCTAGAGCGGCTGCAAAGAGAGGGCACCATTTCACCGATCGAGTTCAATGAGTGGGCCAATCCAATTGTTCCTGTTCCCAAGGGAGATGGCACCATCAAAATCTGTAACAATTACAAAGTAACTATCAATCATCTCTCCCTGCAGGACCAATACCCACTACCAAAGGCCGACGACCTCTTTGCAACGCATGGCGGGAGGAAAGACGTTCACGAAGCTGGATCTGACTTCAGCCGACATGACGGAGGAGCTGGAGGAATCATCGAAGAGCCTCACCTGCATCAACATGCACAAAGGTCTTTTAGTTTATAAGAGATGTCCATTTGGAATCCAATCAGTGGCGGCAATATTCCATAGAAACATGGAAAGCTTACTGAAGTCGGTCCCGCACACCGTAGTCTTCCAGAATGACATCATGGTCACAGGTCGGAACACAGTCGAGCACCTGCAGAAACTGGAATAGGTTCTTAGTCGACTCAACTGCGTGGGGCTCAGGTTAAAACGCACAGAAGTGGAGTTCTTGGGAAGGAGGATTGCGGCGGACGGCATCAGGCCCACCAACGCGAAGACGGAGGCAATCGAGAACATACCGAGGCCACAGAACGTGAAGGAGCTGCGGACGTTTATAGGACTCCTGAACTACTTTGGTAACTTCTTACCAGGTCACAACACACTGTTAGAACCCCTGCATGTCTTACTACGAAAAGGGGACGAATGACTTTGGGGCAAAAGCCAAAAAAATGCCTTTGTAAAAGTGAGAAAATTGTTATACTCAAACAAATTGCTTGTATTGTATGATCCATGTAAGCATTTGGTACTAGCATGTGATGCGTTGTCATATGGCGTCGGGTGTGTATTGCAACAAGTTAGTGATTTTGGGAAACTGCAACCGGTTGCTTATGCATCCAGTAGTCTGTCTAAGGCTGAGAGAGCCTACAGCATGATTGAGAAAGAAGTGTCAATGGGGTAAAGAAAATGCATCAATACCTGTTTGGGCTAAAATTCGAATTGGAAACTGACCATAAGCCACTAATATCCCTGTTTTCCGAGAGTAAAGGGATAAAGACCAACTCATCGGCCTGCACCCAGAGATGGGTGCTCACGTTATCCGCATGCAACTACGCCATCCGCCACAGGCCAGGCACAGAAAACTGCGCCGATACTCTCATTAGGCTGTCATTGCCCACCACAGGGGTAGAAATGGCGCAGCCCGCAGATTTAGCCATGGTTATGGAAGCATTTGAGAGTGAGCAATCACCCGTCACTGCCTGGCAGATCAAAACCTGGACAAGCCAGAACCCCTTATTATCTCTAGTCAAAAGCTGTGTGCTACACGGGAGCTGGTCCAGTGTCTCAGTGGAAATACAGGAAGAGATAAAGCCATTCCAGCGGCGCAAAGATGAAATGTCTATACAGGCAGACTGCCTTCTGTGGGGCAATCATGTAGTGGTTCCCAAGAAGGGCACAGACACCTTCATCAGTGACCTCCACAGTATCCACCCAGGCATCGTAATGATGAAAGCGATAGCCAGATCCCATGTGTGGTGGCCCGGTATCGATGCAGATTTAGAGTCCTGCGTTCACAGATGTAACACATGCTTGCAGTTAAGCAATGTACCCAGGGAGGCGCCGCTAAATTTATGGTCTTGGCCCTCCAAACCATGGTCCAGGGTACACGTCGACTATGTAGGCCCGTTCTTGGGTAAAATGTTCCTTGTGGTTGTAGACACGTACTCCAAGTGGATTGAATGTGAGATAATGTCGTCTGGCACGTCCGCTGCCACTACTGAAAGCCTGTGGGCCACGTTTGCCACATACGCCCGACCCGATGTCCTAGTGAGCGACAACGGGCCATGTTTTACCATTGCCGAGTTCAAAGAATTCATGACCTGTAACGGGATCAAACATGTCACATCTGCCCTGTTTAAGCCAGCGTCCAATGGTCAGGCAGAGAAAGCAGTGCAAACCATCAAGCAAGGCTTGAAGAGGGTAACTGAAGGCTCACTGCAGACTCGCCTATCCTGAGTCCTGCTTAGCTACCGCACGGGACCCCACTCGCTCACTGGGATCCCACTTGCTGAACTGCTCATGAAAAGAGCACTTAACACAAGGCTCTCGTTAGTTCACCCTGATCTACATGAACAGGTAGAGAGCAGGCGGCTTCAACAAAGTACATACCATGATAGCGCAAATGTGTCACGCGAGATTGAAATCAATGATCCTGTATTTGTATTGAATTAGGCCAAGGTCCCAAGTGGCTTCCCGACACTGTAGTGGCCAAAGAGGGGAGCAGGGTGTTTTGGGTCAAACTTTCAAATGGACTCATTCACTGGAAACACTTGGACCAAATCAAACTCAGATTCACTGACTATCCTGAACCACGGTTGACCATGAAGCAGAACCCATCATCCACAGCAGCCCAGCAGGACCCAACACACCAGGCAGCCCAGCAAGGCCAGCTGCACAGCAGCCTAGCGAGGGCCCAATAAATGATTCGACACCAGTTTTCACACCGAGACAATCAACCAGGGCAAGAAGGGCCCCAGATCGACTCACATTGTAAATAGTTACACTCTTGACTTTGGGCAGGGGGGGGGGCGGAGTGTTGTTATATATGTAAAATTCTATTTACTCTGTACTGCCACCAGAAGACTCATCCCCTGGAGTCCCAAGGGATCTCATAATCCCTTGGGAGCACAGGTATTTAAGGAGGCCTCACAGGTTGGAGAGGCACTCTGGAGACCTGCAAATAAAAGACTAAGGTCACACGTTACTTTGAGCTCACAGTGTTCAGTCTGGCTCTTTCTCCATACATAACATTGTTGGAGTCTATTATTAAAGAAGCAGTAGCAGGACATTTGGAAAAGCAAAATTCGGTCAAGCAGAGTCAGCATGGAGTTATGAAGGGGAAGTCATGTTTGACAAATTTGCTGGAATTCTTTGAGGATGTAACGAACAGGTGGATAAAGAGGAACCAGTGGATGTGGTGTATTTGGACTTCCAGAAGGCATTTGACAAGGTGCCACATAAAAGGTTACTGCAGAAGATAAAAGTTCATGGGGTTGGGGGTAATATATTAGCATGGATAGAGGATTGGCTAACGAACAGAAAACAGAGAGTTGGGCTAAATGGTTCATTCTCGGGTTGGCAACCAGTAACCAGTGGGGTGCCACGGGGATCAGTGCTGGGACCCCCAACTATTTACAATCTATATTAACGACTTGGAGGAAGGGACCGAGTGTAATGTAGCCAAGTTTGCTGACGATACAAAGATGGGAGGAAAAGCAATGTGTGAGGAGGACACAAACATTCTGCAAAAGGACACAGACAGGCTAAGTGAGTGGACAAAGATTTGGCAGATGGAGTATAATGTTGGAAAGTGTGAGATCATGCACTTTGGCAGAAAAAATGAAAGAGCAAGTTATTACTTAAATGGAGAAAGATTGCAAAGTGCTGCAGTACAGAGGGACCTGGGGGCACTTGTGCATGAAACACATCAGGTTAGTATGCAGGTATAGCAATTGATCAGGAAGGCCAATGGAATCTTGGCCTTTATTGCAAAGGGGATGGAGTATAAAAGCAGGGAAGTCTTGCTACATTTGTACAGGGTATTAGTGAGGCCACACCTGGAATACTGCGTACAGTTTTGGTTTCCATATTTACGAAAGGATATACTTGCTTTGGAGGAAGTTCAGAGAAGATTCAGTAAGTTGATTTCAGAGATGAGGGGATTGACTTATGAGGAAAGGTTGAGTAGGTTGAGCCTCTACTCATTGGAGTTCAGAAGAATGAGAGGTGATTTTATCGAAACGTGTAAGATTATGAGGGGGCTTGACAAGGTGGATGCAGAGAGGATGTTTCCACTGATGGGGGAGACTAGAACTAGAGGGCATAATCTTAGAATAAGGGGCTGCCCATTTAAAACAGAGATGAGGAGAAATTTCTTCACTCAGAGGGTTGTGGATCTGTGGAATTCACTGCCTCAGAGAGCTGTGGAAGCTGGGACATTGAATAAATTCAAGACAGAAATAGACAGTTTCTTAAACGATAAGGGGATAAGGGGTTATGAGGAGCGGGCAGGGAAGTGGAGCTGAGTCCATGATCGAATTAGCCATGATCGTATTAAATGGAGTAGGCTCGAGGGGCCGTATGGCCTACTCCTGCTCCTATTTCTTATGTTCTTATGTTCTTACCCTGATCTTCTCTTGACTTGCTAAACTTGATGTAGCCCGATCGTTTGCCATAGAGAGCGTCGGTCACCTGGTGAATGCAGCAATGTACTGCAAACTGCGAGATGTTGCATATATCGCCGACAGGAGACTGGAAGGAGCCGGTAGCATCGAAGCTGAGGGCGACTCTCACTTTCACTGCTACTGACAGCGAGGTCCTGGTGCCGATGTCAGCTGTCAGGTATGTCTGCAGGACATTGTAAGGCTCCGTAACCCCCTCCTTGAGGAACCTCAGCCTTCTTAAGCAGTGCTCCTCGAACATCTCAAGACAAGAGTAATGCGCATGGTAAACCCTGCATGTGTACGGCCTCCTGCCCCGCCGTCTGGGGTGTCTCCACATTTGCCCTAAGCTTTCAAGTCGTTGCTGCAGAACGAGGTCGTGTGCCATCACTGCCTCCAGCACTGGGCAGAGGTCACAGCGAGATGGAGATTTCAGAGTTATCCGAGATGGCAGCCAATGTGTCCCAGATACTAGTACTCAATCTGGCAGGTCAGCAGCAGTACGACACCAACACCCTATTGTCTGAGCGAGCATCAAACACAGCATTGACCAAGACCTCTGCGCCCCGGCTGCAACTCCCTTCAAATAATGCCCCAGATAAGTTTCTCCGCCATGTGCAGCCCAACGTTTTCAGGCGTCAAGGACGCCAGCCGTTACATCAGGCGGAAAAAGTGAATGTGGCGAGAAGGGTGCCAAGGAGGCCTTGCACACCTACTGCCGTCCTGATTTCCAAGGTGTTAGCTGGCGGGGTGTACCGTTTTTACATCCTTAAATGACCAGCGAATTTTGCGTCAGGTGTGAACAGCATCCAGCGCCACTCCCAACACCCAACTCCCAATTAACACCCAACACCGGCATTATCAGCAGGCTTAGCACCCGAATTTCGACCCCATGCTCTACCAATAGTGGGATAATGCGTTACCTAGTGAGGAATCAAGTCAAACCAAGCAGAAACATCCTGGGATAGAAATTGCCCCCACCCAAAACGGGACGCTCCCACACAACATTCGGCTCTTTGTTGTATTTTTTTCCTTGCATCCGGAACTCGATCATAATGGTGGGCAGTGACTTCTCCTGAGAGGTGGATACGGGGTGGTGGCATCACCCGAGGGGCGGATACGGGGCGGTGACATCACCTGTGGGGTGGATATGGGGCGGTGACATCACCCGAGGGGCGGATACAGGGTGGTGACATCACCCGAGGGGCGGATACGGGGCGGTGACATCACCCAAGGGGCGGAGCTTGGGGCGCTGTGGAGTGACCGCCACGATGATGTCATCACGGCGCCGCGTCACCACGGCTCTCCCCATCATTTAAAGGGGAGAGCCTCCCCGATTTTAAAACTTCGGCTCACTGGGCCACCAGGGAGGGTTTTGGCCGGGACAGTGGCTCTTGCACCCAAGACTGCCTGTTGGCGGCCTTGCCGAACCCGGGGGCATAATTGTCGGCCTGACCTGCCAGTCGGCCAACAAACAAAAACATGGCGGCAGCGGCAGTGCGCCCTCCCCTTTAAGGGAAGCCGTACCACTGTTGCAGAAGGCCACAGCCTCACTGGGCCACTGGGAAAAAAACAGGTCTAGGCACCGCCAGGCGGGCCGGAGATTTTCCGAGGGGAATGTCGCCGTCGGTGGGGTAGATCGGCGGTGTGCATGGTGATGACGTACTTAGCATGGATCGGCAGCAGAGAACCGGTGGGGGGGGGGGGGATCGGGGCACCACTGGGAAACCTCGGAAGGGCAATTGGGCGAGCAGCGGCCATTCCACCAAACGTCGGCGGCCTCTCCACGCTGCAGCCTGGCCGCCGATTTGCGGGTATAAGGCCTGAAGAAGAGGGGCAATTTCGGCTCCCCAATGTTTAGTTAGCTGCTCTAAACTGAGGAGGTCCAATTTGCCTTAGTTTGACTAAGCCAATGAGAGTTTACTTGGCCTCATGACATAATATTCCACACGTATGCTGATATCCAGATCTACGTCAACACCACCTTTCTCAATCCCTCCTCTGCCTCGGAGTTGTCAGTCTGATTCTCTGACATCCAGTATTAGATGGGCAGAAATTTCCTCCAATTGAATATTGGGAAGACCGAAGCCATTGTCTTCGGTCCCCGTCACAAACTCCGTTCCCCAACCACCGACTCCATCCCTCTCCCTGGTCACTGACTGAGGCTGGACCAGACTCTTCCAACCTCACCCTCCTATCTGACCCTGAGCTCAGCTACCAACCCCTTATTCTATCCATCACCAAGACCACCTTACTTCTAAATATCACCGACACCGCTACTGGCCCCTCTGCTGCTGAAACACTCATCCATGCCTTTGTCAGCTGCAGACTCGACTATTCCTATGCTCTCCTGGCCGAACTACCTTCTTTTACATTCCATAAACTTGAGCTAATCCAATACTCTGATGCCCGTATCCTAACTCCCAATTGCCGTTCACCCATCACCCCTGTTCCCTCCTCCCAGTCCGCCAACGCCTAAGTCTTAAAATTGTCATCCTTGTGTTCAAATCCCTCCATGGCCTCACCCCTCCCTATCTCTGTAATCTCCTCCAGCCCCACAACCCCCCAAGATGTCTGCACTCCTCTAATTCTGGCCTCCTGAGCATCCCTGATTATAATCACTCAACCATTGGTGGCCATGCCTTCTGTTGCCTAGGCCCCAAGCTCTGGAACTCCCTCCCTAAACCTCTTCACCTCTCTACCTCTCTTTCCTCCTTCAAGACGCTCCTTAAAACTTTCCTCTTTGACTAAGCTTTTGCTCACCTGCCCCAATGTCTCCTTCTTTGGCTCGCTGTCAACATTATTTTGTCTGATTATGCTCCTGTGCAGCGCTTGGCGATGTTTTTGCCATATTAAAGGCACTTTATAATTGAAAGTTGATCCACATCCATCATTTTCTTTCCAACATCTACTTGTGTCTTCAATATTTGTTAATACCACAGGTTGGTGAAACGGCTATAAAGAGAAACCACAAACATACCTGCTTGATACTGTGGAATATTCACTCACCACACAGTATCAGTGATCAGGCAGAGCAAAACACAATGAAATCAAATGAGATATTTTGGAACAGAATTTCTCATTTTATTACAAGAATGATATTTACATTACAGGCATATTAACTTGGAAAAAGTCATACAGACGAATTCTTGTGTATGAAGCCAGATGAACTCTGTGTTTTTCAGGTAAGACACAATTGATCAACATTTACACTATCTTTACATTCACTGTTTATGATTATCCTACCAGAGAAAGTGCAGGGGTGAAAGTAAAAAGGAAATTAGGAAAATATTGACAAGAAAAATCAAGGAAAACCCAAAGATGTTTTATAAATACATAAAGAGCAAGAGGATAACTAAAGAAAGAGTGGGGCCTATTAGAGACCAAAAAAGGTAACCTGTGTGTAGAGGCGGAAGACGTGGGTATGGGTATGGTTCTTAATAAATACTTTGCATCTGAGAGGGACGATGTGAACATTGTAGTTAAGGAGGAGGAGTGTGAAATATTAGATCAGATAAACAGTGAGAGGGGAAGTATTAAGGGGTTTAGCATCTTTGAAAGTAGATAAATCGCCAGGCCCGGATGAAATGTACCCCAGGCTGTTAAGAGAAGCAATGGAGGAAATAGCAGAGGCTCTGACCATCATTTTCCAATCCTCTCTGGCTACAGGTATGGTGCCAGAGGATTGGAGGACTGCTAATGTTATGCTTGAACTGAATAAAACATTAATTAGGCTACAGCTAGAGTACTGCGTACAGCTCTGGTCACCACATTACAGGAAAGAGGATACAGAGGAGGTTTACAAGGATGTTGCCAGGACTGGAAAATTTTAGCTATGAAGAAAGATTGGATAGGCTGGGGTTGTTTTCTTTGGAACAGAGGAGGCTGAGGGGAGACCTGATTGAAGTGTATAAAATTATGAGGGGCCTGGATAGAGTGGATAGGATGGACCTATTTCCCTTAGCAGAGGGGTCAACAACCAGGGGGCATAGATTTAAAGTAATTGGGAGGAGGTTTAGAGGGGATTTGAGGGGAAATGTCTTCACCCAGAGGGTGGTGGGGGTCTGGAACTCACTGCCTGAAAGGGTGGTAGAGGCAGAAACCCTCACCACATTTAAAAAGTACTTGGATGTGCACCTGAAGTGCTGTAACTTACAGGGCTACGGACCAAGAGCTGGAAAGTGGGCCTAACCTGGATAGCTCTTTTTCACTGACACAGACACGATGGGCTGAATGACCTCCATCTGTGTGGTAAATTTCTATGACTCTATGATTCTATCTGTCTGTACCAAACGGAAAGCCTCCAGAAACTCGTTGAAATCTATGCTGCCATCCTTGTTAAAGTCAATGCTCCGGGCCAGGTCATCAATACACTGATCATCCATATTGATGTGTAGATGGGAACTGAAGAGTTTCCAGGTCTGGCGGAATTCCTCAATGGAGAGCATTCCTGAGGGGAGAGATTGATCGGGAATTAATGGGGCACATTGGACATGCCAACCGTGTGTCTCCGCCATATTTTAACCTTAGCTTTTAAATCTCTTCTCCAGTTAGACAAAGACGCACCCTGTCCTATTGTGAACTAGCATTCCAAATGTGCTTGCCACATAACAAGATGCATGTTCCATTTAATGAGCCTCTGCAAAGGGGTCTCAATATCAGCACCGACCAGCACCACTAAACACACTTGTATACCAACACCATGTTCCCATGTTCAACAGGGATTCTGCTAACTTTGGGGAAAGATTGACAGAAACCCCGTATAGATCCATAAACAATGTTCCATGGGGGGATCGGGAGAATCCCTGAGGGAATTGAAGGCACAGATCTTTATTTTACGCGAAATGTCAAATGCTGCAGAGGGTGAGCATTAACACAGAGGTATTCTTCCTGAGATTTCTAAGTGAGGATTACAGATGCAGAAACATCAACAATGGGTTAAACGCAGCCCATTACCTCAACATTTAGTAAGAGGGAATTAAAAGGCAAAGAAAAAATCATGAGTGAAGGATGAAAAGGTATAATTGAACATTTCACTGCTCTTGCAAATAGTATCTGTGATTCGAAAAGTAAGGATGGTGTAATGTATGCACCGGTGAGGATGCTCACAGGTTTGTTGGACTGTTGAGTGGGAGTGGCTGAGCCAGTCACGTGATGGTCACAAGACTCAATAACACCCCAGCCAATTGGGTTCGGGGGATCCACGATGAGGCAGGTGGTTGTGAGCCTGGTGGATGAACTGGTAATGTGTAATGTGATTGTTAAACCTTTGCTAATAAACCAACTAGTTCTTAATAGCAATGTGCTGCTATGGATTCTTAAGCAAAGAACCCATGAAGCGAATACATTACAGATGTCAACGATCTAGTTGCCACAGCCCACACAGAGAAACCTTTGTAGCCAAGTTACCCGTTCACAGTGATGCAGATTGTAGTGGGAAGCTGCAAGTCACCATGGAAACCCGGTCCAGAACACGGCTTATTTACTAATTCTAAAGATGGAATTACAATGAAGTTGCCTATAATTAGAGTTACCTAGGCAACACATTAAGGGTTTTGTTAATATGCAAAATATTACTCATGTTGGATTTTACCTCCACAGTATTGTTACTTCCAAAGATGTTGCCTGCAAGAGTTGTGAAAGATTGAGTTCACCTTTTATTGTTATTTTTTAATTTTATGATTTTAAAATCATTCTGCAACCAGCATTGTGTGGCACATTTGTGATGCCTTTCTTGAAGATGCAATGAAGCTTTCATTTGTTTACAAATACTTCGTAATGAAGCTTGAACGTCTAAGATATACAGGGAGCAGCATTCGCCAAAGCCCCATTTGGGGACAGTAACCTAGGTCGGGGCGGGGCTTCCTGGGCCCAGGGCGGGGTGGGATTTCCTGGGCCCGGGGCGGGGCGGGATTTCCTGGGCCCGGGGTGGGGCGTTCTGGGCCCAGGTCGGGGCGGGGCTTCCTGGGCCCAGGGCGGGGCGGGATTTTCTGGGCCCGGGGTGGGGCGTTCTGGGCCCAGGTCGGGGCGGGGCTTCCTGGGCCCAGGGCGGGGCGGGATTTTCTGGGCCCGGGGCGGGGCGGGATTTCCTGGGCCCGGGGTGGGGTGGGATTTCCTAGACCCGGGGCGGGGCGGGATATCCTGGGCCCGGGGCGGGGCGGGATTTCCTGGGCCTGGGGCGGGGTGGGATTTCCTGGGCCTGGGGCGGGGCGGGATTTCCTGGGCCTGGGGCGGGGCGTCCTGGGCCCGGGGCGGGGCGGGATATCCTGGGCCCGGGGCGGGGCGGGATTTCCTGGGCCTGGGGCGGGGCGGGATTTCCTGGGCCTGGGGCGGGGCGTCCTGGGCCCGGGGCGGGGCGGGATTTCCTGGGCTCGGGTCGGAAGTCCCGCGCCGACCACGAACTTGGAGTTACCGCCACTCACAGGAAGTGGAGTGTAATGTCGGGCACTCCGCTTCCCGTTGGGGTGGGTTCGGGAGCGCTACGTGGCCTCTACGTGTAGCGCTACCGCATTTCAACACCCCTCTCCTTCCGTTAAAGGGTAGGGACATTGCGCATGTCGCAACCAGGGGAGTTGCACACCGGCTCGCTTCTTCCGGACGGTAATGCTCCGCGCCACGGTGAAATGGCCCCAAAAACCCCGTCAGGGCATTGGAGGCTGGCCACCTGCCCGGAAGAGCTCTGCCGTCATTGCCGCCCCTCCGGGCCAAAAACAGAGGCGGACAGGATCCGGAAAATCCTGCCCTTAAAAGTACCAAAATGTCGTTGCCCTGCACAGCTGAGTGAGATCATCGAGTGAGTATTAAGCTGCATGGATCAACAGCATGTTAGGATCAAGCCTTGGTAGATGCTTATCCCAGTCACCGCACCGGTGAGGAGCTCCATTTACCCTCACCCTCGGGGTCAGGGAAGGGGTAGAATTGCTCAGTCTCCCCCATCCTGTTGCTATCCACGGCCTGTGACAGAAGTGTATCTGTGTGACATGCAGGTGTGGGTAGGATAGGACAGCAGTGTCTTAACACAATCATAGACATTTACAGCACGGAAGGAGGCCATTTCGGCCCATCGTGTCTGCGCCGGCCGACCAAGAGCTACCCAGCCTAATCCCACTTTCCAGCTCTCGGTCCGTAGCCCTGTAGGTTACGATACTTCAAGTGCACATCCAAGTACTTTTTAAATGTGGTGAGGGTTTCTGCCTCTACCACCCTTTCAGGCCGTGAGTTCCAGACCCCCCACCACCCTCTGGGTGAAGAAATTTCCCCTCAAATCCCCTCTAAATCTCCTACCAATTACTTTGAATCTATGCCCCCTGGTTGTTGACCCTTCTGCTAAGGGAATTAGGTCCGTCCTATCCACTCTATCCAGGTCCCTCATAATTTTATACACCTCAATCAGGTCTCCCCACAGCCTCCTCTGTTCCAAAGAAAACAGAACCAGCCTCTCCAATCTTTCTTGGAGATTAAGCTTTCATTTCTGGAGACTTCAGGGCGATCCTGGAGGGTCTACAACCCTAGAGTTGGGGCCAGGCTTGGCTATTTTTGGAGATGATCTTTACAGTGCTAATATACATACTGGTGTAGGCTGCTACCCGACTGACAAGTTCTTTATTGTATCAGCACAATGTTATACATTGGCATTTTTCCCTCACCAGGGAACCCAATCCAAGATACTATTTAATTCCATAAATCACTGTCACATATCAGCCGATAGAAATCTTGATTCTATTTACCTGAGTGATCCTTATCAATCATTCCGAAAATGATCTCCAGATCTGCCCGATGCCTGTACATGGTTTCGATCAAGTTTGGCTGAACCTGTGTAGCAGTAAATCAGTCGGTGCAATGAAGCTTCACTCCTTTGAATATATACACTATTGGCATTGCCATTGCAGCATTCGTAAATATAGGGGAATGTTCTCGGAGAGGTCTTCGGTTTGGACAGTGATTTGCTTTTGATACTTTATGTCTGACCTTTGTAAATGTACATGCCTCAATTGCACTGTACACACTATGCTGGTGGGGCAAATGGGTGCTTACATTGCATTTGTAAATAAAAGAGCGAGCCTTCGCGACCCGACCCGTGAGGGAACAACACCGGCGGCAGCAGCCCCTCCCCCGCAGGGAGCAGCGCAAGCCGGTAAAACAGGGCGACAAAGGGGAACAGGGCGACTACATTCCACGTCACAGGAAGGCAGAGAAGTGATTGGTTGGTGAGTTTTTCTCTCTCTTTCCCTGCTTTAAATTAAGGGCCTTACATTAGGGGCCCAGATTAAAATCTAAATCTAACTAATTGAATACATTAGAGATGGCAGTACAGGCGATATGTTTCTGCTGTTACATGTGGGAGCTGGTGGACCCCAGTGAGGTCCACGGTGGCCTGCAGTAAGTGTCTGCAGCTCGAGGAACTCCGGCTCAGTGTTGTTGAACTGGACTCCGAGCTGCAGACACTACGGCACATCAGGGAGGGGGAGAGTTACCTGGACACTGTGTTCCAGGAAGCAGTCACTCCCCTTAGATTAATTAATTCAAATTTGGTCCGTGGTCAGGGACAGGAGGGTGTGACTACGAGTGAGGAAGGTATGGGGACCCAGGATGTAGTGATGGAGGAGCCTCGGCCCTTGCTCTTGTCCAACAGGTTCGAGGCTCTTACTCCCTGTGTGGGCGAGAGCAGGGACTGCAGGGAGGATGATCAAACTGACCACAGCACCGTGGTACAGGGGGCCATTCAAGTGGGGGAGTAAAAAGAAATGTTGTAGTGGTAGGGGACAGTATCATTAGGGGGATAGATACAGTTCTCTGCAGCCGAGAGCCTGAGTCTCAAAGGCTGTGTTGCCTGCCCGGTGCCAGGGTTAAGGACATCTCCTCAGGGCTGGAGAGGGAGGGGGAAGATCCAGTTGTCGTGGTCCACGTGGGTACCAACAACATAGGTAGGACAAAGAAAGAGGTTCTGCTGAGAGAGTATGAGCAGCTAGGGGCCAAATTAAAAAGCAGAACCACAAAGGTAATAATCTCTGGATTACTACCCGAGCCACGAGTAAATTTGCATAGGGTAAATAAGATCAGAGAGTTAAACACGGGGCTCAAAGACTGGTGTGGGAGAAATGGGTTTTGGTTCCTGGGACACTGGCACCAGTACTGGGGTAAGAGGCAGCTGTTCCACTGGGACGGGCTCCACTTAGACCGTGCTGGGACTAGGGTCCTGACCAATCAAATAACTCGGGCTGTAGAGAGGGCTTTAAACTAATTAGTGGGGGACCCTCACACAGCACATGTCCCATCTCCCGGAGGACCCTCACACAGCACATGTCCCACCTCCCGGAGGACCCTCACACAGCACATATCCCATCTCCCGGAGGACCCTCACACAGCACATGTCCCATCTCCCGGAGGACCCACACACAGCACATGTCCCATCTCCTGGAGGACCCTCACACAGCACATGTACCATCTCCGGAGGGGCTCACATAGCACATGTCCCATCTCCCAGAGGACCCTCACACAGCACATGTCCCATCTCCCAGAGGACCCTCACACAGCACATGTCCCATCTCCCAGAGGACCCTCACACAGCACATGTCCCATCTCCCGGAGGACCCTCACACAGCACATGTCCCATCTCCCGGAGGACCCTCACACAGCACATGTCCCATCTCCTGGAGGACCCACACACAGCACATGTCCCATCTCCCGGGAGGACCCACACACAACACATGTCCCATCTCCCGGAGGACCCTCGGGTGGATATCATCCAGCCCGGCTGCTCTATCTCTTTTCAAGTTTTTAATTCTTTCTAAAAAAATATGTTTATCTACATTAATGTTACTGATAAAACTAGTATTATTAAGTTCTAATATTCGAGCATCATCTTCCAAGGGTGAAGATTGATGCAAATTGCTCATTTAATATTTCTGCCGTACGAAGTGATGTTGGAAAGGCTTTGGGGAGTCAGGAGGTGAGACACTCGCCGCTGAATACCCAACCTCTGACCCGCTCTTGTTGCCACAGTATTTATGTGGCTGGTCCAGTTAAGTTTCTGGTCAATGGTGACCCCCAGGATGTTGACGGTGGGGGATACAGCGATGGTAATACCGTTTAATGTCAAGGGGAGGTGATTCGACTCGATGGTGCACTTTGCAAAAGCAAGATTGAAATGTCGTACAGCTATTGCAGTGTCAGATTCCCAGGAGACTATTATTGATCTGTATGTTTTACCTCTTTCATGGGCTGCTCAATCTGAAGATCTTCAAAGCTGGAAAGATATTCCACACTACCGTCAGCGGTGACCCGTACCAGTCTCGGGCGCAGGGTTCTCCAGGGGAGGTGTAAATGCAGCACAGATTCCACTGCTGAGGCCCACTGGCTGGTCGTAATCCTCCCTGCAAATGCATGTGGGCAAGAAAAGAAATCTTAGACTGCCTTTAAAGCAATATTTTATTGTTACGTTTTGACCTGTCTGCAGTCTTTGACATGGTTGACCACGCCATCCTCCTCCAATGCCTCTCATCTCTTGTCCAGCTGGGTGGGACTGCACTCGCCTGGTTCCATTCTTATCTATTTAATCATAGCCAGAGAATCACCTGCAATGGCTTCTCTTCCCAACCCCGCATTGTTACCTCTGGTGTCCCTCAAGGGTCTGACCTTAGCCCCAATATTCCCTGTACGTTTCTATTTGGGTGCGTGGCCCCTTTAATGGACTGGGCAGCCCCTTTAACGGCTGCGCTGCCCCTTTAACCGACTGGACTGCCCCTTTAACGGGCTGGACCGCACATTCAATATTCCACACATGCACGTTTTTTTTCAATTTGAAAGCGAGTGAGTCGGCTGAACGGGAACCCCAGCGTGGGACGCCTTCTGACATTGTACTACGCTAAAGGCACGATATAATTGCAAGTTGTCGTTGTTAGTGGTAACCAATGTGCTTATTTAAAAATAAACATTCATTAAGAGCTTAAGGCTGATCTATTGGAGAATATTTGAGCCAGAGCTTAGAATGAAAGGATTTAGAATCCTTTCTGTAGAATGATGGAGCTTCATGTGAGCAGGAAGAGCCCAATAAAATCCCGCATAGTTTCCAAGCCCAGGCTATCGGCTGTGCAGAATCAGGGTGGGAGGTGGGAGGTGTGGGGTGGAGGGGGTAACCTGGAGAAGGGTGGAAGCAGTTCCTAGTTATTATTAATGTTTCTAGTTACACGATCAGCAGCAGCCTATCATTGGTGGAACAGCGATGGAAGGCCCAGCTCTGGGCGCGTCAACATATGGTAATCTGCTCACCATAACAGGGCTGGATTTTCGGCTTTGCTGATTTTGGGGCGGTAATGGCGGCGGGGCGGTAAAGTTAGCGCCCGGGAACAGTTTGCGCCTCAGTCAGTAACATTGGGCAGCTAGGCCCAGAGTGTGGGGCGGAGCACTAAGGGAGGCGTTGTACACCTCTCTCGGGGTGTTAGATGGAAAACTCGCGAGCTAAAGAGCTGGGCAGCGAACGCTCCCAGAGATGCCTCGGGAGGGGAGGGGGAAACTTGAGAAAACCCCACAAAAACATTCCCAATACATTGCCCACACCATCACAATATAAATCGCAAAGAAATTAAAAGAAAAAACAGTCACATTTACCGTAGGAGTCCATTACTGACCTCTCTGCTGTCGGTATTGTTGGACCGCCCGATTTCCCAGGCGGTCACTGCGCGGCGCGCTGTGGGGCGGGCAGGAGTCCAAACTCGCACCGGTGTCGCAACCGGGGGCATTACACACCGGCTCACCTCTTCCGGGCGGTGCTACTCCACACCGTGGCTAAACTGGACCCCAGGATCGCCGTGGGGCGCTGGAGGCTGACTACCCGCTCAGAACACTTCACCGCCACCATTGCCGCCGCTCCGGGGCAAATAACGGAGCGCAAAGGACCGGAAAATCCACCCCTAGCTGCCCGTCAGAAAGCAACTAACAAGGCACTCAGCTCATCTCTATCATTACAATGTTTGACATTTTTATAAATTAATTCCTGGGATGTGGGCATCGCTGGCCAGGCCAGCATTTATTGCCCATCCCTAATTGCCCCTTGAGAAGGTGGTGGTGAGCCACCTTCTTGAACCGCTGCAGTCCGTGTGGTGAAGGTGCTCCCACAGTGCTGTTAGGGAGGGAGTTCCGGGATTCTGACCCAGTGACGATGAAGGAACGGCTGATATAATTCCAAGTCAGGATGGTGTGTGACTTGGAGGGGAACGTGGAGGTGGTGGTGTTCCCATGCGCCTGCTGACCTTGTTCTTCTAGGTGGCAGAGATCGCGGGTTTGGGAGGTGCTGCCGAAGAAGCCTTGGTGAGTTGCTGCAGTGCATCTTGTAGACGGTACACACTGCAGCCACGGTGCGCCGGTGGTGGAGGGAGTGAGTGTTTAAGGTGATGGATGGGGTGTCAATCAAGCGGACTGCTTTGTCCTGAATGGTGTCGAGCTCCTTGAGTGTTGTTGGAGCTGCCCTTATCCAGGCAAGTGGAGAGTGTTCCATCACACTCTTGACTTGTGCCTTGTAGATGGTGGAAAGGCTTTGGGGAGTCAGGAGGTGAGACACTCGCCGCAGAATACCCAGCCTCTGACCCGCTCTTGTTGCCACAGTATTTATGGGGCTGGTCTAGTTAAGTTTCTGGTCAATGCTGATCACCAGGATGTTGATGGACGATTCACTGATGGTAACACCATTGCATGGAAAGGGGCGGTGGTTAGACTCTCGCTTGTTGAAGATAGTCATTGCCTGGCACTTGTGTGGCGCGAATGTTACTTGCCACTTATCAGCCCAAGCCTGAATGTTGTCCAGGTCTTGCTGTATGTGGGCATGGACTGCTCCATTATCTGAGGAGTTGCGAATGGAACTGAACACTGTGCAGTCATCAGCGAACATCCCCACTACTGACCTTCTGATGGAGGGAAGGTTATTAATGAAGCAGCTGAAGATAGTTGGGCCTAGGACACTGCCCTGAGGAACTCCTGCAGCAATGGTGGAACGATTATAATCAGGGATGCTCAGAAGGGCAGAATTAGAGGAGTGCAGATATCTCGGGGGGTTGTGAGGCTGAAGGAGATTAGAGAGATAGGGAGGGGCGAGGGGCCATGAAGGAATTTGAAAACAAGGATGAGAATTTTGAAATCAAGGCATTGCTAACTGGAAGCCAATGTAGGTCAGCGAGCACATGGGTGATGGGTGAGCGGGACTTGGTCCAAGTTAGGACACAGGCAGCCGAGTTTTGGATCACCTCTAGTTTATGTAAGTTGTGTATCTATATACCCTGTACACTTAATGTACAGTTACATAAGACCGTTGAATGTATCTTCATACTGTATACTATATGTCTGTACCACCAGAGGGTGCAACTGATGGAGATCTAGAGGTCACCGGCACACTGCAGGTAACCAGGTATAAAAGGGAGCTCACTTTGCTGTATCCACATTCAAGAGTTATAATATAAAAGACTAAGGTCACAACATTTCAAGTGCAATACCATACCTCGTGGAGTCATAGAAACATAGAAAATACATGCAGGAGCAGGCCATTCAGCCCTTCGAGCCTTCACCGCCATTCAATATGATCATGGCTGATCATGCAACTTCAGTACCACCTTCTCTCCATACCCCCGATCCCCTTAGCCATAAGGGCCACATCTAACTCACTCTAGAATACATCCAATGAACTGGACTCAACAACTTTCTGTGGTAGAGAATTCCACAGGTTCACCACTCTCTGGGTGAAAAAGGCCCTGTACTACTGCAGTAAGACCTCCCTACTCCTATACTCAAATCCTCTCACTATGATCTTTAAATGTCTGCCATTGCCTATCCACTGTCAACCCTTTAAGTATCTTTTGCCGGTCTATCCTAGCCAAATCATGTCTCATAACATCGAAGTTTCCTTTCTTTAAGTTCAGGACCCTAGTCTCTGAATTAACTATGTCGCTCTCCATCTTAATGAAAAATTCTACCATATTATGGTCACTCTTCCCCAAGGGGCCCCACACGACCAGATTGCTAATTAATCCTCTCTCGTTACACAAGACCCAGTCTAGGATGGCCTGCTCTCTAGTTGGTTCCTCGACATATTGGTCTAGAAAACCATCCCTTATACATTCCAGAAAATCCTCCTCCACAGTATTGCTACCAGTTTGGTTAGCCCAATCAATATGTAGGCTAAAGTCACCCATGATAACTGCTGTACCCTTATTGCACACATCCCTAATTTCCTGTTTGATGCCATCCCCAACTTCCCTACTACTCTTTGGTGGTCTGTACACAACTCCCACTAACGTTTTCTGCCCTTTGGTGTTTCGCAGAGCTACCCATATCTACATCCTTCCACGTCCTTCCTTACTATTGTGTTAATCTTCTCTTTAACCAGTAATGCTACCCCACCTCCTTTTCCTTCCTGTCTGTCCTTCCTGAATATTGAATACCCCTGGATGTTGAGTTCCCAGCCTTGGTTACCCTGGAGCCATGTCTCTGTCATCCCAATTACATCATATCTGTTAACAGCTATCTGCGCAGTTAATTCATCCACCTTATTCCGAATGCTCTTCGCATTGAGACTCAGAGCCTTCAGGCTTGTTTTTTTGAAACACTCTTTGTCCTTTTCGAATTATGTTGTCATTACTAGAGTGCTTGTAGACACAACAATTTAGGGTAGAATGTGGGAGGCCTCCCAGGAGAGCATTGGATTAGTCAAGTCTAGAGGTAACAAAGGCATAGATGAGGGCTTCAGCAGCAGATGAGCTGAGGCAGAGGCGGAGATGGGCGATGTTACGGAGGTGGCAATAGGTGGTCTAGTTATGCCACAGATATGTGTCCGGAAGCTCATTTCAGGATCAAATATGACATCAAGGTTGCGAACAGTCTGGTTCAGCCTCAGGCAGGAGTTGGAGAGAGGGATGGAATCAGTGGCTGGGGAACGCAGTTTGTGGCGGGGACCGAAAACAATGGCTTAAAGGTGGCAGAATAAGTTTCTGCTGGGCCTTACAGTTTCTTTGGTAGGAGAATGTAGCTTTGAAGAATTCTGGGCCCCACACTTTATGAAGGATGTCAAGGCCTTGGAGAGGGTGCAGGGGAGAGTTACTGGTTGAGGGAGTTCAGTGAAGTGGACAGAATGGAGAAGCTGGAATTATTCTCCTTAGAGCAGGGAAGGTTAAGGAGAGATTTAACAGGTGTTCAAAGTTTTGATGGAGTAGATCGGGAGAAACTGTGTCCACTGGCAGCGGGGGTCGGTAACCAGAGGGCATGAGTTTAAGGTGATGGGCAAAAAATCCACCGGGGAGATGAGGAAATTATTTTTACGCAGCAAGTTGTGATTTGGAACGCACTGTCTGAAAGGGCGGTGGGAGCAGATTCAATGGTAACTTTCAAAAAGGAAGTGGATAAATACTTGAAGGAATAATATTTGCAGAGCTACGGGGGAAAGAGTGGGGGGGTGGAGGGGGGGTGGGACTAATTGGAGAGCTCTTTCAAAGAGCCGGCACAGGCACGATGGGCCGAATGGCTTCCTTCTATGCTGTATCATTCTATAATTCTATGATTCTATCAGAATGTTTATGCCCCAGAATAAGCCCCCATTGGGACGGTTGTTTAGAATAGAATTCAGACCCTGATCCAAACAACAATATTCACACTTCGAGAAGTGCTATCGGGCGTCCTGCCAGTTAACGGCGCTTCTGTAAATACAAATTCTTTCTGTAGAGGGGAGAAGGTTACAGGGTAAACTTATTATGGTGTTTAAAATATCGAATTGAAAATATCAGGTGAAGCCAGAATATTAATTTAAAATTAGTTGAGGCAGCAGAATGAGATATACACTTAAATTAGTGAAAAGTATAATTTGAAACAGATGTTAAGAAAATCACCTAGGTAGATCAATGTTTGAAATATTCTACCAAGTAAAGTAGTGGAATGTAGGAGTTTAGCGGATTTCAAGGCGTAGCGGGATGCTTGTCTGGGAGAGCTGGATATTACAAAGGGATATATCAATGTATACTTCCCACCAGCACCATCCAATCAGATTATACAATGGCAACCTGAAATATATATGGGATATACTGTGTCAGAACATGTGCAAAGGTGCCCTTTCACACAATGTATGGGTGAATGTACACTTCTCAGAATCAATAAAAACAATGCAGATTCAAATAAAAATAATAGCCCAATGGGCCAAATGGCCTCGTTCCTTTTTATGTTTTTACCTGTGTAATCCTGGTCATGTTGTTTGAAGGCAGCAATGACTTCAGATTTATGTGCGTACAGCTTTTCACGCAAGGACTTCAGAGCAGATGCTTCAACCACACTCACTCTTGACATGAAAAAAAAGCAGAATCAAGATATAAAGGGCGCAATTGTTTCAAAGGTTAAATATAGACGTGAATTTTAAGGCTGCACAAATCTTAAGTTTATAAAAGCCAGAACCATTGAAAGTGACTGCCAGTTGACTTTAAATTTCACTTCAGAGACTTGAGCACAAAAATCTAGCCTGACACTCCCAGTGCAGTGCTGAGTGAGCACTGTCAGAGGTGCTGTCTTTCAGATGAGACGTTAAACCGAGGCCCCGTCTGCTCTCTCAGGTGGGCGTAAAAGATCCCATGGCACTATTTCGCAGAAGAGCAGGGGAGTTATTCCTGGTGTGCTGGCCAATATTTATCCCTCAATCAATATAACAAAAACAGATGATCTGGTCATTATCACATTGCTGTTTGTGGGAGCTTGCTGTGCGCAAGCTGGCAGCCACGTTTCCCACATTACAACAGTGACTACACTCTAAAAGTACTTCATTGGCTGTAATGCGGTTTGAGACATCCGGTGGTCGTGAAAGGCACTAAAAAACGCAAGTCAGTCTTTCTTTCTTTAAATTTAACTTGCGGAGTTGTCCACACCTGCCAGTGAATAATACTCCAAATGAAACCGAGCCATTCATCGTCATAGGCAGTCCCTCGGAATCAAGGAAGACTTGCTTCCACTCTAAAAGTGAATTCTCAGGTGACTGAACAGTCCAATATGGGAATTACAGTCTCTGTCACAGGTGGGACAGACAGTGGTTGGAGGAAAGGGCGGGTGGGGAGTCTGGTTTGCCGCACGCTCCTTCCGCTGCCTGCGCTTGGTTTCTGCATGCCTCCTTGAAAAAGTGCGACATCCCCACCGACACCTGGGAATCCCTGGCCAAAGACCGCCCTAAGTGGAGGAAGTGCATCAGGGAGGGCGCTGAGCACCTTGAGTCTCGTCGCCGAGAGCATACAGAAATCAAGCGCAGGCAGCGGAAGGAGCGTGCGGCAAACCAGTCCCACCCACCCCTTCCCTCAACCACTGTCTGTCCCACCTGTGACAGAGACTGTAATTCCTGTATTAGCCTGTTCAGTCACCTGAGAACTCACTTTTAGAGTGGAAGCAAGCCTTCCCCGATTTCAAGGGACTGCCTATGATGAAGATGATGATGCTCTCACCGTTGAGACTCGAGGTGCTCAGCACCCTCCCGGATGCATTTCCTCCACTTAGGGCGGTCTTTGGCCAGGGACTCCCAGGTGACAGTGGGGATGTTGCACTTTATCAGGGAGGCTTTGAGGGTTTCCTCTGCCCACCTGTGGCTCGCTTGCAGTGAAGGAGTTCCGAGTAGAGCGCTTGCTCTGGGAGCAACAACAAATTTTGTGTTTACTTTGCACGCCTTGTAAAATCATTTCTAAGAATGCTTTACAGGTGGGAGAGGAGAATACCAGACAGGGTGCAGGAAAGATTAGAGCGAGGCCAAGGGCTTTCAGTACTGTAAAAGTGGTAAGATTTTTGGATGCTTTTGAAGAAATGGAGAGACGTATCAAGGCACAATGGTTTGGGGTAGTGTTCCAAAGTGCAGGGTTGCATTGACTGAACAATGAGTGGAGTGAGAGAGACCGGGAGTGAGCGGTAACCTGGCAGGAAAGGAGTGGGCGATGTGCACTGGGATCTGTGGCAAGGAGGTTGCTGATATACGGTGGGCCAAAGCTATGGAGGAATAGGGAAAGAGGGTGAGGACATTGATACATGGGCCAGTGGAGTCTGGATTTCGCACGAACAGGGGTGTCAGTTATTGGGGTTATTGCATGGGGAGGATTTGATTCAGAGAGTCCTGAATTCACATAAAAAACCCTTCCCAGTCATTTCACCTCAACTACTGAGAAGGACAAGAGCAGCAATATCATGGCAACACAATCACCTCCAAGTCACACACCATCCTGACTTAGGCGTCTAATGATGTTCCTTCATTATTGCTGGGTCAGAATCCTGGAACTCCCTCCCGAACAGCACTGTGGGAGCACCTTCACCATACACACTGCAGTGGTTCAAGGAGATGGTCCAACACCACCTGCTCTATTAAGAAGGCATGAGTAGATAGAGAGAAACGCTTCCCACTGGCAGAAGGGTCAGGAACCAGAGGTCATAGATTTAAGGTGATTGGCAAAAGAACCAAAGGCGCATGAGAAAAACTTTTTTACGCAGTGAGTGGTTAGGATCTGGAATGCACTGCCTGAAAGAGTGGTGGAGGCAGACTCAATCACTGCTTTCAAAGAGAGTTGGACAAGTACCTTAGAGAATTTTTTTTTTTTTTTTTTTTACAGGGCTACGGGGAAAGGGCGGGGGAGTGAGACTAGCTGAAGTGTTCTTGCAGAGAGCCGGCATGGGCTCGACGGGCTGAATGGGTTCCTTCTGTGTTTAAGCATTCTATAATTCTAAGGAGCATAGGAACAGGAGTAGGCCATTCTGTCCCTCAAGCCTATTATAGTTCTCTCAGGCACGATGGGCTGAATGGCTTCCTTCTGTGCTGTAAGATTCTTTGATTCTATGTAGCTGCATGCTCAGCCAGCAAATTAATTGTTTAAATCATGGTGTGCACGGGTTTCATTACTGCAGCCATTCACACCTTCTTAAGATACACTGCTTTGAGTACTGTTGAGGGGGATGACTCATCAGGGGAGGGCAGCAGCAGCCAAGTTCATGGCACCGTGGCTGGCTCTGTTGCACAGGAGGGCAGGAAAAAGAGTGGGAGAGCGATAGTGATAGGGGATTCAATTGTAAGGGGAATAGATAGGCGTTTCTGCGGCCGCAACCGAGACTCCAGGATGGTATGTTGTCTCCCTGGTGCAAGGGTCAAGGATGTCTCTGAGCGGGTGCAGGACATTCTAAAAAGGGAGGGAGAACAGCCAGTTGTCGTGGTGCACATTGGTACCAACGACATAGGTAAAAAAAAAAAAGGGATGAGGTCCTACGAAACGAATTTAAGGAGCTAGGAGCTAAATTAAAAAGTAGGACCTCAAAAGTAGTAATCTCGGGATTGCTACCAATGCCACGTGCTAGTCAGAGTAGGAATCGCAGGATAGCGCAGATGAATACATGGCTTGAGCAATGGTGCAGCAGGGATGGATTCAAATTCCTGGGGCATTGGAACCGGTTCTGGGGGAGGTGGAACCAGTTCAAACCGGACGTTCTGCACCTGGGCAGGACCGGAACCAATGTCCTAGGGGGAGTGTTTGCTCGTGCTGTTGGGGAGGAGTTAAACTAATATGGCAGGGGGATGGGAACCAATGCAGGGAGACAGAGGGAAACAAAAAGGAGACAAAAGCAAAAGACAGAAAGGAGATGAGGAAAAGTGGAGGGCAGAGAAACCCAAGACAAAAAACAAAAAGGGCCACTGTACAGCAAAATTCTAAAAGGACAAAGGGTGTTAAAAAAACAAGCCTGAAGGCTTTGTGTCTTAATGCAAGGAGTATCCGTAATAAGGTGGATGAATTAACTGTGCAAATAGATGTTAACAAATATGATGTGATTGGGACTACGGAGACGTGGCTCCAGGATGATCAGGGCTGGGAACTCAACATCCAGGGGTATTCAACATTCAGGAAGGATAGAATAAAAGGAAAAGGAGGTGGGGTAGCATTGCTGGTTAAAGAGGAGATTAATGCAATAGTTAGAATGGACATTAGCTTGGATGATGTGGAATCTATATGGGTAGAGCTGCAGAACACAAAAGGACAAAAAACAGACCTCCAAATAGTAGTAGTGATGTTGGGGAGGGCATCAAACAGGAAATTAGGGGTGCATGCAATAAGGGTGCAGCAGTTATAATGGGTGACTTTAATATGCACATAGATTGGGCTAACCAAACTGGAAGCAATACGGCGGAGGAGGATTTCCTGGAGTGCATAAGGGATGGCTTTCTAGACCAATATGTCAAAGAACCAACTAGGGGGGAGGCCATCTTAGACTGGGTGTTGTGTAATGAGAGAGGATTAATTAGCCATCCCGTTGTGCGAGGCCCCTTGGGGAAGAGTGACCATAATATGGTGGAATTCTGCATTAGGATGGAGAATGAAACAGTTAATTCAGAGACCATGGTCCAGAACTTAAAGAAGAGTAACTTTGAAGGTATGAGGCGTGAATTGGCTAGGATTGATTGGCAAATAATACTTAAGGGGTTGACTGTGGATGGGCAATGGCAGACATTTAGAGACCGCATGGATGAACTACAACAATTGTACATTCCTGTCTGGCGTAAAAATAAAAAAGGGAAGGTGGCTCAACCGTGGCTATCAAGGGAAATCAGGGATAGGATTAAAGCCAAGGAAGTGGCATACAAATTGGCCAGAAATAGCAGTGAACCCGGAGACTGGGAGAAATTTAGAACTCAGCAGAGGAGGACAAAGGGTTTGATTAGGGCAGGGAAAATGGAGTATGAGAAGAAGCTTGCAGGGAACATTAAGACGGATTGCAAAAGTTTCTATAGATATGTAAACAGAGAAAAAGGTTAGTAAAGACAAACGTAGGTCCCCTGCAGTCAGAATCAGGGGAAGTGATAACGGGGAACAAAGAAATGGCGGACCAATTGAACAAGTACTTTGGTTCGGTATTCACTAAGGAGGACACTAACAACCTTCCGGATATAAGAGGGGTCAGAGGGTCTAGTAAGGAGGAGGAACTGAGGGAAATCCTTATTAGTCAGGAAATTGTGTTGGGGAAATTAATGGGATTGAAGGCCGATAAATCCCCAGGGCCTGATGGACTGCATCCCAGAGTACTGAAGGAGGTGGCCTTGGAAATAGCGGATGCATTGACAGTCATTTTCCAACATTCCATTGACTCTGGATCAGTTCCTATCGAGTGGAGGGTAGCCAATGTAACCCCACTTTTTAAAAAAGGAGGGAGAGAGAAAACAGGGAATTATAGACCGGTCAGCCTGACATCGGTAGTGGTTAAGATGATGGAATCAATTATTAAGGATGTCATAGCAGCGCATTTGGAAAGAGGTGACATGATAGGTCCAAGTCAGCATGGATTTGTGAAAGGGAAATCATGCTTGACAAATCTTCTAGAAATTTTTGAGGATGTTTCCAGTAGAGTGGACAAGGGAGAACCAGTTGATGTGGTATATTTGGACTTTCAGAAGGCTTTCGACAAGGTCCTACACAAGAGATTAATGTGCAAAGTTAAAGCACATGGGATTGGGGGTAGTGTGCTGACATGGATTGAGAACTGGTTGTCAGACAGGAAGCAAAGAGTAGGAGTAAATGGATACTTTTCAGAAATGGCAGGCGGTGACTAGTGGGGTACCGCAAGGTTCTGTGCTGGGGCCCCAGCTGTTTACACTGTTCATTAATGATTTAGACGAGGGGATTAAATGTAGTATCTCCAAATTTGCGGATGACACTAAGTTAGGTGGCAGTGTGAGCTGCGAGGAGGATGCTATGAGGCTGCAGAGCAACTTGGATTAGTTAGGTGAGTGGGCAAATGCATGGCAGATGAAGTATAATGTGGATAAATGTGAGGTTATCCACTTTGGTGGTAAAAACAGAGAGATAGACTATTATCTGAATGGTGACAGATTAGGAAAAGGGGAGGTGCAACGAGACCTGGGTGTCATGGTACATCAGTCATTGAAGGTTGGCATGCAAGTACAGCAGGCGGTTAAGAAAGCAAATGGCATGTTGGCCTTCATAGCGAGGGGATTTGAGTACAGGGGCAGGGAGGTGTTGCTACAGTTGTACAGGGCATTGGTGAGGCCACACCTGGAGTATTGTGTACAGTTTTGGTCTCCTAACCTAAGAAAGGACATTCTTGCTATTGAGGGAGTGCAGAAAAGGTTCACCAGACTGATTCCCGGGATGGCGGGACTGACCTATCAAGAAAGACTGGATCAACTGAGCTTGAATTCACTGGAGTTCAGAAGAATGAGAGGGGACCTCATAAAAACGTTTAAAATTCTGATGGGTTTCGACAGGTTAGATGCAGGAAGAATGTTCCCAATGTTGGGGAAGTCCAGAACCAGGGGTCACAGTCTAAGGATAAGGGGTAAGCCATTTAGGACCGAGATGAGGAGGAACTTCTTCACCCAGAGTGGTGAACCTGTGGAATTCTCTACCACAGAAAGTTGTTGAGGCCAATTCACTAAATATATTCAAAAAGGAGTTAGATGTAGTCCTTACTACTAGGGGGATCAAGGGGTATGGTGAGAAAGCAGGAATGGGGTACTGAAGTTGCATGTTCAGCCATGAACTCATTGAATGGCGGTGCAGGCTAAAGGGCCGAATGGCCTACTCCTGCACCTATTTTCTATGTTTCTATGATGCACGCTATTTATCATCTACAGGTGTTAGTCAAGAGTGCTGCAATTGATCTCAGACTAAGCAGGATCTGTGGGTAACCAGCTGGCCTGGCCCTGCCCCTCTATGTGCTGGTTCTGGAGCAGGAGAGACAGAATCAGCAGAGGACTACAGCGTAGGCTGACCTTGGTCTCCAAGATGATTGCAAGCTGTTGTT
This sequence comes from Pristiophorus japonicus, assembly GCF_044704955.1. Taxonomy (NCBI): domain Eukaryota; kingdom Metazoa; phylum Chordata; class Chondrichthyes; family Pristiophoridae; genus Pristiophorus; species Pristiophorus japonicus. The sequence continues at coordinate 153,175,225 of NC_091987.1, read as the reverse complement.
CCTTACACCACCCTACATGCGATGGGTCACTGTCACAGAACAGGTGGAAAGCACCTACGTGGGTCTGAACATACAATGTGCAAGAACCTCGGTGCATGCTTGATTTTGGCTCCTTGCTTTATTTCATGGACCACAGACTAAATTGCTGCCTTGCTGGTAATGCAAGTTGCAGAGATAAAATATAAATATGCTTGGACACTGAAACAGGTGCTTGAGTGCTGTGCATTCTCCCTCTCTGATGCCCTACCAAGCTTACAGGGAAGATCTTTTAAGGTTCACTATAAGGCAACATTGTACTGTGTGCTGTTTTGATTTCCTTACCTAAGGAAGAAACATAGAAACATAGAAAATATGTGCAGGAGTAGGCCATTCGGCCCTTCGAGCCTGCACCACCATTTAATATGATCATGGCTGATCATTCGCCTCAGTACCCCTTTCCTGCTTTTTCTCCATACCCCTTGATCCCTTTAGCCATAAGGGCCACATCTAATTCCCTTTTGAATATATCTAACGAACTGGCCTCAACATTCTGTGGTAGAGAATTCCACAGGTTCACAATTCTCTGAGTGAAGAAGTTTCTCCTCATCTCGGTCCTAAATGGCTTACCCCTTATCCTTAGACTGTGACCCCTGGTTCTGGACTTCCCCAACATCGGGAACATTCTTCCTGCATCTAACCTGTCTAAATCCATCAGAATTTTATATGTTTCTATGAGATCCCCTCTCATGTACATGGCTTCGAGGAGATGCAACAAAGGCTCACTTGACTGATTCCTGGGATGTGAGGGCTGTCCCTATGAGGAGAGATTGAACAGCTTGGGCCTATGCTGTCTGAGGTTCAGAAGAATGAGAGGTGATCTCATTGAAATGTATAAAAGTCTTAGCATCTATCCGGTTAAGCCCTCTGAGAGGCTGTTTCCCCTGTCTGGGGAGTCCAGAACACAGGGTCACAGTCTCAGGATGCTGGGAGCAGATTCGATAGTTACTTTCAAAAGGGAATTTCAGACTGATTTGAGGAGAAACTTCTTCACTCGGAGGGTGGTGAATCTTTGGGATTCTCTACCCCAGAGGGCTGTGGAGGCTCAGTCGATGAGTTTATTCAAGGCAGAGATCGATAGATTTTTGGATGTTAAGGGAATCAAGGGATATGTGGCCAGTGCAGGAAAGTGGAGTTGAGGTCGAAGATCAGCCATGATCTCATTGAATGGCGGAGCAGGCTCGAGGGGCCAAATGGCCGGCTCCTGCTCCTAATTCTTATGTTCTCGTGCTCTTATGACAGAAAGTGCCACCTTCCCGAAAACAACAAGTTACTTTTTCACTTGCTCCCATGATCTGGTCACTGATGTGACAATATTCACACTGCTTTTACCTCCATCCAGGATACTCCCACATTACTCCCCAGAGAGAGATTTCCCCTTGCACCCTTCGATCAGTGCCTGCTGTAGCAGCACTTCCAAAGCCGCATGCTCAGTGTGCCGTCTGTTGTCCTGATCTCCCCTCAGCCATTCTTGCCCCTCTGCAGCCCCACAGCTTTGGGGTGACCATAGAAGCACAGAGTCTTACAGTGCAGAAGGAGGCCATTCAGCCCATCTTTGAAAGAGCTAACCAATTAGTCCCCATCCCATGCCCGTTCCCCAGAGCCTTGTGACTAGTTCCCGTTCAAGTATTTATCCAACTCCCTATTGAAAGTAACGACTGAGTCTGCTCCCACCGTCCTTTCAGGCAGCGCGTTCCCGATCACAACACGCCACGTTAAAAATATTCTCCGCATCTTGCCTCTGGTCTTTTGCAATTACCTTAAATCTGTGTTTAAGGCTGCAGGCCGCAGATAAGCCGCCTGTAATGTATTTGTTTCAAGGGTTCTTTACTTAAGAATTCATAGCAACACATTGCTATTAAGAACTAGTTGGTTTATTAGCAAAGGTTTAACAATCACACTACACATTACCAGTTCATCCACCAGACTCACAACCACCTGTCACATCGTGGATCCCCTGAACCCAACTGGCTGGGGTTTTATTGAGTCTTGTGAACATCACGTAACTGGCTCAGCCACTCCAAACTCAACAGCTCCACAAACCTGAGCGCATACTCGCCCGGGCACACATTACACCACGATGCTTCATATTCTGGATAGTAGCAGAATTGTGATTAGAACATAAGAAATAGGAGCAGGAGTAGGCCATATGGCCCCTTGAGCTTGCTCCACCATTCAATACGATCCTGGCTGTTCATCGACCTCAACTCCACTTTCCCGCCCGATCCCTACATCTCTTGATTTCCCTAGAGTCCAAAAATCTATCGATCTCAGCCTTGAATATATTCAGAGACTCAGCATCCACAGCCCTCTGAGGTAGAGAATTCCAAATATTCACTACCCTCTGAGTGAAGAAATTCCTCCTCATCTCAGTCCTAAATGGCCGACCCCTTATCCTGAGACTGTGTCCCCTGGTTCAAGACTCCCTAACCAGGGGAAACAACCTCTCAGCATCTACCCTGTCAATCCCCCTCAGAATCTTGTGTGTTTCAATGAGATCACCTCTCATTCTTCTAAACTCCAGAGAGTATAGGCCCATTCTATACAATCTCTCATCATAGGACAGCCCTCTGATCTCAGGAACCAACCAACCTCCATTGCAGCGCTGTGATGTTTGGTGACGGAGTGACCTCGTGCTGTAATGTGTTGTCACCCTGTAGCACTGTAGGTGCATGTAGACAATAAGCAGCGTACCTGCTGCCACAGAGCCCCATTATTGCTCAATGTATTTATAATGTTACTCCATATGTTCCCGATGTTGGGGAAGTCCAGAACCAGGGGTCACAGTCTAAAGATAAGGGGTAAGCCAGAAAGGACCGAGATGAGGAGAAACTTTTTCACCCAGAGAGTGGTGAACCTGTGGAATTCTCTACCGTAGAAAGTTGTTGAGGCCAGTTCGTTATGTCATGTATCTTACATTATCATATATATATAACTGTATCCTAACATGCTATACAGGACTGTAATCAGATATGACCTGTAATCACCAGCATACCTTACCACCAGGGGTGCACTTGCAAGAGACAGGTATATAAGGACAGGTCCCAGGCAAGTGCAGCATTCCAGAGCTGTGAAATAAAGGTGCAGGTCCAGAGTGACCTTGACTTCACTACATGCCTCGTGTGAATCTGTACTGAGGGGACAGGACTTTACAGTGGCGACGAGTTACGGGATTACAGAATCCACAGAATGGCGAACAACGGATCAGATGAAAAGTACAATGCGGGAGACAATTGGAAGGACTTTATAGAAAGGCTCCAGCAAAGCTTTGTAACCAAAGACTGGTTAGGCAACGATAAGGCAGACAAGAGAAGAGCCCATCTCTTGACCAGCTGTGGCTCGAAAACATACGCTTTAATGAAGGATCTGTTGGCACCCGAGAAACCAGCAAGCAAGTCGTTTGAAGAATTGAGCACACTGGTAAGAGACCACCTGAAGCCAGCGAGCAGCCTACACATGGCCAGACACAGGTTCTACAACTACAGATGCTGTGTGGGCCAGAGCATACCCGACTTCGTGGCGGAACTTCTGAGGTTGGCTAGTTTATGTGAGTTCTCCGATGAACTGAGGAGAGAATTGCTGAGAGACTTTTTCATTGAAGGAATAGGCCACGAAGGCATATTCCAAAAGCTCATAGAGACCAAGAACCTGACCTTAGAGGCAGCAGCACTGGTTGCACAGACATTCTTGGTAGGGGAAGAAGAAACGAGGTTGATTTACAATGAAGGTATGACAACTGACGAAATATTGGAACAAGAAGTTCACAGCACTAAACAAGCTGCTACCCCCACACACAGACAAAACTGACAAAGCAGGCAGAAGCCATCAAGGGCCACAGGAATGGCCGTTCACACCTCATAAACCCACAATACGAGCAATCAACGACAAACTGAGAGAAGCTCAAGAGAGATCAGCCAGACGCAGCTCATTCTTTGGGAACGCTTTGAACAATGGAACAGGTCTGTGCTGGAGGTGTGGGGGTGGGCACTCGTCAAGGGGATGTCGATTTCAGCAGGCTGTTTGCAGAAATTGTGAAAATACATGGTATTTGGCCCGCATGTGCAAAAAAACGGTAGCTCGGCTGGTATACGAATCGGATGGGTCGGAAAGCAGACCAGAAGATGGTGGGGACAGTACCCGGGACACCGATGTACAGCGGGTCAACACGATCAATGGCCACTGCTCCTATAACAGGACACCTCCTATAATGATGAGGGTCCTACTCAACGGGATATCTGTCAACATGGAGCTGGATACGGGAGCGAGTCAATCTCTCATGGGCGCTCAACAATTTGAACTGTGGCCGCATAAAAGAGACAGACCAAAACTCACAAGGGTCGACACCAAACTAAGGACCTATACCAAAGAAATCGTACCAGTCCTCGGCAGCACCATGCTCTCTGTCACACACAAAGGGACAGTGAACCGACTTCCCCTGTGGATTGTCCCCGGAGACCCCCCAGCAGTTCTGGGGAGAAGCTGGCTGGCAAAACTAAACTGGAAATGGGATGATGTCCATGCCATGTCATTAGAGGAACGGACCTCCTGCTCAACAGTTATAAAGCGATTTGAACATCTCTTTCTGCCAGGTGTGGGCACTTTCAAAGGGGCCAAAGTCAAAATCTACATCACACAGGATGCTAGACTGGTCCATCACAAGGCCAGAGCTGTACCCTATGTGATGAGGGAAAAGATTGAACACGAACTATACAGCCTTCTGCGGGAAGGCATTATATCACCTGTGGAATTTAGCGACTGGGCAAGTCCCATCGTCCCAGCCATGAAGCCTGATGGATCCGTACGAATCTGTGGGGACTACAAATCTACGATAAACAGAGTCTCCCTACAGGACCAGTACCCGCTGCCCAGAGTGGAGGACTTATTTGCCACATTGGCTGGAGGTAAACTTTTCTCAAAACTAGACCTCACATCTGCGTATATGACGCAAGAATTGACCGAGGAATCCAAGCTACTCACTACCATCAACACACATCGAGGCCTTTTGATGTACAATCGATGCCCATTCGGCATCAGGTCAGCAGCTGCCATATTCCAGCGCAACATGGAGAGTCTGCTCAAGTCCATCCCGGGGACGGTTGTATTTCAAGACGACATACTTATCATGGGCAGGGACACCGACTCCCATCTCCATAATTTGGAGGAAGTACTAAAGCGGTTGGATCGGGTAGGCCTACGAGTCAAGAAATCCAAGTGCCTGTTTCTCGCACCCGAGGTTGAATTTTTGGGCAGAAGGATTGCCGCTGATGGAATCCGCCCACCAGAGTCCAATTCAGAAGCAATTCGCCTGGCACCCAGGCCCCGGAATGTCTCAGAACTGCGCGCCTTTCTCGGGCTACTCAATTACTTTGGGAACTTTATGCAGAACTTAAGCATGCTGCTGGAGCCTCTCCACATGCTACTCAGAAAGGGGTGCGATTGGTTTTGGGGGGACGCCCAGGAACGTGCCTTCAATAAGGCACGCAACCTTCTGTGCTCCAACAGTGTTTTGACTTTCTTTGATCCAGGTAAAAAGCGAGTTCTCACATGCGATGCGTCAGCGTATGGGGTCGGGTACGTTTTGCAACATGTCAATAGTGTGGGCAAATTACAACCCATAGCTTATGCCTCCAGGTCACTTTCGCGGGCGGAGCGCGGGTATGGAATGGTAGAGAAGGAGGCGCTCGCGTGCGTGTACGGTGTCAAAAAGATGCACCAATACCTTTTCGGGGCCAAGTTCGCGTTAGAAACTGACCACAAGCCCCTCACGTCCCTCCTATCTGAGAGCAAGGCAATAAACGCCAACGCCTCGGCGCGAATTCAACGGTGGGCACTCATGCTGGCGTCCTACGACTGTACCATAAGGCACAGACCAGGCACAGACAACTGTGCCGACGCACTCAGCAGGCTACCCCTGACGACCACGGAAAGGTCTGACGAACAGGACTGTGAGATAGTCATGGCAATCAATGCCTTTGAGTCCACAGGTTCGCACATGGCGGCTCGCCAAATCAGAGCCTGGACGGCCAGCGACCCCACGTTATCCTTAGTAAAAAGATGTGTCCTAACTGGTGACTGGGCAGAGGCTCGCGATGCCTGCCCCAAGGAATTAAAACCCTTTCACAGGCGCATGCATGAGCTATCACTTCAAGCAGACTGCCTGATGTGGGGCAGCCGAGTAGTCATGCCTCTGCGAGGCAGAGAGGCATTTGTCCGGGAGCTCCACCGCGAGCACCCGGGGATCATTCTCATGAAGGCCATAGCCAGATTCCACGTCTGGTGGCCTGGTATTGACGCGGACTTGGAGCTCTGCGTCCGAAGGTGCACCATTTATGCCCAACTCAGCAATGCCCCCAGGGAGGCTCCACTGAGCCCCTGGCCTACCAAACCGTGGTCGCGGGTGCACGTAGACTATGCGGGCCCATTCATTGGCAAAATGTTCCTTGTAGTTGTCGATGCATTTTCAAAGTGGGTCGAATGCACCATTTTAAACTCGAGCACAACCTCCACCACTGTGGAGAGCCTCGCAACCATGTTTGCAACACACGGAATCCCTGGCATATTGGTCAGTGACAATGGTCCGTGCTTCACCAGTGCAGAATTCCAAGACTTTATAACTGACCACGGCATAAATCATGTCAAGACGGCACTGTTCAAGCCGGCCTCCAACGGCCAGGTGGAGAGAGCAGTGCAAATCATTAAACAAGGCATGCTTAAAATCCAAGGTCCCACGCTGCAGGGTCGCCTGTCACGACTGCTGCTGGCATACAGATTTCATCCGCACTCATTGACTGGGATCCCCCCCACGCAACTGTTGATGAAAAGGACTTTAAAAGCAAGGCTCTCATTAATCCTCCCAGACATGCACAAAATCGTTGAGGCAAAGCGCCGTAAGCTGACTGAGTACCATGACAGAAATTCGAGGGGGAGATGGAATGAGATAGGGGACAAAGTGTTTGTACTAAACTATGGCAGGGGTCCCAAATGGCTTGCAGGGACAGTAACGAGCAAGGAAGGAAACAGGCTACTGGTAGTACAAATGGACAATGGCAAAATCTGCCGGAGGCATGTAGACCAAGTCAAAAGCAGATTTACCAATAACACTGCAGAACCAGAGGCAGACTACAATGTGGAACTCGCACCACACCTGGTGGACAGACAGAGGGAACAACCTGAGGAAAGGGCAATCCCAACAGACAGCCCAGGCGAATCAACAACAATCACACCAATCGAAACAGACAGCCCAGGCGAGATACCAGCAACCACATCCAAAGAAAAACAGACACCAAGGCAAACAACTGAACCACAACTCAGACGCTGTCAGGTGATGTCATGTATCTTATATTATTATATATAACTGTATCCTAACATGTTATACATGACTGTAATAAGATATGACCTGTAACCACCAGCATACCTTACCACCAGGGCTGCACTTGCAAGAGACAGGTATATAAGGACAGGTCTCAGGCAAGTGCAGCATTCCAGAGCTGTGAAATAAAGGTGCAGGTCCAGAGTGACCTTGACTTCACTACATGCCTCGTGTGAATCTGTACTGAGGGGACGGGATTTTACACGTTAAGTATATTCAAGATGCAGTTAGATGTGGCCTTTACGGCTAAAGGGATCAGGGTGTATGGAGAGAAGGCGGGAGTGGGGTACTGAAGTTGCATGATCAGCCATGATCATATTGAATGGTGGTGCAAGCTCGAAGGGCTAAAAGTCCTGCTCCTGCACCTATTTTCTATGTTTGTATATAGGGGCTCCACAATTCTCCACCACTCTCCATCACATCATAGCTTTACCCACAATTGAGAAATATCAGAAAATGCAGATTTATGGATAAATCTTCATTGAAAATCTATATGTAACAAGGCTAATATTTCAGTCCTTAAGCAAAATACTGCGGATGCTGGAAATCTGAAATAAAAGCAGAAAATCCTGGAAATACTCAGCAGGAGGCAGCATCTGTGGAGAGAGAAACAGTGGGTGGGGGTTAAATTGGATAACCCCTGAAATCGTGCATGGGAATCGCAGCATTCGATTCACGTCCATTCATTGCGACGGGCAGCGCGGTAAATTGACGGTGCCCACTCCTTTAAATGATTTTTGTGTGCAGCCAGCGCTTCCCGCGCTGATCATTGGATGCACGCACCAGCAGGGGCCCAATAACGCAGGTGGCCAGCGCTACTTGAAGGCAGCCTGCACCTCTTAAAGGGGAGATGCATTGTGGCTCCAAGAAGTGATGGGAGTCCTTTGTGAAGTGATCTGTAGAAGACTGAAGAATGGCTGAGCATGCAAGGGAGCGAGCACGGAGATCTTGGTGCAAGAGGTGGAAAAGAAAGACTTGCATTTACATAGCGTCTTTGATGACCACCGGACGTCTCAAAGCACTTTACAGCCAATGAAGTACTTTTGGAGTGAGTCACTCTTGTAATCTCGTAAACGTGGCAATCAAATTGCGCACAGCAAGCGCCCACAAACAGCAATGTGATAATGACTAAATAATCTGTTTTTTGAGTGTTGATTGAGGGATAAATATTGGCCCCAGGACACAACTCCCCCACTCTTCTTAGAAATAGTGCCATGGGATCTTTTACGTCCACCTGAGAGAGCAGATGTCGGTTTAATGTTTCATCTGAAAGACGGCACCTCCGACAGCACTCCCTCAGCACTGCACTGGAGTGTCAGCCTAGATTTCTGTGCTCAAGTTCCTGGAGTGGGACTTGAACCCACAACCTTCTGACTCAGAGGCGAGAGTGCTCCCCACTGAGCCACAAAAGAGAGGAGAGACATCCAGTATCTGCAAGGGGGCAGGAGGCCCTCCAGACATACGCAGTGGGAGGTCATCAGTCGAGGTCACAGACCTGAACCGTTAACCGTGTTTCTCTCTTCACAGATGCTGCCTAACCTGCCGAGTTTTCCAGCATTTTCTGATTTTATTTCGAGTTTCAGATCACCGTTAGGTAGGCCAATGTGTGGATAACCTAGAAAGCCCTGCCAGACAGGGACTCACACCTGTCCGTCTCTGTACTGCACTCACCTTTGTTGGAGAGTCAGCCTCCTGGTGCATTTACTAACTCGATACTGGACAAAGCGAGGCACCAGGTCTGGACCAAGTTTGACGTAAGCCCCTCGATTGCTACATTCTTCATAGTAATTAGAGGCAGAAAAAATAGTGATGACCTGCAGGAAAAATATTTCATTTAGCTCTCTGCAGTTCGATTTCTGTCACAGATCAGCAAGTTTACACTAACATAAGTTCCAAGTTAATGAAGGTTGCCTTGCAAGACCGAGGGGGGGGATCGAACATCTCTACCTTTCCACTGTGGCACAGCTCATAGCCTTCCTGCTTGCATTCATGCGATCTTATCAACAGCTTTAAGTCGTACTTTTTGAGCATCCTTTCTGTGATGTCTTGACCGAAGTAGCAGCCTCCCCCACGTAAGCTGTTTGGGACGCAGCCAATTAGATTTCGAGGGTCACTCCAAAGAATGTCCACGATCTGGGAAAAGGTAACTCAGTAAATACATTCCGAGGTTCCCAAGCTCAGAACAACAACAACAGCTATTTATATAGTGCCTTTAATGTAGTAAAACGTCTCAAGTTTGCAGATGACACTAAGCTGGGTGGCAGTGTGAGCTGTGAGGAGGACGCTAAGAGGCTGCAGGGTGACTTGGACAGGTTAGGTGAGTGGGCAAATGCATAGCAGATGCAGTATAATGTGGATAAATGTGAGGTTATCCACTTTGGGGGCAAAAACATGAAGGCAGAATATTATCTGAATGGCGGCAGATTAGGAAAAGGGGAGGTGCAACGAGACCTGGGTGTCATGGTTCATCAGTCATTGAAAGTTGGCATGCAGGTACAGCAGGCGGTGAAGAAGGCAAATGGTATGTTGGCCTTCATAGCTAGGGGATTTGAGTATAGGAGCAGGGAGGTCTTACTGCAGTTGTACAGGGCCTTGGTGAGGCCACACCTGGAATATTGTGTTCAGTTTTGGTCTCCTAATCTGAGGAAGGACATTCTTGCTATTGAGGGAGTGCAGCGAAGGTTCACCAGACTGATTCCCGGGATGGTGGGACTGACATATGAGGAGAGACTGGATCAACTGGGCCTTTATACACAGGAGTTTCGAAGGATGAGAGGGGGTCTCATAGAAACGTATAAGATTCTGACGGGACTGGTCAGGTTAGATGCAGGAAGAATGTTCCCGATGTTGGGGAAGTCCAGAACCAGGGGATAGTCTTAGTATAAGGGGTAGGCCATTTAGGACTGAGATGAGAAACTTCCCTGCCGCAGAGAGTAGTTGAGGCCAGTTCATTGGATATATTCAAGAGGGAGTTAGAAATGGCCCTTATGGCTAAAGGGATCAAGGGGTATGGAGAGAAAGCAGGAAAGGGGTACTGAGGGAATGATCAGCCATGATCTTATTGAATGGTGGTGCAGGCTCGAAGGCCAGAATGGCCTACTCCTGCACCTAATTTCTATGTTTCTATGTCTCACAGGATACAAAGCAAATAAATTTGACACCCAACTACATAAGTAGAAATTAGCGCAGGTGACCAAAAGCTTGGTCAAAGAGGGAGGTTTTAAGGAGCGTCTTGAAGGAGGAAAGAGAGGTAGAGAGGTGGAGAGGTTTAAGGAGGGAGTTCCAGAGCTTGGGGTCCAGGCAACAGAAGGCACGGCCACCGATGTTAATCCAGCTCCCTCACACTGCCACTCAGTAAACCGTCTCCCGCAGCGCCCTGTGTAACTGACTGTATCTGTACTGATGTGATTCCAGCTCCCTCACATTGTCACTCAGTAACCCCTCTCCCCCAGCGCCCTGTCTTACTGACTGTATCTCTACTGATGTTAATCCAGCTCCCTCACACTATCACTCAGTAACCCCTCTCCCCCAACGCCCTGTGTCACTGACTGTATCTGTACTGATGGTAATCCAGCTCCCTCACACTTTCACTCAGTAACCCTTCTCCCCCAGCGCCCTGTGTCACTGACTGTATCTCTACTGATGTTAATCCAGCCCCCTCACACTGTCACTCAGTAACCCCTCTCCCCTAGCGCCCTGTGTTACTGACCCCATGTAGTTGAGTTCCCTGTTTTCCATCCCCCACTCTTGTGCTGAGGACTAGTTCCCAGGGAATCTGCAGTCCATAGGAATGCTGACATTGTACACTCACAAACCAAGACACTGAAACACTTGTACTGTCTGGGAGATCCCTGGGCTCCATCAGAAGAGATTGGAAATTCAAGGGGTTTGCGCAAGGTTTGCTGCATGAATAAAACCGACTGAGCAGGCTGGGACTCTTCCCTCTAGAAAGGAGAGGGGTGACCTGATTGACGTCTTTTAGATTATGCAAGGGTTCGATAGGGTCACCACAGACAAGATGTTCCCACATGTGGAAGACAAGAAGTAAGGCCCATTAATAGAGGAAAATCAGTCATAAATCTTATCGGGAATTCAGGAGAAACTTCTTTATTGAAACATATAAGATAATAAGGGGGCTTGATAGGGTCGATGTTTCCCCTCATGGGGAATCTAGAACTAGGGGGCATAGTCTCAGAATAAGGGGCCGCCCATTTAAAACGGAGATGAGGAGGAATTTCTTCTCTCAGAGGGTTGTAAATCTGTGGAATTCTCTGCCCCAGAGAGCTGTGGAGTCTGGGACATTGAATATATTTAAGGTGGAGATGGACAGATTTTTGAGCAATAAGGGAATAAAGGGTTTATAGGAAGCGGGCTGGGAAGTGGAGCTGAGTCCATGATCAGATCAGCCATGATCTTATTAAATGGCGGAGCAGGCTCGAGGGGCCAAATGGCCGACTCCTGCTCCTATTTCTTATGTTCTTATGTTTACCCAGAGAGCGGTGAGAATGTGGAAGTCGCTACCACAGGGAGTGGTTGAGGCGAATAGTATCGATGCATTTAAGGGAAACTGGATAACGACAATAGGGAGAAAGGAATAGAGGATATGGTGATAGGGTGGGAGAAGGCTCTTGTGGGCCAGTTGGGCTGAATGGCCTGTTTCTGTGCTGTATTCCATTGTACGTAGTGTACCCCTGGTCACCTGCTTCCACTCCATCTCTTCCTTTGTTTCCACTTCACAGTCCAGACAAGACACTTCTGGCATTGCCGCGGAGTTGGACACTTTGTTCTGGGTCGCCGCGTGATCATTACCCGCAGCCAACTGACTCTGTCGGCACTTTGAATCACTCGGGGCAGTTTCTTCTTCACTCAAGCAATGTTGGTCACCATTCGACTTCCCGTAACCCGACACTGAGGAAGATGGTGATGACCTCGGTCTCTGCTTTTTGTAGAAGCAATGATTGATCCTGGAGGTGCTGTATGTGTCCAGTCGCTGTCCTTGGACAGTCCCGTTACTGTCGAGCATCTTTGAAGCTTGTGCCTTAAAGCTGAGTTTTCCCTGGCTATTTTCATCGGAATTTCCGGAACGTCCTTTTTGAGGCCTGAGAGCAGACTTAAACTGCAAATGAACGAACTATTGTTAATACTGTTGCAATCTGTTGAACCAAATGTCATCACAAAAAATGTAATAGGGAAAATCTGATTCCAAGCCATTGTCCGATTGGTGCTAACCCTTTTACATGGCGATTGAGGCTAGTGATTGTATTGTTCGATGACTGTACTGTGGGGTGCCACAGGGATCAGTGCTGGGGCCTCAACTATTTACAATCTATAGTCATGACTTGGATGAAGGGACTGAGTGCAATGTAGCCAAGTTTGCTGATGATACAAAGTTAGGTGGCAAAGCAAGTTTTGAGGAGGATCTGCAAAGGGATATAGACAGGCTCAGTGAGTGGGCAAACATTTGGCAGATAGAATATAATGTGGGTAAATGTGAGGTTATCCATTTTGGTAGTAAAAATAAAAAAGCAAATTATTATTTAAATGGGGAGAGATTACAAAATGCTGCAGTACAGAGAGACCTGGGGTCCTTGTGCATGAAACACAAAAAGTTAATATGCAGATACAGCAAGTAATCAGGAAGGCCAATGGAATTTTGGCCTTTATTGCAAGGGGGATAGAGTATAAAAATAAGGAAATCCTGCTGCAACTGTACAGGGTATTGGTGAGGCCACACCTGGAGTACTGCGTACAGTTTTGGTCTCCTTATTTAAATCTATGCAATTCTCTGCCCCAGAGAGCTGTGGAGGCTTGGTCGTTGAATATATTTAAGGTGGAGATAGACAGATTTTTGAGCGATAAGGGAATAAAATTTTATGGGGAACGGGCAGGGAAGTGGAGCTGAGCCCATGATCAGATCAGCCATGATCTTATTGAATGGCAGAGCAAGTTCGAGGGGCCAAATAGCCTACTCCTGCTCCTATTTCTTATATTCTTATGTTCTAGGAAGGATATACTTGCATTGGAGGCAGTTCAGAGAAGGTTCACTAGCTTGATTCCTGGGATGAAGGGGTTGTCTTATGAAGATAGGTTGAGCAGGTTGGGCCGATACACATTGGAGTTTAGAAGAATGAGGAGGAGATCTTATTGAAAAGTATAAGATTCTGAGGGGCTGGACAGGGTAGATGCAGAGAAGATGTTTCCCCTCATGAGGGAATCTAGAACTAGGGGGCATAGTCTCAGAATAAGGGGCCGCCCATATAAAACTGAGATGAGGAGGAATTTCTTCTCTCAGAGGGTCGTGAATCTTTGGAATTCTCTATCCCAGAGAGCTGTGGAGGCTGGGTCATTGAATAAATTTAAGGTGGTGATAGATCTTTGAATGATAAGGGAGTCAAGGGTTATGGGGAGTGGGCAGGGAAGTGGAGTTGAGGCCAAGATTAGATCAGCCATGATCTTATTAAATGGCGGAGCAGGCTCGAGGGGCCAAATGGCCGACTCCTGCTCCTGTTTCTTATGTTCTTGTGTTCTTATATATCACAACAGCACCTTGACATTAGTTGTCAAAGAATGAGAAAAGCAAAAATCTGCTCTACAAGAGCATAAACTCTGAAAAGAGCAGTTTAGTATTAGGGAATATATGGAGTCCAGCAACAGAAAGGGTGAATGAGGACAGTCCAGTTGATGTTGAGTATATGGAGTTTCATAAAGTACCACGTAATGGGCTTGAGCGCAAAATTAAAGCCCATGGGATTAAAGGGACCGTGGCAGTGTAAATACAATATTGGCCACAGGACAGGAAGCATAGAGGGGCGGTGAACGGTTGATTATCAGATTGGAGGGAGTATACAGTGGTGTTCCCCAGGCGGCCAGTTTTAGGACCACTGCTCATTTTGATATATATCATGACCTGGACTTGGTATGCAGAGTATCATGTCAAAGTTTGCAGATGACACAAAACTCAGAAATATAGTAAACAGTGAGGAAGATAGTAACAGGCTTCAGGACACAGACAGACTGGTGACATGGGCAGACACATGGCAGCTAAAATTTAACGCAGAGAAATGTGAAGTGATATATTATAATAGGAAAAATGAGGAGAGGCAATATAAACTAAATGGTACAATGTTAATGGGGGTGCAGGGACAAAGGGACCTGGGGTGTTTGCACACAAATCTTTGAAGGACAGGTTGAGAAAACTGTTAAAAGGGCATATGGGATCGTGGGCTTTATAAGTAGAGACATCTGGTGTATAACAGCAAGGAAGTTACACTGAAGCTTTATAAAACACTGGTTAGGCTCCAGCTGGAGGCAGGAGGCGGGAGTTCCGGGGATCGGAGATGTTATGTAATGATGTGTGTATCGTCCCAGTACCTTAAATGTAATGTAAGTACTATGCCACACCACAAAGGGCGCTGCGGTGGGAAACCCTGGTAGTACCTGTAACAAGGACTATATAAGGCTGACCACCACACCTGGGAGGCACTCTGGAGCTGAACAATAAAGGACGAAGGTCACAGCAGTTAGACTTACACCAGACCGTGTGGAGTCAGTGATTTGTGTGCTACATTCACCACATTGGCAACGAGGAAGCGGACGAACTCCATTCAACCATGGCTACTCTGGGCTCACTAAAGGATTTTACCGTGGGCAATGATTGGGAGGCCTTTACGGAAAGGCTCGAGTACTACTTCACAGCAAATGACCTGACGGAGGACACATACGCAATGAGAGAGAAGCGTAAGGCGATATTGCTCTCCAGTTGTGGAGATGAGGTTTACTGTCTCGTCAGGGATTTGCTGGCACCCGGGAGCGCCAGGGACAAGTCATACGAGGAGCTGACTGAACTCATTCGTGACCAGTTGAAACCGAAGGAGAGCATCCTCACGGCCAGATACAAATTTTACCGTCACTGCAGACCCGAGGGCCAGGATGTCACCAAATATGCCGCGGACCTCAGGAGACTCGCGGCGCCGTGTGATTTTGGGGCACACCTTGACGAGGCTTTGCGGGACGTTTTCGTTATGGGGATTGGCCACGAGGGCCTCCTTCACAAGCTGCTGGCCACGGAACCCACAGTCACTCTGACAAAGGCCATCACCATCAGCCGGGCACATATGCAAATGGTCCACACAGTGTCAAACCTGGCAGGCACTGTCCACAGGATAGCGCCCACCATGGACAAAACTGCAGAACGTGGCTCTGCCCGGGGCAGAGAGCACGGACCTCGGGATCCTGGAGCTCAGAGTCCGCCGAGTAGGGCCAATCAAGCAGCACCATGCTGGTGCTGTGGAGGAAGCCATGGGGCTACCGGTGCAGGTTTGAGGAGTATACGTGCAATTCCTGCCATGTTAAAGGCCACCTTCAGCGTATGTGTAAAAGAAATCGGACTCACCATGTGGCTGAGGAGATGGGGGATGATCCACTGTTCAGCGAGGAGCAGGTAGAAGATGATGAGGTGCTTGGACTGTATACGTGCACCGACGATTCGCCCCCAGTGATAAGGGAAGTAAGAATCAACGGAGTCCCAGTGAGTATGGAAGTGGACACGGGCTCGGGTCTGTCGTTGATGAGTCGGAGAACTTTTGATAAACTGTGGATTAACCCAGTTACACGACCCAAGCTGGTCCCGGTCACGGCGAAGCTGCGTACCTACACCAGGGAACTGATACCTGTTCTTGCCAGAGCAATGGTGCAGGTATCCCACGGGGACGAGACGCACGCTTTACCTTTGTGGGTCGTTGCAGGCGATGGGCCAATGCTCCTCGGCCAGAGGTGGATGGGGAAGGTCCGTGGGAGCTGGGAAGACTTCATTCCTCCACAGGCTGCTGCTCCCCGGGGTGCTGCCGTGCCCCGGGTCCCCAGAGAGCAGCGCCAACCGAGCTGGAGCTGCAGCCTCAATCCACCCACAGGCAAGTCCCAGGCCCGGACCTCACACAGAGACCCTGCAGCCCCAGCCCCCACAGGCATGTCCCAGGCCCGGACCTCACACAGAGACCCTGCAGCCTCAGCCCCCACAGGAAGCCCCAGGCCCGGATCTCACAGAGACCCTGCAGCCCCAGCCCCCACAGGCAAGTCCCAGGCCCGGATCTCACACAGAGACCCTGCAGCCTCAATCTACCCACAGGCAAGTCCCAGGCCCGGATCTCACACAGAGACCCTGCAGCCTCAATCCACCCACAGGCAAGTCCCAGGCCCGGATCTCACACAGAGACCCTGCAGCCTCAATCCACCCACAGGCAAGCAGCCCTGCACAGAGGGGCCTAGTGAGCGGGGGTTGAGCCGGCGGGGTGCTGCGGGCGGGGTGCTGAGGGATCCAGGGGCTGGCAGTTCGGAAGTCCCCGCAGAGGAAGAGGCCGTTGGGCGGGCCCCACCGAGGAGCTGGTAACGTCGGTCGGCGGCCACAGGGAAGGCCGCTACGGAGGCCACGGGGGACGTGGCAAGTGCGGCCGCTGGAGAGGCCACGACGGCCGCAGGAGAGGCGGCAAGTCAGGTGGCAGCGGAGGGGAGCAGAGGCTGCGACGGCGGAGGGCATCCGGAGCGGCGGAGAAGAAGATGGCGGCGGCATCGTGTCGGAGCTGCAGAGCATCAAAGATGGCGGCGCCCAAGGAGAAGCCTCGTGGAATCCTCCTGCATCAAAGATGGCGCCTTAAAGAGAAAATGCACCTGGGAGTCTTAAAAGGGCCTTACAAAGAGGTGGTCCCCACAAAGGACTTCTATTTGGCAGAGCGAGTCTAAAATGAGCTATGTTAATGTGAGATAGTGAATTTATAATAAGAATTACTTTTTTTATGCTGAATGGCCACTGTATTTGTGTAAAATAATGGATGAAGTACAATTAATGATAACGGTTAACAAGGAAATCAAGGTTCCGCTACCAGTCAATAACCAGTTAATGTACCAGATAATATGTACCATACTAACGCACTGTCTATGCCCACCTGCCTTCCGTTGGACAAGTGTGATGTTATGTAATGATTTGTGTATCGTTGTCCTGCGTCGAGGTGGGGGGGGGGGGGGGGGGTAGGTGATGTTATGTAGTGATGTGTGTATCGTCCCAGTACCTTAAATGTAATGTAAGTACTATGCCACACCACAGAGGGCGCTGCGGTGGGAAACCCTGGTAGCACCTGTAACAAGGACTATATAAGGCTGACCACCACACCTGGGAGGCACTCTGGAGCTGAACAATAAAGGACGAAGGTCACAGCAGTTAGACTTACACCAGACCGTGTGGAGTCAGTGATTTGTGTGCTACATACACCACAGGAGAGGCCTACAAAAGGCCAGTGAGACCAGGAGCAGCGCGAGTTCCGTGGATCGGAAAGGCCTACAAAAGGCCAGTGAGACCAGGAGCAGCGCGAGTTCGGCGAGAGGTGGGAGTTCCGTGGATCGGAGAGGCCTACAAAAGGCCAGTGAGACCAGGAGCAGCGCGAGTTCGGCGAGAGGCAGGAGTTCTGGGGATTGGAGAGGCCTATAAAAGGCGAGCGAGACCAGGAGCAGTGCGAGTTCAGCGATAGGCTTGTGCAACTACAAGGGGAAGGCACAAAAGAAGTAGAAAGAAACAGAAAGGTGACGACACAGCCAAGGGGGTAAGTGATTGGCTGGTGATTGGTGAGTAGTTTTTCTTTTTTCTCTTCTATACCAGTGAGTAAACTTTAGCATTGTTGTTGCCAATTTAAGTATATCTAAGGGTTAAGTCATGGCAGGAGAGCTCAGTCACGTGATATGCTCCTCCTGTACCATGTGAGAACTCAGGGACACTTCCGGTGTCCCTGACGACTACGTGTGCGGGAAATGTATTCGCCTCCAGCTCCTGACGGTCCGCGTTGCAGAATTGGAACTGAGGGTGTATTCACTCTGGAGCATCCACGATGCTGAGAATGACGTGAATAGCATGTGTAGCGAGTTGGTCTTACCGCAGGTGAAGGGTTCACAGCCAGCTAGGGAATGGAAGACCAGCAGGAAGAGCAGTGCAAGGAAGGTAGTGCAGGGGTCCCCTGCGGTCATCCCCCTGCAAAACAGATACACCATTTTGAGTACTGTTGAGGGGGATGACTCATCAGGGGAGGGCAGCAGCAGCCAAATTCATGGCACTGTGGCTGGCTCTACTGCACAGGAGGGCAGGAAAAAGAGTGGGAGAGCGATAGTGATAGGGGATTCGATTGTAAGGGGAATAGATAGGCGTTTCTGTGGCTGCAACCGAGACTCCAGGATGGTATGTTGCCTCCCTGGTGCAAGGGTCAAGGATGTCTCGGAGCGGGTGCAGGACATTCTGAAAAGGGAGGGTGAACAGCCAGTTGTCGTGGTGCACATTGGTACCAACGATATAGGTTAAAAAAAGGGATGAGGTCCTACGAGACGAATTTAAGGAGCTAGGAGCTAAATTAAAACATAGGGCCTCAAAAGTAGTAATCTCGGGATTGCTACCAGTGCCACGTGCTAGTCAGAGTAGGAATCGCAGGATAGCTCAGATGAATACATGGCTTGAGCAGTGGTGCAGCAGGGAGGGATTCAACTTCCTGGGGCATTGGAACTGGTTCTGGGGGAGGTGGGACCAGTACAAACCGGACGGTCTGCACCTCGGCAGGACCGGAACCAATGTCCTCGGGGGAGTGTTTGCTAGTGCTGTTGGGGAGGAGTTAAAACTAATATTACAGGGGGATGGGAACCAATGCAGGGAGACAGAGGGAAACAAAAAGGAGACAAAAGCAAAAGACAGAAAGGAAATGAGTAAGAGTGGAGGGCAGAGAAACCCAAGGCAAAAAACAAAAAGGGCCACTGTACAGCAAAATTCTAAAGGGTCAAAGTGTAATAAAAAGGCAAGCATGAAAGTTCGGTGCCTCAATGCAAGGAGTATTCGGAACACAGGAGAGGGCTCTGAGCTAGTTAGAATGGGTGAGAGCTCAGATGAACAGGATCCCAAGAAAGAATGCAAAAGGAAGGAGGCAACAGAGCAGAGTAGCACTGGGGTAAGTGTAAACCACAAGGTGATAGGAAGGGACAATATATATGAATATAAAGGGGCTGCAGGAGGGGTCAAAACTAAAAATCATGGTTTAAAAACTAGGATTAAAACACTCTACCTAAATGCACACAGCATTCAAAATAAAGTAAATGAGTTGACGGCACAAATCATTACAAATGGGTATGATTTGGTGACCATTACAGAAACGTGGTTGCATGGTGGCCAAGACTGGGAATTAAACATACAGGGGTATCTGACAATTCGGAAAGATAGACAAGAAGGGAAAGGAGGTGGGGTAGCTCTGTTAATAAAGGATGATATCAGGGCAGTTGTGAGAGACGATATTGGCTCTAATGAACAAAAGTTGAATCATTGTGGGTGGAGATTAGAGATAGTAAGGGGAAAAAGTCACTGGTGGGCATAGTTTATAGGCCCCCAAATAATAACTTCACGGGCAATAATCAAGGGAATAATGGAGGCATGTGAAAAAGGAACGGCAGTAATCATGGGGGATTTTAACCTACATATCAATTGGTCAAATCAAATCGCACGGGGTAGCCTTGAGGAGGAATTCATAGAATGCATGCAGGATTGTTTCTTAGAACAGTATGTTACAGAACCTACAAGGGAGCAAGCGATCTTAGATCTGGTCCTGTGTAATGAGACAGCAATAATAAACGATCTCCTAGTAAAAGATCCTCTCGGAATGAGTGATCATAGTATGGTTGAATTTGTAATACAGATTGAGGGTGAGGAAGTAGTGTCTCAAACGAGCGTACTATGCTTAAACAAAGGGGACTACAGTGGGATGAGGGCAGAGTTAGCTAAAGTAGACTGGAAACACAGACTAAACGGTGGCACAATTGAACAGTGGAGGACTTTTAAGGAGCTCTTTCATAGTGCTCAACAAAAATATATCCCAGTGAAAAAGAAGGGCAGTAAGAGAAGGGATAACCAGCCATGGATAACCAAGAAAATAAAGGAGAGTATCAAATTAAAAACCAATGCGTATAAGGTGGCCAACGTTAGTGGGAAACTAGAAGATTGGGAAAATTTTAAACGACAGCAAAGAATGACTAAGAAAGCAATAAAGAAAGGAAAGATAGATTACGAAAGTAAACTTGCGCAAAACATAAAAACAGATAGTAAAAGCTTTTACAGATATATAAAACGGAAAAGAGTGACTAAAGTAAATGTTGGTCCCTTAGAAGATGAGAAGGGGGATTTAATAATGGGAAATGTGGAAATGGCTGAGACCTTAAACAATTATTTTACTTCGGTCTTCACAGTAGAAGACACAAAAACCATGCCAACAATTGCTGGTCACGGGTATGTGGGAAGGGAGGACCTTGAGACAATCACTATCACTAGGGGGGTTGTGCTGGAAAGGCTAATGGGACTCAAGGTAGACAAGTCCCCTGGTCCTGATGAAATGCATCCCAGGGTATTAAAAGAGATGGAGGAAGTTATAGCAGATGCATTCGTTATAATCTACCAAAATTCTCTGACTCTGCGGAGGTACCAGCGGATTGGAAAGCAGCTAATGTAACGCCTCTGTTTAAAAAAGGGGGCAGACAAAAAGCAGGTAACTATAGGCCAGTTAGTTTAACATCTGTAGTGGGGAAAATGCTTGAAGCTATCATTAAGGAAGAAATAGCGGGACATCTAGATAGGAATAGTTCAATCAAGCAGATGCAACATGCATTCATGAAGGGGAAATCATGTTTAACTAATTTACTGGAATTCTTTGAGGATATAACGAGCATGGTGGATAGAGGTGTACCATTGGATGTGGTGTATTTAGATTTCCAAAAGGCATTCGATAAGGTGCCACACAAAAGGTTACTGCAGAAGATAAAGGTACATGGAGTCAGAGGAAATGTATTAGCATGGATCGAGAATTGGCTGGCTAACAGAAAGCAGAGAGTCGGGATAAATGGGTCCTTTTCGGGTTGGAAATTGGTGGTTAGTGGTGTGCCACAGGGATCGGTGCTGGGACCACAACTGTTTACAATATACATAGATGACCTGGAAGAGGGGACAGAGTGTAGTGTAACAAAATTTGCAAATGACACAAAGATTAGTGGGAAAGCGGGTTGTGTGGAGGACACAGAGAGGCTGCAAAGAGATTTAGATAGGTTAAGCGAATGGGCTAAGGTTTTGCAGATGGAATACAATGTCAGAAAGTGTGAGGTCATCCACCTTGGGAAAAAAACACAGTAAAAGAGAATATTATTTGAATGGGGAGAAATTACAACATGCTGCGGTGCAGAGGGACCTGGGTGTCCTTGTGCATGAAACTCTTTTTGGAGTTCACCTGCAAAACATAAAACATTAAACGGTGCCACCCGACCTGGGTGAAAAACTCCAATTGACCTTCATCACCACAAGGATTCACTTGTGGCAAATAGTGCTTATGATCACTGAGGAGCACAGAATGATTAGTTGTGCAACATGAATGACTCTGAGAAGTTAGTTTGCAGGTGTAGCAGATAATCAGGAAGGTGAATGGAATGTTGGCCTTCATTGCGAGAGGGATGGAGTACAAAAGCAGGGAGGTCCTGCTGCAACTTGTCAGGGTATTGGTAAGGCCGCACCTGGAGTACTGCGTGCAGTTTTGGTCACCTTACTTAAGGAAGGATATACTAGCCTTGGAGGGGGTACAGAGACGATTCACTAGGCTGATTCCGGAGATGAGGGGGTTACCTTATGAAGATAGATTGAGTAGACTGGGTCTTTACTCGTTGCAGTTCAGAAGGATGAGGGGTGATCTTATAGAAACATTTAAGATAATGAAAGGGATAGACAAGATAGAGGCAGAGAGGTTGTTTCCACTGGTAGGGGAGACTAGAACTAGGGGGCACAGCCTCAAAATACGGGGGAGCCAATTTAACACCGAGTTGAGAAAGAATTTCTTCTCCCAGAGGGTTGTGAATCTGTGGAATTCTCTGCCCAAGGAAGCAGTTGAGGCTAGCTCATTGAATGCATTCAAATCACAGATCGATAGATTTTTAACCAATAAGGGAATTAAGGGTTATGGGGAGCGGGCGGGTAAGTGGAGCTGTGTCCACGACCAGATCAGCCATAATCTTGTTGAATGGCGGAGCAGGCTCGAGGGGCTAGATGGCCTACTCCTGTTCCTAATTCTTATGTTCTTATGTTATGGAGTTTTTTGTCAGATTCTGGGCACCGCACCTTCGGAAGGATGTCAAGGTGTTCGAGAGGGCGCAGAGAAGATTTACTACAATGGTTCCAGGGATGAGGGACTACAGTTATGTGGATAGACTGGAGAAGCTGGAGTTCTTCGCCTCAGAGCAGAGAAGGTTAAGAGGATATTTGATAGAGGTGTTCAAAATGATGAAGGGTTTTGCTCAAGTAGTTTGGGAGAAAGTGTTTCCAGTGCAGAAAGGTCAGTAAGCAGAGGACACAGATTTAAGGTGATTGGCAAAAGGCCCAGAGGGGAGATGAGGAGACATGTTTTTTATGCAGCGAGTTGTTGTGATCGGGAACGCGCTGCTTGAAAGGGCGGTGGGAGCAGATTCAGTAATAACTTTCAAAAGGAAATTGGATAAATAGTTGAAGGGGAATAATTTACAGAGTGAGAAAGGGCGTGGGAGTTGGATTAATTGGAAAGCTCTTTCAAAGAGCAATCACAGGCATGATGGGCCGAATGGCTTTGGTGCTGTATCATTCTATGATCTAGATATTATTTACTGTCTTGGAACTTCAGTTTTGCACCACATTCAATGAATATTCTCGACAGAGCCTCTTTGATTACATCAGGTTAAAACATTAGCCGCAATCAAAAGTCAAGAATATCTTTGCTATCATGGATAGTTATGATCATATTGGAAATTACAATTAACATAAAATGGTTAACTGAGTCTATGTGAGGTATGACATTTTGGGAGGAAGAATAGGGAGGTCACTTATTACTTGGAGGGTGCGAGTCTAGGTGGGGTAGGGGAACAAAGGGATCTCAGATACATATACACACATCACTAAACGTTGCAACACGGGTTAGCAAGGCTGTAAAAAGCAAACCAAGCACTAGGGTTTATTTCTAGAGGGATAGAATTGGAAAGTAGGGAAGTTATGCTAAACTTTGATTAGACCACACTTGGAGTACTGAGTACAGTTCTGGTCGCCATATTATATAAAGGATATAGAGGCACTGGAGAAGGTGCAGAGAAGATTTACAAGGATGATACCAGAAATGCAAGGGTATACATATCAGGAAAGGATGAACAGGCTGGGTCTCTTTTCTCTTGAAAAAGAGGCTGAGTGGTGACCTAATAGAGGTCTTTAAAATTATGAAAGGTTTGGATAGAGTGGATACAGAGAGAGTGTTTCCACTTGTGGGGAAGAGCATAAATAGGGGCCATCAATATAAGATAGTCACCAAGCCATCCAATAAGGAATTCAGAAGAAACTTCTTTACCCAGAGAGCGGTGAGAATGTGGAACTCACTACCACAGGGAGTGGTTGAGGCGAATAGTATCGACACATTTAAGGGGAGGCTAGATAAACATATGAGGGAGAAGGGAATAGAGGATTATGCTGATAGAGTTAGATGAGGAAAGACAGGAGGAGGCTCGAGTGGAGCATAAACGCCGGCGGAATATATCCTATTCAATCCTATATAATGTTATAGAATGCTATGATCAGTTTACTACTAATAATGAAAGGAAAATCCATGATTTTGTATTCAGTCAGCGGGGAGATGTTCAGAAGCATCAGCTCCTGATTGGCTCCCAGGCTGGTCCATCAGGGTCAATGAAGAGGATCCAATCTACACATAGTCCCCTCACAATAATGGCCAGAGTAACTGGACAGGGAGCGGGACTTACAATGGCACATCTAAGGAAGTAAATTTGATGGGATATTCTGAAGCAAAATACATACTTATTACTAAATTATTACAAATCTGAAAGACAGACTTGCATTTATATAGCGCCTTTCAGGAGCACCGGTCTTCTCAAAGTGCTTTACAACCAAGGAAGTACTTTTTGGAGTGTAGTCACGATTGTAATGTGGGAAACACAGCAGCCAATTTGCGCACAGCAAGTTCCCACACACAGCAATCTGATAATGACCAGATAATCTGTTTTTTTGTTATGTTGATTGAGGGATAAATGTTGGCCAGGACACCGAGGATAACTCCCCTGCTCTTCTTCCAAATAGTGACTATAGGATCTTTTACATCCACCTGAGAGAGCAGACAGGTCCTCAGTTTAATGTCTCATCTAAAAGACGGCACCTCTGACAGTGCAGCACTCTCTCAGCACTGCACTGAGTGCCAGCCTAGATTTATGTGCTCAAGTTCCTGGAGTGGGACTTGAACCCACAACCTTCTGACTCAGAGGCGAGGGTGCTGTCCACTGAGCCACAGCTGAGACAGAAGGGAGTGCTTTGAATAGAGATTACATCACTTGGACTTTCCTACCATTTTCATTGCAGAGTTCATTGACTGGAACACACAGGAAAATGAGCTCCCATTAAGTCGTGATGCATGCAAAATAACATATCCCCCTCACTCTGTGTCGTTCTATTGAAGCCAGGAAGTCCAGGTCAGTTGTATCCGAGATACCTCCATGGACAACGAGCACCTTAGAGTCAATGATCGTCGCCAACGGCAGCCAGCTGAACACCTCCTGTACAAGGTGAAGAATCTTTTTCCCGTGTAACTAGACAAAGGACCAATATGAGCTTTCAACATGCTGCAGTACATTTTATTTTAACAGACATTTATTGACCACAAACATTTTGAAGCTGAGATTTCTCCAGGGCAAAGCAACCGGAGGCTCGCGAAACGGTGGGTAGTTAACAACAAAAACTTGTATTTACATAGCGCCTTTAATAGTGAAATGTCCCAAGGCACTTCACAGGAGTATTATGAGATAAAATTTCGACACCGTAGAACAAGAAGAAATTAGGGCAGATAACCAAAAGCTTGGTCACAGAGGTATGTTATAAGGAGCGTCTTGGAGGAGGAAAGAGAGGTAGAGAGGTTTAGGGAGGGAGTTCTCGAGCTTGGGGCCTAGGCAACAGAAGGCACGGCCACCAATGGTTGAGCGATTGTACATCCCTGTCTGGCGTAAAAATAAAACAGGGAAGGTGGCCCAACCATGGCTAACAAGGGAAATTAGGGATCGTGTTCAATCCAAGGAAGAGGCATATAAATTGGCCAGAAAAAGCAGCAAACCTGAGGACTGGGAGAAATTTAGAATTCAGCAGAGGAGGACAAAGGGTTTAATTAGGAGGGGGAAAATAGAGTAAGCTTGCAGGGAACATAAAAACTGACTGTAAAAGCTTCTACAGTTAGGTGAAAAGAAAAAGATTAATAAAGACAAATGTAGGTCGCTTACAGTCAGAATCAGATGAATTTATAATGGGGAACAAAGAAATGCAGACCAATTGAACAAATACTTTGGTTCTGTCTTCACTAAGGAAGACGCAAATAAACTTTCGGAAATACTAGGGGACTGAGGGTCTAACAAAAAGGAGGAACTAAAGGAAATCCTTATTAGTCAGCAAATTGTGTTAGGAAAATTGATGGGATTGAAGGCCGATAAATCCCCAGGGCCTGATAGTCTGCATCCCAGAGTACTTAAGGAAGTGGCCCTAGAAATAGTGGATGCATTGGTGGTCATTTCCAACATTCTATAGACTCTGGATCAGTTCCTATGGACTGGAGGGTAGCAAATGTAACCCCACTTTTTAAAAGGAGAGAGAAAACAGGGAATTATAGACCGGTCATCCTGACATTGGTGGTAGGGAAAATGTTGGAATCAATTATTAAAGATGTAATAGCAGCGCTTTTGGAAAGCAGTGACAGGATCGATCTAATTCAGCATGGATTTTTGAAAGGGAAATCATGCTCGACAAATTTTCAAGAATTTTTTGAGCATGTAACTAGTAGAATGGATAAGGGGAGCCAGTGGATGTGGTGTATTTAGACTTTCAAAAGGCTTTTGACAAGGTCCCACACAAGAGATTAGTGTGCAAAATTAAAGCACATGGTATTGGAGGTAATGTACTGACGTGGATAGAGAACTGGTTGGCAGACAGGAAGCAAAGAGTCGGGATACACGGTCCTTTTCAGAATGGCAGGGAGTGACTAGTGGGGTACCGCAAGGTTCAGTGCTGGGACCCCAGCTATTTACAATATACATTAATGATTTAGACGAAGGAATTGAATGTAATATCTCCAAGTTTGCAGATGACACCAAGCTGGGTGGTAGTGTAAGCTGTGAGGAGGATGCTAAGAGGCTGCAGGGTGATTTGGACAGGTTAAATGAGTGGGAAAATACATGGCAGATGCGGTATAATGTAGATAAATGTAGGGTTATCCACTTTGGTGGTAACAACAGGAAGGCAGATTATTATCTGAATGGTGGCTGATTAGGAAAAGGGGAGGTGCAACGAGACCTGGGTGTCATAGTACATCAGTCATTGAAAGTTGGAATGCAGGTACAGCAGGCGGTGAAGAAGGCAAATGGCATGTTGGCCTTCATAGTGAGAGGATTTGAGTATAGGAGCAGGGAGATCTTACTATAGTTGTACAGGGCCTTGGTGAGACCACGCCTTGAATATTGTGTACAGTTTTTGTCTCCTAATCTGAGGAAGGACATTCTTGCTATTGAGGGAGTGCAGCGAAGGTTCACCAGACTGTCTTCCAGGATGACAGGACTGACATATGAAGAAAGACTGGATCGACTAGGCTTATATTCAATGGAATTTAGAAGAATGAGAGGGGATCTCATAGAAACATATAAAATTCTGACAGGATTGGACAGGTTAAATGCAGGAAGAATGTTCCCGAAGTTGTGGCAGTCCAGAACCAGGGGTCACAGTCTAAGGAAAAGGGGTAAGCCATTTAGGACCGAGATGAGGAGAAACTTCTTCACTCAGAGAATTGTGAACCTGTGGAATTCTCTACCACAGAAAGTTGTTGAGGCCAGTTTGTTCGATATATTCAAAAGAGAGTTAGATGTGGCCCTTGCGGTTAAAGGGATCAAGTGGTATGGAGAGAAAGCAGGAATAGGGTACTGAAGTTGCATGATCAGCCATGATCATATTGAATGGTGCTGCAGGCTCGAAGTGCTGAATGGCCTGCTCCTAAACCTATTTTCTATGTTTCTATAATCAGGGCTGCTCAAGAGGGCAGAATTAGAGGAGCGCAGATATCTTGGGGGATTGTGGGGCTGAAGGCGATTACAGAGATAGGGAGGGGAGTTAAGGAGGAACGTGTCAACGTACTGGAAGATGTGTGTTCATGGCCCAGGTCCCCCACCTATGGACACTGCAGTTGGCCAGGCAGTTTCCCCCAGGGAGGGAAGGACAGTCAGATGCAAAGTCCTTCCCTAACACTCATGCACCCTTTACTGACCAGTTCCAACTGGCAGGCTGGAGGTCTGGGGCAGCTAATGGCCTCACGGCTGCCCAGAATGAATGAGGTGGAGATACTGAGTAGGTGAGGTATTGGTAGGTAAAAGACACGGCGTTCCTTATAGAAACAGGAAACGGGAAGGAACACAATCCCTTCGCTGCCTTGTATCGACACCGTCTACAACCCCACCCCTCGCTGTAAGATCAGGACAGCAGCCTAGAAATTAGATCGTGCAGGAGAGGATTCTTCAAAGAAACCCGATCTTGTAGCCAGGTTCTGCCAGTTTAATTTTGTACAGGTCTATCTAGAGAGGATACATAAGCAGTCTCCACAGCCCACAGTCTATCAGTCTGCTTTACCTTTCACAAGGAACGGCAGTGAGAGAGGTTACTCTGTGAAATCCACCACAACAAATTCAAAACTCAAAATATAAACAAGTTTAGAGGGGTCAGTGTCAGGATCTGGAAGAACTTGCACCTTGGAAAGTCACTTCTTTATTTCTTGTCAAAATAGAAACCGGTTGCAGTCCAGATAAAGATCACATGATGATTCCAGTGTCTTCCTCACATGGGTAGGGAATCGGTTCAGGGGTAGGAGACGGAGAGTGGGGATAATGGGTGTGTGCTCCAATGGGCAGGATGTGTCCCCAGGGAGCTGTACTGGGGCCTCAGCTATTCACTATATTTAGAAATGACTTAGATGATGGAATATAGAGCCGTATATCCACGTTTGCTGCTGACACTGAGCTAGGGGGAACAGTCAATAATGTAGATGGGAGCAGAACGTTACAAAGGGACATTGATCGACTCAGTGAGTGGGCAAAATTGTGGTAGATGGAGTTCAATGGACTGGATTTTGGAGTTTTTGGATTTTGGGGGCGATAAAGTTAGCGCCTGAAAAAAGTTTGTGCCTTTGATTGCAAGTTTCTGCGAAAAAGTAAGTTGGAGAAGTGTTGGCGTTAAGTCAGGTGTTGCACAATGGGCTTTGTGCGCCCGAGCTGAAACTAGCATCATTAAGGGAGGAGGCCATTTTGCACATGCACAGTGTTGTTTTCCCTCGGTCACAAACGCTAATGCAAGGCGTGGCAGTTTCCTGCGCGCAGGCGCATATGAACCGCCCCACTTCAGCCACTTCTGCTGAGATGAAGGAGCAGGAGGGAAGGCAGCATGCCAGGCGCTTCAGTAATGAGCCAAGTGAGGCTTTAGTCCACACAGTGGGGAGGAGGTGGTCCTCACTCCATCTTACTGGGGGAGCCAGACCACTCCCACCTGTGTTTAAAAGGCTGTGGAGGGACATAGCTCAGGAGGTTTCTGCTGCAGACACTATGGCCAGAACTGCCACGCAGTGTCGTTAAAAGCTCAACGACCTTACCAGATTCATCAAGGTAAGTACCATTCACATTTATGTATGCCTCCTTTCCTTCTAACATCAATCTCTCACACTATGTGAAGTCTTTCATGCATATGGTCCCTCTCAAAAGTCTTACTGTCTGTGGGGTGGGTTTCACAATACATAGGAAAGATTAACTTCTACACCCATTGCCTTCTAATGATTGATGCACATGAACTCACTAACTTATATCCTTTCTCGCAATACATGCCCACTGCCGCTATGGCTCTCAGAAAGATCACCTACAGCCGCTATGTTATATTCCTCTAACCTCCTAACAATTGCTCACGGAGCTCATGCAACATCCAAACAGATTGAACGGAATCCACTGGAACATTCACACAGTCTTGCCTATTGTGTGCCACAACAGGAGAGTAACCCTTTCTGAACCCTTCCTACTTTTCTCTTTGCAGTCGAAGCACTCCCACAGCAGGAGGGAGCATCAAATACTCCAGTGAGGCCACCATAGCCCACACGTAGAGGCTGGTGGCCTCGAGCAGCACCAGTAGATCACAGAGTGTGTGACACATACCCTTGATCACTTTGCAGCATCACACGAATCCACTGGAGAGAGGGAATGTAGAAGGTGGAGGGAGAGAGGGAATGTTGAAGGTGGAGGGAGGGAGGGAATGTTGAAGGTGGAGGGAGGGAATGTAGAGGGTGGAGGGACGGAGGGAATGTTTATAATCAGGAATAAATAAAGATGAAAAATCCTTACCTTGTACTTTTGCATAACTTCTTTTGTAAAACCGTATCTGAAACAATTTAAAATAAATGGGCAATGTATGCCACGTGATGAGGTGGAGAACCATCGCTACGTGTCACAGTGTGCGTTGATAGTCATTACCATCAGGAAAGTTATCATTCAATCGCACTCAATAACAAGTAGTTCACGAGACCCTCGGCTTTTTATTACAGTAGTTGAGAATGTATAAGATTACATGTTGTGGAGTATCTCACTGTGCTAAATCATTCCCCATGTTATGTTAAAGAATGACCTTCATGCTGGATATACTTGTATACACATTAAAACATATTCAATTCAATTATCTGTCTGTTTACAAGGCAAATATGTGGCATTAGTAAGTACAGGTAACTTATTTTAGATTGTGGATGAGTGGAGATTATTTTGAGGTTTTTTTTCACTGGAGCAGTGCCAAAGAAGTTGACTGATAAACTCATGGAATAGAAGGCCATTCGGCCATCGAGCCTGTGCCATCTCTTTAAAAGAGCGATTCAGTTAGTCCCACTCCCCCTGCTCATTCCCCCTTCAAGTATTTATCCAATGTCCTTATGAAAGTTACTATTGAATCTTCTTCCAGCATCCTTTCAGGCAGTGCGTTCATGTTCTTGGAGAGTGACAAGATAGTATCGAGGACATTTTCTAGGACCATGAAAGAAACCAGGAAGCATTTATGCATCTATTGGCCCTGAAGATTGCGTCCTCTCCAGCTGTGTGCGATGTGCGCCAGTGTCTGAAGAGGCCCCGCAAATGCTGGTTTTAGGCGGCGATGCTCATGCACCGCGAACTTGCTTTTGCAAACTGTCAAAACAGATCGCAGCGATCCGCGGGAGAAGGACCTTCACGGGCGGAGATTGGGGCTATTTGTCCAACTCCTGCCCAGTGAATCTCCCCTTCAAACTCTTACACCCGGTAACAGCAGGCGTATAGCTTACTTTTACCAGTGCAAGAGTTTTAAAACATAGAAAAGTTAAAAGTTATTACTTATTTTTATGTTAAAAATCCTGGCGATTAAGGCAAGTTTATTTTTAGCACTATTAAAATATTTTTGTTTTAAATTCAAAAAAATAAATTTTTCTCTAAAACATGTAATTTACTGCAATTTCTATTAATTTTTAGAAAGTGAAGTGTTTTTATTTGTGTGTGTGTTTTTTTTGATTTTAGGGGTATTCTCATTGACAGTAATGGAGTTTGGAGTTCAGAGCGCCCATTACCATGAATGAGAATACTACACTGTGATTGGTGGCCCAGGCTCACATGACCCCAGGATACACATATGATCCTGGAAGACATGTTCCCGTACGCTGGACTGAGCAACTAGGGCTCGGAATGCAATCCTACCGTCCTCCGGGATCACCAGGTATTTCCGTTAAAATCATTTTCGGTCAGAGGCGTTCGCCCGCAGGAAGCCTCCGACCACAATTTCCCTCCCATCTGTTTTCTGCATTAACTGAGACCTTGCTTATACAGTACAAGGGTAAATGTACACTTGCTGTATTTCCAGTGGGTAGCCACATGCAATGGGATTGTGTACTGAAGATGGAGCAGGTTGTGTAGTGCTGAGTCTCGGGCCCGTCCTCTCTCTGGATGGAGCCTCCTGGCAGTACAGGTTCAGTGGATTCATGTTTAAGATAGATATTCTGATACAAAATTGTTATTGCAAACTTCTGGATGTTAATCCACTGACAAGCTTCTGAACTCTAAGTCCCAACGGGTTATGTCAAAGAAAAGGACCGAGAGACACGCGAGTTCACCTTAAGTTCATAATATGATCCTCGTGATTTCCTCTGTTTAAATGCACATCGTTGGGATAGATCAGAAGAAATGCAAACAGGATAATTATAACCTCCATGGAATTTTTCCCTCTGTCAACAAAGTCCCCATTAAACAGGTACGGTTTCTCTGGTGTGGGCAGACCATTCTGTAGGACAAAAGCATACATGGTTAGATGCAATTCTAAGATCCGCCTCAGCAAAATTGAAAAGGAAGAAAGATGCAAGGACTTTGCACTTATATAGCACCTCCCACATCCTCAGCACATCCCATGGTGCTTCACTGTCGTGATGTGGGCAAAACACGGCAGCCAGTCAGTGAACAGCAAGATCCCACAAACAGCAAGGTGGTAAATGGGCAGTTAATCTATTGTGGTGGCACCGGTTGAGGGATAATTGTTGGCCAGGACACCAGCAGGTCCTCCGATGACCTTCTTTGAACAGTGCCGTGGTATTTGTTACAACAAACAGGAAATTAGGGGTGCATGCAATAAAGGTGCAGCAGTTATAATGGGTGACTTTAATATACATAGATTGGGCTAACCAAACTGGAAGCAATACGGTGGAGGAGGATTTCCTGGAGTGCATAAGCGATGGTTTTCTAGACCAATATGTCGACGAGCCAACTAGGGGGGAAGGCCATCTTAGACTGGGTGTTGTGTAATGAGAGAGGATTAATTAGCAATCTCGTTGTGCGAGGCCCCTTGGGGAAGAGTGACCATAATATGGTGGAATTCTGCATTAGGATGGAGAATGAAACAGTTAATTCAGAGACCATGGTCCAGAACTTAAAGAAGGGTAACTTTGAAGGTATGAGGCGTGAATTGGCTTGGATAGATTGGCGAATGATACTTAAGGGGTTAACTGTGGATGGGCAATGGCAGACATTTAGAGACCGCATGGATGAAATACAACAATGATACATTCCTGTCTGGCGTAAAAATAAAAGAGGGAAGGTGGCTCTACCGTGGCTATCAAGGGAAATCAGGGATAGTATTAAAGCCAAGGAAGTGGCATACAAATTGGCCAGAAATAGCAGCAAACCCGGGGACTGGGAGAAATTTAGAACTCAGCAGAGGAGGACAAAGGGTTTGATTAGGGCAGGGAAAATGGAGTACGAGGAGAAGCTTTCAGGGAACATTAAGACGGATTGCAAAAGTTTCTATCGCTATGTAAAGTGAAAAAGGTTAGTAAAGACAAACGTAGGTCCCCTGCAGTCAGAATCAGGGGAAGTCATAACGTGGAACAAAGAAATGGCGGACCAATTGAACAAGTACTTTGGTTCGGTATTCACTAAGGAGGACACTAACAACCTTCCGGTTATAAAAGGGGTCAGAGGGTCTAGTAAGGAGGAGGAACTGAGGGAAATCCTTATTAGTCGGGAAATTGTGTTGGGGAAATTGATGGGATTGAAGGCCGATAAATCCCCAGGACCTGATGGACTGCATCCCAGAGTACTTAAGGAGGTGGCCTTGGAAATAGCGGATGCATTGACAGTCATTTTCCAACATTCCATTGACTCTGGATCAGTTCCTATCGAGTGGAGAGTAGCCAATGTAACCCCACTTTTTAAAAAAGGAGGGAGAGAGAAAACAGAGAATTATAGACCGGTCAGCCTGACATCAGTAGTGGGTAAAATGATGGAATCAATTATTAAGGATGTCATAGCAGCGCATTTGGAAAGAGGTGACATGATAGGTCCAAGTCAGCATGGATTTGTGAAAGGGAAATCATGCTTGGCAAATCTTCTGGAATTTTTTGAGGATGTTTCCAGCAGAGTGGACAAGGGAGAACCAGTTGATGTGGTATATTTGGACTTTCAGAAGGCTTTCGACAAGGTCCCACACAAGAGATTAATGTGCAAAGTTAAAGCACATGGGATTGGGGGTAGTGTGCTGACATGGATTGAGAACTGGTTGTCAGACAGGAAGCAAAGAGTAGGAGTAAATGGGGACTTTTCAGAATGGCAGGCAGTGACTAGTGGGGTACCACAAGGTTCTGTGCTGGGGCCCCAGCTGTTTACACTGTACATTAATGATTTAGACGAGGGAATTAAATGTAGTATCTCCAAATTTGCGGATGACACTAAGTTGGGTGGCAGTGTGAGCTGCGAGGAGGATGCTATGAGGCTGCAAAGCGACATGGATAGGTTAGGTGAGTGGGCAAATGCATGGCAGATGAAGTATAATGTGGATAAATGTGAGGTTATCCACTTTGGTGGTAAAAACAGAGAGACAGACTATTATCTGAATGGTGACAGATTAGGAAAAGGGGAGGTGCAAAGAGACCTGGGTGTCATGGTACATCAGTCATTGAAGGTTGGCATGCAGGTACAGCAGGCGGTTAAGAAAGCAAATGGCATGTTGGCCTTCATAGCAAGGGGATTTGAGTACAGGGGCAGGGAGGTGTTGCTACAGTTGTACAGGGCCTTGGTGAGGCCACACCTGGAGTATTGTGTACAGTTTTGGTCTCCTAACCTGAGGAAGGACATTCTTGCTATTGAGGGAGTGCAGCGAAGGTTCACCAGACTGATTCCCGGGATGGCAGGACTGACCTATCAAGAAAGACTGGATCAACTGGGCTTGTATTCACTGGAGTTCAGAAGAATGAGAGGGGACCTCATAGAAACGTTTAAAATTCTGATGGGTTTAGACAGGTTGGATGCAGGAAGAATGTTCCCAATGTTGGGGAAATCCAGAACCAGGGGTCACAGTCTAAGGATAAGGGGTAAGCCATTTAGGACCGAGATGAGGAGAAACTTCTTCACCCAGAGGAATTCTCTACCACAGAAAGTTGTTGAGGCCAATTCACTAAATATATTCAAAAAGGAGTTGGATGAAGTCCTTACTACTAGGGGGATCAAGGGATATGGCGAGAAAGCAGGAATGGGGTACTGAAGTTGCATGTTCAGCCATGAACTCATTGAATGGCGGTGCAGGCTAGAAGGGCCGAATGGCCTACTCCTGCACCTATTTTCTGTTTCTATGTTTCTATCCATCTAAGCAGACATGACCCTCGTGTAATGTCTCATCTGAAGTCAGCACCTCTGACGATGCGACAATCTCTCAGCACTGGACTGGCGTTAGGAGAGCTGTTTAAAGCCTTGTCTCAAATAATGTCTACATTTATAGGTGACTACAGATAACATACAAGATTCTGACGGGACAGGACAGGTTAGATGCAGGAAGAATGTTCCCGATGTTGGAGAAGTCCAGAACCAGGGGACACAGTCTTAGGATAAGGGGTAGGCCATTTAGGACTGAGATGAGGAGAAACTTCTTCACTCAGAGAGTTGTTAACCTGTGGAATTCCCTGCCGCAGAGAGTTGTTGATGCCAGTTCACTGGATATATTCAAGAGAGAGTTAGATATGGCCCTTATGGCTAAAGGGATCAAGGGGTATGGAGAGAAAGAAGGAAAGGGGTATTGAGGGAATGATCAGCCATGATCTTATTGAATGGTGGTGCAGGCTCGAAGGTCCAAATGGCCCATCCTGCACCTATTTTCTATGTTTTCTATGTTTACAGGATCACTCAGTATCCAAGTATGCAGTTGCAGTAGATTAGATGATTAGTCTTTCACCTCCAGGTTTGAATCCTGCCTAGACTAAAGGAATGAACATTCCCAACATTTGCTGGTTGTGAGGATCAGGAAGTTTCAGCGCCCTTACCCAGCCCCGGTAAATGTAGATGTACCTCACATAACTGTGCATAAACTGGTACAAATTGGCACTAACTGGTCACTACTGCAGGCTCTCGCTCTTCAGAAGAGATCTGGACCAGGGACCCATCAGCTGGAATAAACATTGGGTAGTGCTGGCAGTGTAAGTAATGCCTGCCCATCTCAAGTCCAATGCTCCTGTGCAATTCACCAGTCAGGTCCTCCACCATTCCCACTTTGATTGTAATCGGGAGCGTGTTTTATACTGCAGGGAGTCTGCCTCCTCAGAGTGCGGTTAGGAATTAATTCATTTGTGTAGGAATTTATTAACGAATTAATGCTTATGTGTAGAAACCTGTTGATGAATTAATGCTTAGGAATGTGTGTATGAGGATAGTCAGGCTCTCTTTAAGCAACCTCACTCAGAGCCGCGGTGTGGGGCAAGGTTCTCTGGAGTGGGGAGACCATTCTGTGGAACCAATCTCAGATTGGGATAAAGTGACATTGTTGGAGCAAATAGAGAGAGTTTGGGCTCGGAATTCCATTTCTGCCGCCACCCGTTACCGTCGGTGGGAGGCAGCCAATGGGCGTCAAAGGGCTACCGCGGCAGTAAACAGTGTCCTCGCCTCCGGAATGATCCAGTGGGGCATTGGTGGAGGTACCAAGAGCTAAGGCAGCGCCCTCGAACGCCACCCGCGTGGTGACATCATCCAGCTTGCGACGCCACCTTTGTGCCTTCATCGCGATATTTAGTTTGAATGTCAGCCTCCCCGGCAGGCCGCCTTACAACCTGGATAAAGTGGTGAGTGAACAGCGGATCTCGGGCAGATCGGGGAAGTGTGTGTGTGTGTGTCGGGGGAAGTGTAAGTATGTGTGTGTGTCGGGGGAAGTGTGTGTGTGTGTGTGTGTGTCGGGGGGGAAGTGTGTGTGTGTGTGTGTCGGGGGGGAAGTGTGTGTGTGTGTGTGTGTGTGTGTCGGGGGGGAAGTGTGTGTGTGTGTGTGTGTGTCGGGGGGGAAGTGTGTGTGTGTGTGTGTGTGTGTCGGGGGGGAAGTGTGTGTGTGTGTCGGGGGGGAAGTGTGTGTGTGTGTGTGTGTGTGTCGGGGGGAGAAGTGTGTGTGTGTGTGTGTGTGTGTGTGTGTGTCGGGGGAAGTGTGTGTGTGTGTGTGTGTCGGGGGAAGTGTGTGTGTGTGTGTGTGTCGGGGGGAAGTGTGTGTGTGTGTGTGTGTCGGGGAAGTGTGTGTGTGTCGGGGGAAGTGTGTGTGTGTGTGTGTGTGTCGGGGGAAGTGTGTGTGTGTGTGTGTGTGTGTGTCGGGGGAAGTGTGTGTGTGTGTGTCGGGGGGAAGTGTGTGTGTGTGTGTGTGTGTGTCGGGGAAGTGTGTGTGTGTGTGTGTCGGGGAAGTGTGTGTGTGTGTGTGTCGGGGAAGTGTGTGTGTGTGTGTCGGGGAAGTGTGTGTGTGTGTGTGTCGGGGGAAGTGTGTGTGTGTGTGTGTGTGTGTTGGGAAGTGTGTGTGTGTGTGTCGGGGGAAGTGTGTGTGTGTGTGTGTGTGTCGGGAAGTGTGTGTGTGTGTGTGTCGGGGAAGTGTGTGTGTGTGTGTGTCGGGGAAGTGTGTGTGTGTGTGTGTGTCGGGGAAGTGTGAGTGTGTGTGTGTGTGTCGGAGGGGAAGTGGTGTGTGTGTGTGTGTGTCGGGGAAGTGTGTGTGTGTGTGTCGGGGAAGGTGTGTGTGTGTGTGTGTCGGGGGAAGTGTGTGTGTGTGTGTGTGTCGGGGGGGAAGTGTGTGTGTGTGTGTGTCGGGGAAGTGTGTGTGTGTGTGTGTCGGGGGAAGTGTGTGTGTGTGTGTGTGTCGGGGGAAGTGTGTGTGTGTGTGTGTGTCGGGGGAAGTGTGTGTGTGTGTGTGTCGGGGGAAGTGTGTGTGTGTGTGTGTCGGGGGAAGTGTGTGTGTGTGTGTGTGTGTCGGGGGAAGTGTGTGTGTGTGTGTGTGTGTCGGGGGAAGTGTGTGTGTGTGTGTGTCGGGGGAAGAGTGTGTGTGTGTGTGTGTCGGGGGAGGTGTGTGTGTGTGTGTGTGTGTCGGGGGAAGTGTGTGTGTGTGTGTGTCGGGGGGAAGTGTGTGTGTGTGTGTGTCGGGGGAAGTGTGTGTGTGTGTGTGTCGGGGGAAGTGTGTGTGTGTGTGTGTCGGGGGAAGTGTGTGTGTGTGTGTGTCGGGGGAAGTGTGTGTGTGTGTGTGTCGGGGGAAGTGTGTGTGTGTGTGTGTCGGGGGAAGTGTGTGTGTGTGTGTGTGTCGGGGGAAGTGTGTGTGTGTGTGTGTCGGGGGGAAGTGTGTGTGTGTGTGTGTCGGGGGAAGTGTGTGTGTGTGTGTGTGTCGGGGGAAGTGTGTGTGTGTGTGTGTCGGGGGAAGTGTGTGTGTGTGTGTGTGTGTCGGGGGAGTGTGTGTGTCGGGGGAAGTGTGTGTGTGTGTGTGTGTCGGGGGAAGTGTGTGTGTTGTGTGTGTGTGTTGGAAGTGTGTGTGTGTGTGTGTGTGTGAGTGTCGGGGGAAGTGTGTGTGTGTGTGTGTGAGTGTCGGGGGAAGTGTGTGTGTGTGTGTGTGTGTGTGTGTGTCGGGGGAAGTGTGTGTGTGTGTGTGTGTGTGTGTGTGTGTGTGTGTGTGTGTCGGGGTGGATGTGTGTGTGTGTGTCTGGGGGGAAGTGTGTGTGTGTGTGTGTCGGGGGGAAGTGTGTGTGTGTGTGTGTCGGGGAAGTGTGTGTGTGTGTGTGTGTGTGTGTGTGTGTGTGTGTGTGTGTGTGGTGTCGGGGGAGTGTGTGTGTGTGTGTGTGTGTGTGCGGGGGGGAAGTGTGTGTGTGTGTGTGTGTGTGTGTGTGTCGGGGGAAGGTGTGTGTGTGTGTGTGTCGGGGGAAGTGTGTGTGTGTGTGTGTGTGTCGGGGGGAAGTGTGTGTGTGTGTGTGTGTGTGTCGGGGGAAGTGTGGTGTGTGTGTGTCGGGGGGAAGTGTGTGTGTGTGTGTGTGTCGGGGAAGTGGGGTCGGGGAAGTGTGTGTGTGTGTGTCGGGGAAGTGTGTGTGTGTGTGTGTGGGAAGTGTGTGTGTGTGTGTGTGTGTGTGTCGGGGAAGTGTGTGTGTGTGTGTCTGAGTGTGTGTGTGTGTGTGTGTGTGTATGTGTGTGTGTGTGTCGGGGAAGTGTGTGTGTGTGTCGGGGGGAAGTGTGTGTGTGTGTGTGTCGGGGGGAAGTGTGTGTGTGTGTGTGTCGGGGGGAAGTGTGTGTGTGTGTGTCGAGGGGAAGTGTGTGTGTGTGTGTGTGTCGGGGAAGTGTGTGTGTGTGTGTGTCGGGGAAGTGTGTGTGTGTGTGTGTGTCGGGGGAAGTGTGTGTGTGTGTGTGTGTCGGGGGAAGTGTGTGTGTGTGTGTGTGTGTCGGGGGAAGTGTGTGTGTGTGTGTGTCGGGGGAAGTGTGTGTGTGTGTGTGTGTGTGTGTCGGGGGGAAGTGTGTGTGTGTGTGTCGGGGGAAGTGTGTGTGTGTGTGTGTGTCGGGGGAAGTGAGTGTGTGTGTGTGTGTGTGTGTCGGGGGAAGTGTGTGTGTGTGTGTGTCGGGGGAAGTGTGTGTGTGTGTGTGTGTCGGGGGAAGTGTGTGTGTGTGTGTGTGTGTCAGTGTGTGTGTGTGTGTGTCGGGGGAAGTGTGTGTGTGTGTGTGTCAGGGGAAGTGTGTGTGTGTGTGTGTCGGGGGAAGTGTGTGTGTGTGTGTGTGTCGGGGGAAGTGTGTGTGTGTGTGTGTCGGGGGAAGTGTGTGTGTGTGTGTGTCGGGGGAAGTGTGTGTGTGTGTGTGTCGGGGGAAGTGTGTGTGTGTGTGTGTCGGGGGAAGTGTGTGTGTGTCGGGGGAAGTGTGTGTGTGTGTCGGGGGAAGTGTGTGTGTGTGTGTGTCGGGGGAAGTGTGTGTGTGTGTGTGTCGGGGGAAGTGTGTGTGTGTGTGTGTCGGGGGAAGTGTGTGTGTGTGTGTGTCGGGGGAAGTGTGTGTGTGTGTGTGTGTCGGGGGAAGTGTGTGTGTGTGTGTGTCGGGGGAAGTGTGTGTGTGTGTGATGTGTGTCGGGGGAAGTGTGTGTGTGTGTGTGAGTGTCGGGGGAAGTGTGTGTGTGTGTGTGTGTGTATCGGGGGAAGTGTGTGTGTGTGTGTGTGTGTGTGTGTGTGTCGGGGGAAGTGTGTGTGTGTGTGTCGGGGGGAAGTGTGTGTGTGTGTGTGTGTGTGTGTGTGTGTGTGTGTGTGTGTGTGTGTGTGTGTGCGTGTCGGGGGGAAGTGTGTGTGTGTGTGTGTGTGCGTGTCGGGGGGAAGTGTGTGTGTGTGTGTGTGTGTGTGTGTGTGTGTGTCGGGGGGAAGTGTGTGTGTGTGTGTCTCGGGGGGAAGTGTGTGTGTGTGTGTGTGTGTGTCGGGGAAGTGTGTGTGTGTGTGTGTGTGTGTCGGGGAAGTGTGTGTGTGTGTGTGTGTGTGTGTGTGTCGGGGGAAGTGTGTGTGTGTGTGTGTGTGTCGGGGGGAAGTGTGTGTGTGTGTGTGTGTCGGGGGGAAGTGTGTGTGTGTGTGTGTGTCGGGGAAGTGTGTGTGTGTGTGTGTCGGGGAAGTGTGTGTGTGTGTGTGTGTGTGTGTGTGTGTGTGTGTGTGTGTGTGTGTGTGTGTGTGTCGGGGAAGTGTGTGTGTGTGTGTGTCGGGGGGAAGTGTGTGTGTGTGTGTGTCGGGGGAAGTGTGTGTGTGTGTGTGTGTGTGTCGGGGGAAGTGTGTGTGTGTGTGTGTGTGTGTGTGTGTCGGGGAAGTGTGTGTGTGTGTGTCGGGGGGAAGTGTGTGTGTGTGTGTGTGTCGGGGGGAAGTGTGTGTGTGTGTGTCGGGGGAAGTGTGTGTGTGTGTGTCGGGGGAAGTGTGTGTGTGTGTCGAGGGGAAGTGTGTGTGTGTGTGTGTGTGTGTGTGTCGGGGAAGTGTGTGTGTGTGTGTGTCGGGGAAGTGTGTGTGTGTGTGTGTCGGGGGAAGTGTGTGTGTGTGTGTGTGTGTGTCGGGGGAAGTGTGTGTGTGTGTGTGTGTGTGTGTGTGTGTGTGTCGGGGGAAGTGTGTGTGTGTGTGTGTCGGGGGGAAGTGTGTGTGTGTGTCGGGGGGAAGTGTGTGTGTGTGTGTGTCGGGGGAAGTGTGTGTGTGTGTGTGTCGGGGGGAAGTGTGTGTGTGTGTGTCGGGGGGAAGTGTGTGTGTGTGTGTGTGTGTCGGGGGGAAGTGTGTGTGTGTGTGTGTGTGTGTGTGTGTGTGTGTGTGTGTGTGTGTGTGTGTGTGTGTGTCGGGGGGAAGTGTGTGTGTGTGTGTGTGTGTCGGGGGGAAGTGTGTGTGTGTGTGTGTGTGTCGGGGGGAAGTGTGTGTGTGTGTGTGTGTGTCGGGGGGAAGTGTGTGTGTGTGTGTGTGTGTGTCGGGGGGAAGTGTGTGTGTGTGTGTCGGGGGAAGTGTGTGTGTGTGTGTGTGTGTGTCGGGGGGGAAGTGTGTGTGTGTGTGTGTCGGGGAAGTGTGTGTGTGTGTGTGTCGGGGGAAGTGTGTGTGTGTGTGTGTCGGGGGAAGTGTGTGTGTGTGTGTGTGTGTCGGGGGAAGTGTGTGTGTGTGTGTGTGTCGGGGGGAAGTGTGTGTGTGTGTGTGTGTCGGGGAAGTGTGTGTGTGTGTGTGTCGGGGAAGTGTGTGTGTGTGTGTCGGGGGAAGTGTGTGTGTGTGTGTGTGTGTGTGTGTGTGTGTCGGGGAAGTGTGTGTGTGTGTGTGTGTGTGTGTGTGTCGGGGAAGTGTGTGTGTGTGTGTGTCGGGGGGAAGTGTGTGTGTGTGTGTCGGGGGAAGTGTGTGTGTGTGTGTGTCGGGGGAAGTGTGTGTGTGTGTGTGTGTGTGTGTGTGTGTGTGTGTGTCGGGGAAGTGTGTGTGTGTGTGTGTCGGGGGGAAGTGTGTGTGTGTGTGTCGGGGGAAGTGTGTGTGTGTGTGTCGGGGGAAGTAAGTGTGTGTGTGTGTGTGTGTGTCGGGGGAAGTGTGTGTGTGTGTGTGTCGGGGGGAAGTGTGTGTGTGTGTGTGTCGGGGGGGAAGTGTGTGTGTGTGTGTCGGGGGGAAGTGTGTGTGTGTGTGTCGGGGGGAAGTGTGTGTGTGTGTGTCGGGGGGAAGTGTGTGTGTGTGTGTCGAGGGGAAGTGTGTGTGTGTGTGTGTGTGTGTGTGTCGGGGAAGTGTGTGTGTGTGTGTGTCGGGGGAAGTGTGTGTGTGTGTGTGTCGGGGGAAGTGTGTGTGTGTGTGTGTGTGTGTCGGGGGAAGTGTGTGTGTGTGTGTGTGTGTGTGTGTCGGGGGAAGTGTGTGTGTGTGTGTGTGTGTGTGTGTGTCGGGGAAGTGTGTGTGTGTGTCGGGGGGAAGTGTGTGTGTGTGTGTCGGGGGGAAGTGTGTGTGTGTGTGTCAGGGGGAAGTGTGTGTGTGTGTGTCGGGGGGAAGTGTGTGTGTGTGTGTGTGTGTCGGGGGGAAGTGTGTGTGTGTGTGTGTGTGTCGGGGGGAAGTGTGTGTGTGTGTGTGTCGGGGGGAAGTGTGTGTGTGTGTCGGGGGAAGTGTGTGTGTGTGTGTGTGTGTGTCGGGGGAAGTGTGTGTGTGTGTGTGTGTGTGTCGGGGGGACGTGTGTGTGTGTGTGTCGGGGGGAAGTGTGTGTGTGTGTGTGTCGGGGGAAGTGTGTGTGTGTGTGTGTGTGTCGGGGGAAGTGTGTGTGTGTGTGTGTGTGTCGGGGGAAGTGTGTGTGTGTGTGTGTGTCGGGGGGAAGTGTGTGTGTGTGTGTCGGGGGAAGTGTGTGTGTGTGTGTGTGTCGGGGGGAAGTGTGTGTGTGTGTGTCGGGGGGAAGTGTGTGTGTGTGTGTCGGGGGGAAGTGTGTGTGTGTGTGTGTGTCGGGGAAGTGTGTGTGTGTGTGTGTCGGGGGAAGTGTGTGTGTGTGTGTGTGTGTCGGGGGAAGTGTGTGTGTGTGTGTGTGTGTGTGTCGGGGGAAGTGTGTGTGTGTGTGTGTGTCGGGGGGAAGTGTGTGTGTGTGTGTGTCGGGGGGAAGTGTGTGTGTGTGTGTGTCGGGGGAAGTGTGTGTGTGTGTGTGTGTGTGTGTGTCGGGGGAATGTGTGTGTGTGTGTGTGTGTGTCGGGGGGAAGTGTGTGTGTGTGTGTCGGGGGGAAGTGTGTGTGTGTGTGTGTGTCGGGGAAGTGTGTGTGTGTGTGTGTCGGGGGAAGTGTGTGTGTGTGTGTGTGTGTGTCGGGGGAAGTGTGTGTGTGTGTGTGTGTCGGGGGAAGTGTGTGTGTGTGTGTGTGTCGGGGGGAAGTGTGTGTGTGTGTGTGTGTGTCGGGGAAGTGTGTGTGTGTGTCGGGGAAGTGTGTGTGTGTGTGTCGGGGGAAGTGTGTGTGTGTGTGTCGGGGGAAGTGTGTGTGTGTGTGTGTCGGGGAAGTGTGTGTGTGTGTGTGTGTGTGGGGGAAGTGTGTGTGTGTGTGTCGGGGGGAAGTGTGTGTGTGTGTGTGTCGGGGGGAAGTGTGTGTGTGTGTGTCGGGGGAAGTGTGTGTGTGTGTGTCGAGGGGAAGTGTGTGTGTGTGTGTGTGTGTCGGGGAAGTGTGTGTGTGTGTGTGTGTCGGGGAAGTGTGTGTGTGTGTGTGTCGGGGAAGTGTGTGTGTGTGTGTGTGTCGGGGGAAGTGTGTGTGTGTGTGTGTGTGTCGGGGGAAGTGTGTGTGTGTGTGTGTGTGTGTGTGTGTCGGGGAAGTGTGTGTGTGTGTGTGTCGGGGGGAAGTGTGTGTGTGTGTGTCGGGGGGAAGTGTGTGTGTGTGTGTCGGGGGAAGTAAGTGTGTGTGTGTGTGTGTGTGTGTCGGGGAAGTGTGTGTGTGTGTGTGTCGGGGGGAAGTGTGTGTGTGTGTGTGTCGGGGGGAAGTGTGTGTGTGTGTGTCGGGGGGAAGTGTGTGTGTGTGTGTCGGGGGAAGTAAGTGTGTGTGTGTGTGTCGGGGGAAGTGTGTGTGTGTGTGTGTCGGGGGAAGTGTGTGTGTGTGTGTGTCGGGGGAAGTGTGTGTGTGTGTGTGTCGGGGGAAGTGTGTGTGTGTGTGTGTCGGGGGAAGTGTGTGTGTGTGTGTGTCGGGGGAAGTGTGTGTGTGTGTGTGTCGGGGGAAGTGTGTGTGTGTGTGTGTCGGGGGAAGTGTGTGTGTGTGTGTGTCGGGGGAAGTGTGTGTGTGTGTGTGTCGGGGGAAGTGTGTGTGTGTGTGTGTCGGGGGAAGTGTGTGTGTGTGTGTGTCGGGGGAAGTGTGTGTGTGTGTCGGGGGAAGTGTGTGTGTGTGTGTGTGTCGGGGGAAGTGTGTGTGTGTGTGTGTGTGTCGGGGGAAGTGTGTGTGTGTGTGTGTCGGGGGAAGTGTGTGTGTGTGTGTGTCGGGGGAAGTGTGTGTGTGTGTGTGTCGGGGGAAGTGTGTGTGTGTGTGTGTGTGTCGGGGGAAGTGTGTGTGTGTGTGTCGGGGGAAGTGTGTGTGTGTGTGTGTCGGGGGAAGTGTGTGTGTGTGTGTGTCGGGGGAAGTGTGTGTGTGTGTGTGTCGGGGGAAGTGTGTGTGTGTGTGTGTCGGGGGAAGTGTGTGTGTGTGTGAGTGTCGGGGGAAGTGTGTGTGTGTGTGAGTGTCGGGGGAAGTGTGTGTGTGTGTGTGTGTGTGTGTGTGTGTGTGTGTCGGGGGAAGTGTGTGTGTGTGTGTGTCGGGGGGAAGTGTGTGTGTGTGTGTCAGGGGGAAGTGTGTGTGTGTGTGTCGGGGGGAAGTGTGTGTGTGTGTGTGTGTGTCGGGGGGAAGTGTGTGTGTGTGTGTGTGTGTCGGGGGGAAGTGTGTGTGTGTGTGTGTCGGGGGGAAGTGTGTGTGTGTGTCGGGGGAAGTGTGTGTGTGTGTGTGTCGGGGGAAGTGTGTGTGTGTGTGTGTGTGTGTCGGGGGGACGTGTGTGTGTGTGTGTCGGGGGGAAGTGTGTGTGTGTGTGTGTGTCGGGGGAAGTGTGTGTGTGTGTGTGTCGGGGGAAGAGTGTGTGTGTGTGTGTGTGTGTGTCGGGGGGAAGTGTGTGTGTGTGTGTCGGGGGGAAGTGTGTGTGTGTGTGTGTGTCGGGGAAGTGTGTGTGTGTGTGTGTCGGGGGAAGTGTGTGTGTGTGTGTGTGTGTCGGGGGAAGTGTGTGTGTGTGTGTGTGTGTCGGGGGGAAGTGTGTGTGTGTGTGTGTGTCGGGGGGAAGTGTGTGTGTGTGTGTCGGGGGAAGTGTGTGTGTGTGTGTGTGTCGGGGGGAAGTGTGTGTGTGTGTGTCGGGGGGAAGTGTGTGTGTGTGTGTGTGTCGGGGAAGTGTGTGTGTGTGTGTGTCGGGGGAAGTGTGTGTGTTGTGTGTGTGTCGGGGGAAGTGTGTGTGTGTGTGTGTGTGTGTGTCGGGGGAAGTGTGTGTGTGTGTGTGTGTCGGG
The DNA here is from genome assembly GCF_044704955.1 of Pristiophorus japonicus. NCBI lineage: Eukaryota > Metazoa > Chordata > Chondrichthyes > Pristiophoridae > Pristiophorus > Pristiophorus japonicus. Next base: position 153,130,479 of record NC_091987.1, on the reverse strand, counting down.
GGGAAGTGTGTGTGTGTGTGTGTCGGGGGGAAGTGTGTGTGTGTGTGTGTCGGGGGAAGTGTGTGTGTGTGTGTGTGTGTGTGTCGGGGAGGGTGTGTTTGTGTGTGTCGGGGGGAAGTGTGTGTGTGTGTGTCGGGGGGAAGTGTGTGTGTGTGTGTGTGTCGGGGAAGTGTGTGTGTGTGTGTGTCGGGGGAAGTGTGTGTGTGTGTGTGTGTGTGTCGGGGGAAGTGTGTGTGTGTGTGTGTGTCGGGGGAAGTGTGTGTGTGTGTGTGTGTCGGGGGGAAGTGTGTGTGTGTGTGTGTGTGTCGGGGAAGTGTGTGTGTGTGTCGGGGAAGTGTGTGTGTGTGTGTCGGGGGAAGTGTGTGTGTGTGTGTCGGGGGAAGTGTGTGTGTGTGTGTGTGTGTGTGTGTCGGGGAAGTGTGTGTGTGTGTGTGTGTGTGTGGGGGAAGTGTGTGTGTGTGTGTCGGGGGGAAGTGTGTGTGTGTGTGTGTCGGGGGGAAGTGTGTGTGTGTGTGTCGGGGGAAGTGTGTGTGTGTGTGTCGAGGGGAAGTGTGTGTGTGTGTGTGTGTGTCGGGGAAGTGTGTGTGTGTGTGTGTGTGTCGGGGAAGTGTGTGTGTGTGTGTGTCGGGGAAGTGTGTGTGTGTGTGTGTCGGGGAAGTGTGTGTGTGTGTGTGTGTCGGGGGAAGTGTGTGTGTGTGTGTGTGTGTCGGGGGAAGTGTGTGTGTGTGTGTGTGTGTGTGTGTGTCGGGGAAGTGTGTGTGTGTGTGTGTCGGGGGGAAGTGTGTGTGTGTGTGTCGGGGGGAAGTGTGTGTGTGTGTGTCGGGGGAAGTAAGTGGTGAGTGGAAGTGTGTGTGTGTGTGTCGGGGAGAAGTAAGTGTGTGTGTGTGTGTGTGTGTGTGTCGGGGGAAGTGTGTGTGTGTGTGTGTCGGGGGGAAGTGTGTGTGTGTGTGTGTCGGGGGGAAGTGTGTGTGTGTGTGTCGGGGGGAAGTGTGTGTGTGTGTGTCGGGGGAAGTAGTGTGTGTGTGTGTGTCGGGGGAAGTGTGTGTGTGTGTGTGTGTCGGGGGAAGTGTGTGTGTGTGTGTGTCGGGGGAAGTGTGTGTGTGTGTGTGTCGGGGGAAGTGTGTGTGTGTGTGTGTCGGGGGAAGTGTGTGTGTGTGTGTGTCGGGGGAAGTGTGTGTGTGTGTGTGTCGGGGGAAGTGTGTGTGTGTGTGTGTCGGGGGAAGTGTGTGTGTGTGTGTGTCGGGGGAAGTGTGTGTGTGTGTGTGTCGGGGGAAGTGTGTGTGTGTGTGTGTCGGGGGAAGTGTGTGTGTGTGTGTGTCGGGGGAAGTGTGTGTGTGTGTCGGGGGAAGTGTGTGTGTGTGTGTGTGTGTCGGGGGAAGTGTGTGTGTGTGTGTGTCGGGGGAAGTGTGTGTGTGTGTGTGTCGGGGGAAGTGTGTGTGTGTGTGTGTCGGGGGAAGTGTGTGTGTGTGTGTGTCGGGGGAATGTGTGTGTGTGTGTGTGTGTCGGGCGAAGTGTGTGTGTGTGTGTCGGGGGAAGTGTGTGTGTGTGTGTGTCGGGGGAAGTGTGTGTGTGTGTGTGTCGGGGGAAGTGTGTGTGTGTGTGTGTCGGGGGAAGTGTGTGTGTGTGTGTGTCGGGGGAAGTGTGTGTGTGTGTGTGTCGGGGGAAGTGTGTGTGTGTGTGAGTGTCGGGGGAAGTGTGTGTGTGTGTGTGTGTGTGTGTGTGTGTGTGTGTCGGGGAAGTGTGTGTGTGTGTGTGTGTGTGTGTGTGTGTGTGTGTGTCGGGGGAAGTGTGTGTGTGTGTGTGTGTGTGTGTGTGTGTGTGTGTGTCGGGGGAAGTGTGTGTGTGTGTGTGTCGGGGGGAAGTGTGTGTGTGTGTGTGTGTGTGTGTGTGTGTGTGTGTGTGTGCGCGTGTCGGGGGGAAGTGTGTGTGTGTGTGTCGGGGGGAAGTGTGTGTGTGTGTGTCGGGGGGAAGTGTGTGTGTGTGTGTCGGGGGGAAGTGTGTGTGTGTGTGTGTGTGTGTGTGTGTGTGTGTGTGTGTGTGTCGGGGGGAAGTGTGTGTGTGTGTGTGTGTGTGTGTGTGTGTGTGTGTGTGTCGGGGGGAAGTGTGTGTGTGTGTGTGTGTGTCGGGGGAAGTGTGTGTGTGTGTGTGTGTGTCGGGGGGAAGTGTGTGTGTGTGTGTGTCGGGGGAAGTGTGTGTGTGTGTGTGTGTCGGGGGGAAGTGTGTGTGTGTGTGTCGGGGGGAAGTGTGTGTGTGTGTGTCGGGGGGAAGTGTGTGTGTGTGTGTGTGTGTGTCGGGGGGAAGTGTGTGTGTGTGTGTGTGTGTCGGGGGGAAGTGTGTGTGTGTGTGTGTGTCGGGGAAGTGTGTGTGTGTGTGTGTCGGGGGAAGTGTGTGTGTGTGTGTGTCGGGGGAAGTGTGTGTGTGTGTGTCGGGGGGAAGTGTGTGTGTGTGTGTGTGTGTGTCGGGGAAGTGTGTGTGTGTGTGTGTCGGGGAAGTGTGTGTGTGTGTGTGTCGGGGGAAGTGTGTGTGTGTGTGTCGGGGGGAAGTGTGTGTGTGTGTGTGTGTGTGTCGGGGAAGTGTGTGTGTGTGTGTGTCGGGGAAGTGTGTGTGTGTGTGTCGGGGGAAGTGTGTGTGTGTGTGTGTGTGTGTGTGTGTGTGTGTCGGGGAAGTGTGTGTGTGTGTGTGTGTGTGTGTGTGTGTGTCGGGGAAGTGTGTGTGTGTGTGTGTCGGGGGGAAGTGTGTGTGTGTGTGTGTCGGGGGGAAGTGTGTGTGTGTGTGTCGGGGGAAGTGTGTGTGTCGAGGGGAAGTGTGTGTGTGTGTGTGTGTGTGTGTCGGGGAAGTGTGTGTGTGTGTGTGTCGGGGAAGTGTGTGTGTGTGTGTGTCGGGGAAGTGTGTGTGTGTGTGTGTCGGGGGAAGTGTGTGTGTGTGTGTCGGGGGAAGTGTGTGTGTGTGTGTCGGGGGAAGTGTGTGTGTGTGTGTCGGGGGAAGTAAGTGTGTGTGTGTGTGTGTGTGTCGGGGGAAGTGTGTGTGTGTGTGTGTGTGTGTCGGGGGGAAGTGTGTGTGTGTGTGTGTCGGGGGGAAGTGTGTGTGTGTGTGTCGGGGGGAAGGTGTGGGGAGTGTGTGTGTGTGTGTGTCGGGGGAAGTGTGTGTGTGTGTGTGTCGGGGGAAGTGTGTGTGTGTGTGTGTCGGGGGAAGTGTGTGTGTGTGTGTGTCGGGGGAAGTGTGTGTGTGTGTGTGTCGGGGGAAGTGTGTGTGTGTGTGTGTCGGGGGAAGTGTGTGTGTGTGTGTGTCGGGGGAAGTGTGTGTGTGTGTGTGTCGGGGGAAGTGTGTGTGTGTGTGTGTGTCGGGGGAAGTGTGTGTGTGTGTGTGTCGGGGGAAGTGTGTGTGTGTCGGGGGAAGTGTGTGTGTGTGTGTGTCGGGGGAAGTGTGTGTGTGTGTGTGTCGGGGGAAGTGTGTGTGTGTGTGTGTCGGGGGAAGTGTGTGTGTGTGTGTGTGTGTGTCGGGGGAAGTGTGTGTGTGTGTGTGTGTGTGTCGGGGAAGTGTGTGTGTGTGTGTGTCGGGGAAGTGTGTGTGTGTGTGTGTCGGGGGAAGTGTGTGTGTGTCGGGGGAAGTGTGTGTGTGTGTGTGTGTGTGTCGGAGGAAGTGTGTGTGTGTGTGTGTGTGTGTGTGTGTGTCGGGGAAGTGTGTGTGTGTGTGTGTCGGGGGGAAGTGTGTGTGTGTGTGTCGGGGGAAGTGTGTGTGTGTGTGTCGGGGGAAGTAAGTGTGTGTGTGTGTGTGTGTGTCGGGGGAAGTGTGTGTGTGTGTGTGTCGGGGGAAGTGTGTGTGTGTGTGTCGGGGGAAGTGTGTGT